>NC_092836.1:9805188-10108219 GCF_039878825.1 Excalfactoria chinensis
GACATAGATATGAATTTGAAAAGAATTCATTTCCAATAGTGTTTTTCTCAAAAGATCTCTCCTGGGTCAAAGAACTCGTGCAGAAATACTTCAAGCCTCTCCTCTCTCTGCACCTGGACATTTTGCTATGAAAGTCAAGTAACTTTTTTAGATTCCGCTGCCAAAAAAATTCCATTGACTACATAAGCATCCTGTGCTGCCTTTTCTTCAACCATGTTGTAAATTTGGACTTTGAGAGGCCTCAGGTAGAAATTTGTTTGAGTCCACTTTTGCCATGGTCTAAGTTCACGGTGGACTTCATTGACAGGTGGTATCGAAGTATTATAGTCATGAAGGTTTTCATTTAATGGAAAGCTACAAGAAAGGGTCGATGCAGCCTGAGATCCCTGCAAATTCAGTCTTTTTTCCTTTGCAAGGAAAATTTCACAGGAGAAATATAATCCATTATAAAATACATAAAACAATCCAAAAGGAATTTCAGAAGTCCAAGTATTTTGCTTTTCTGTTTTATTTACATTCCATTTACATTTTATTGGGTCTTTTTAAAAGTTCATTTTTATGTTGAATAATATTATCTGAGAGACCATATAGTCATGCCTTTCCACAAACATCATGCAGTTAATGAATAAGTATTAATTTAAAAACATTCTTAAGATAATCTTGCATGGCAAATCACTTTGTGTATAAAGATTAGGAAACACATAGTACATTTACAAGGTGAGAGCACTTTGTTTCATGGCAATATTGATAATACTTCATTTATCAACTTGACAGAAGACTTTCGTAGTGGTCAATACCTCCAACAAAGTAAGGTTGTTTGTATAAACTTGGATAAACCCTGTCCCATCCAGGCATAATCCCCATCCCTATGGATGAGATAAAGTCATGAGGAGTTGAAGGATCTACCTGGCCGTAAGGAATGATCATTTCCAACACCTTCCTATTAGGCTGTGGGCCAGTTTTACAGGGTTCACACAAGAAAACCTAGTAGTTCTGGACCATCAACTATTTTTCCATATCCCACACAAGATGACAGCTCTGGACTAAGAACAATGGTTCTCTTAGCTTAGCTTAAGCTGCAAAAACCATAAGTGGATAAACTGGAGGAAAAGAACAGTAAGAGAAGGTCAGTGAAGTCAAACAAAAGTCAGTGAAGCCAAACAAGGTACCTGACAATCATCATACTAATAATGTTTCCAGAGTTACCATATTCCCACTTTGCAAGAGCCAGTGAAATTGCAGAAATGCATTGTGGATCTGTGTTTAATTTTTTCTTACTCCACAGACAAAATACATCCCATCCCCTATGCATGCTCCATCCTTGTAGCAGGTTAAAAACTTCTGAGCAAGGAGCAGCACACCGCTGTCAGTCTTTGTAGACGTGACTGTTGCCATTTGCAGGGGGCACGGGAAAGTCGGGAAGCTCTTAGCCATTGACAAACAATTTCACCCAATAAATGGTGTTGGTATTAAGCTTTTAAAGGCTGGTAAATCTTTCGCTCTATTAAATCCAAACCCTCAGAACCCATTAATTGGTGTCTTCCTTACAGTGAAGTGCTAGTTCTAATTTGACATATATTTTATGGATCGCTCTACCCCTTGGTTCATAAAAATGATCCAACTTCTCCTCGCCGGTTGAGGCCACTTTCCAAAAGCCTGTCCGTAATCTTAGATGAAAAATGATAGCCCTGGAAAGGTGATGTGTCAGAGGAGCGTGAGGCGCACTGATACACATGCAGATGCAAGGCAGCAATCCGCTGAATTAAAATTACAGAGAGAGGAAATGATGAACCATCTCATTAACTGAGCTTGTCATTCCAGTGGCCTCACTCCATGTAAATAAATAGTGGATGGCAGAAAAAAGTGAAGAAAAAGAAAAAAAAACAAAACATTATGAAAACACAGAGAGAGAAAGAAAATACTTTGGTCATCATTTGCTCTAAGCGACATCACTAATGACATGGCTGTAATGTTATGATGGCTTGTTCATCTTGGCCTGACCATGGCATTCCTAGTGTGTGACCAGATCCTGCAGGAGTCGGAGCACTTCTAGGGAAGGTCTCAGCACATCCAGCTCCTCTGACCACATTGATCACTCAAGGAATTAGCCCAAACAATGCTCAGTACTTGACAGGAAAGACCCCACACTCATCTCTGTGTTTCCTTTATTTTATAGCTAGAAAACAAATATAGTCCAGCTGTCATGGGCCCTCTCCTGTGATTCACTGAGTTCAGCTCACAGAGGTAAGGGGTTGTTCAGACTCTCCCTGTTGGCACAGGAGTTTGTCCCATACTCTTTCAAGTTAGGAGTAAGGCCTTCAACTACAGTTAATGCAAAAGCTTAAGGAAAGAATTTGGATCCGAATATTTCAGAATGCCATATTTCACAAAAGATTGCTACTAATTTGGGAAAATGGCAGTAAAATACTAGTAACAACAAGAACGAATCTTTTCCCTTTCAATCATCCCTTGTCTCTTGAAAACATGATAATAAAGGGAGGCATTTTGAGAGCTGAGTGGCCTCTCTTGAATTTCTCCATCAGCTTCTATTTATGCAGACTTTCTCCTATTCTATTGCGTATCAGCTGCACCAGGAGGGTTGGAGCACTGTGTGAAAGGCTGGACTCATGGGTTACCCAGGCTGAATGAGTGCTAAAGCCACTCCAGCAATGTTGCTCTCAAGAGCCTTCTTCATTTTATGGACTTAAGAGGTCTCAGTTATTTCAATTACTGATACCATGATCCACTTATCCATCTGCCTGTATGGTTTCTCAGAAATTAGAGGCCTTCTTTCCTTTGTTTCTCCATTCTTTTATATATCTTACACTTCCATCAGTACCACAATCAGATCTTTCACTATGAAGCTGGGGTACAAAACCTATCCCTAGAAACAGCACTTGATCTGGATGATAGTAACCGAATCTGATAGCCCTATAGAGCATATTGTCTGCCATCAAAAGGGTTTCAAAAGGAATCCGGGGATTTGTTAGGTTTTGATTCTTGTTTGTGTTCCTACTTTTCTATCAGATGATTATGGAGCACTGGTGGCAATGGGAGGGACTTGCTGGTGAAAGAAAAAGCTTCTCACAAAAAAATCTGAGCAGAGGACAGAAATGACTTTTCCCTGGCACGTGTATGGGCATTCAGCTTTCTCAGGTTTAAATTCTCTTGCTGCTATTAAGGTTTTTGTAAAAATTCAATTCCAGCCATCAGTTGCAAGGCTCTAAATGTACCCAAATTGATATGGCTAAAGTTGTGCCACGCATGTTACAACTAAGCATGGAAAGCAATCATTTAGAGCACACATCTTCAATGGAGTGCTGCTGGTTCCATAAAACTTACTTTTCTGTAATGTCAATTTCTGAAAGCCTTCTACAGACCTGCTCCTCCAGCCCACATCACTCATGGGTTTTCTCCTACCTGCAGCCAGATAGAAGCAGGCTATAGGAACCAGATAGGATAAAGGGAAAAACAGTTTTCTGTCTATACCTCTGAAGAGGAATTATCCTCTGAAAACTATGTTTTGTCCAGGTCTTCTGGTTGCCTCCTTCTCCATTTTCTGCACCCACTCCCCAGTGGTAACAGTTCCTCTGCTCTGCAGATACCAGCTTCGCTCTGAATGCTAAAGAAGAGCCCCACTAGTCCCATGAGCTATTGGCCAGCATTTGGGGCACCTGTGCACTGGAAGATATGCCTTTATGATCTCATCATCTTCATGCCCCTGATTGCGCACTGCGTATGAGCAGAGGTGTGTGTGAAGGGTAGGAAAGAGAATGAGTGAGAGAGGCATTTCCCATCTGTATTTCTTTCTGTGTCATCGTAACACACCTCCATCCCCTGCAGCATTTAATGAGATCGCTTTCAGTTTCCTCCCAGCACACAGGGGGAGGGGGAAAGTCCCTGGCTAAACCCAGAATGCCATTTTGTGGCAATTTATGAACAAACAAGCTTCCCATCAAACCAATCCTTAGAAATGTCACTCCAGGTTGGCACTGAGCAGAGATTAAACGATGCATTGTCAACCTTCCTTTTTTATTTGATGTTTTGAATTTCACCGTTCCTCTCTTTCATTAAAAATGAACTAGAGGGAGAAAAAAAAAAAAGAAAAAAAAAGAAAAAAAAAAAAAAGCAGAATAAAATAGAAGCCTTTTACATCTAAAAGTCAGGATAATTATCTCTTATACCCAACCCACTCCTCCAAGACTCTGAATGAAGCCATCATTAAAATCTGTGTCCATCTGGTGACTTTTCCACAGCTAATTAGGTGAAGAAGCCGGTTAGCAGATATGTTCCACTGAAATCACTCTTTCTTTTTTGAAAATACTTCCAGGCATGGCCCATATACAACCTCGATGCTGCTTGTTCTGTCCCTCCGGTGCTGAAAGAACACGAGAAGAGGAACAATGGGAAATGGCTGCTTTGGTGAGCTGCTTGCCAAGGCCCTTTCGTGACACTGGGGTTGGGAAAAAAGGAGAAAGCGGATGCATAAGACAGCAGGTTTGACTTCCGCTGCGCAGGAAGCCCTTTCGGGAACTGGTCGGATGTTGTGCTGGCAAAATTTCAGTGTGTTTCTGCGTGGGGCTTCTTTTAATTCTGTGATTTTCTCCCTGTGGTTTGTCAGGCACTCAGCCAGCCTACTAAAGACTCTCCACGAGATACCCATCTGCTGCATTTGTTAGAGCTTGTCACCCTAACGCCTAGGGGCTGAAAGGTATTGATTCTGCCTGTGTCCAGATGGATGGTTCGTGGGACATCCCCTGCTCCTCCCAGCACTACACCAGTTCTACTGTTGACACTTAGAGGACTGCCAATTTCAGGATAGCCTCAAACTTACAAGGAGGTTGTGGGTCCTACAGGGACCCTCCCAAGCTGAATATTGTCCATGCTGGGTATTGTGAATGTGAGTGGGGGAACATGCAGGGTTCATGAATTGGACTCTAGGTACAGTGCTACAGGCTGCATTAATCTCTGAGTGTTGAACCTTTCTTTAGATTCAGAGGGGGGAAATTCAGCCACCCTACAACTTAAAGAGGTTGGATCTCATGCCAAGGACAGTGGATAAATTACCCGTGTGTGGTAATAGAGAGCACAATTGCCTTAATGATTCTGGCATCAGAGACCCAGGAATTTTGGTCAGTTATACATATGGGGCATTGCCCAGGGTCAAGGACAACTGACTGATGAACACCAGCCTTTCACAGCTCTCTGTCCAGCCTGTAGCTCACTCATCCAACACTGTTTTCCCTTTGAAAATATAGCTGGCAGAAGTCTGACATTCTCTTTCACAAAGATCCCAGGGCTCATAGCCCCATAACTCACAGTGGGATACACTGCACTTTGTTTTTCTGACTGGTCATGCAAGTAATTCCTGTTGATGACATCTCCTGTGTGTGTAACCTGCTTTCATGACTTCATGCACATGTATCACAGGAATGGGAAAAGCTCCTGTGATTTTTTGAGGGCTCTTCTACTATGCTGTTTGGTCTCTCTTGGCATAACCATCATGCCCCACTGCATCACTACTTGGCTTCCTCTACTGAGCTATGTTGTTTAAGAATATAAGCCCCTGCAAGTAAGAACACTGCCTTCCTCTCTCTCTCTCTCTCTCTGGAAAATGTCTGCCTCAGTTTGGTACAATTACATTAATATAGTTATAATTCTAGAAGGATTGTAGCAAGTAAGTAATACAATAACTTTCCAATCTTCTCAAAGAGCTTTAGCAGAGTCAGAAAGACTCTGACAAAAGGAAAGCAGGACACATTGACCTAAAAGGTCTTGGCTGTCTTTAATTTTTCTGATTGAATTCACGAGAAGAGAAAATTACTAGAAGGATTTTCATTTTCATTTACTTCCAAAGTCTGGGTCCAAATGTTAAAAGAGCCCAGAAGGGTTAATGTTCACTGGAGTTCATCTTCTGCCAAAGACTCCCTGCTGCTCACAGATTTACATCATGCAATTGTCATTATAGCAAGAGATGAGAAAACTTGACAAAATGAGGCCTGTATGGACAATGGATTGAAATAGAGCTTGGGGAAGAATTGTAGCCAGGGAGGGCTTATAGGACATAAATACATTACAAAAAAAGGACTTTTTAGATTCAATCATAGCTCGCTACAGTGTCATCATTTCTAAACTGCTATATCCTGTTTTGCACCCTACCATTCACGAACAGTATAGGAAAAGCTGTACAATTCAAACACAAAAAGAATGAACAATGACTATTTCCTTTAATGGTGCTGCAGTTTTCGGGAACGCTGGGTTTCTTCAAGGCGACTCAAGGAAGGTGTTGAGCCAATTAAGATATTTCTCATATCTTGTGATAAGTTCACTGTATTGGAGTTAACTCTGCCTTGTACATCTTCATCAACAATGCAATATCCCTTATACCAATTTAATTTTACATTGCCAGCAAGATAAAGGCAATTTATAAGTTTCAATGAGCACAGCCTGGCTGAGCTCCAATCCAATCCAAGGGAGTGTAACGTTTGCTGGGGAATTGCTCGAAACCTTAATGTCTGGCATATGGTGAGCTGCTTTCATTTCTGACCTGTGCAATTAAGGTCAGTGGCGAAAATTACATTAAAACAGTTCTTTATTAATCATGTTCTATCCAGGGCAGATGATGATGACCTCTAAGCGCAGAGATCTGGCAGCCACAAAACAAAATACTGTGAATCTCAAAAGCCTCTCACCAACAAAGGTTTGCATAGATTTTCTTTGGTTCTTTGCCCACGGCTTTGAAACAATAAAGGTTGGTATTCATGTCTTGGGGAGAATAACAGCAAGCAGTGCTAGAGTGAAATCTTCATTTAAAGTGCGGTGGATTTTAGAGGGACTTGAAAATGGGAAATCCATGGGGATTTTTTATGCTTCTCTATTGCAGAGATAGGTACTGCTTCTCAAAGCAGGCGCTCATTTTGGCTCTGGGTGTTTTTTCAGATACACGACTGCCCCAAAAGCGAAAAGGCTCTACCCATTCACATGGTATGAAAATGGGGCTGCCTGGAAGGCTGGGACTACCAAACTTTTTATCTTCTCAAAGCTCTGCTTCCTCTTTCCTCAAAGAGATGCAAATAAACTAAATTAACAATGTGCAATGAATTTCTATCTTGTAGTAGAGCGAGAGAGTCCACCCCTCTTTGCTCTAGAGAAATACCCAGTCTTCTGCACATAAACCAAAGCCTACTGAGAGTCTCAGACATTGGTTTAATCTGATTTTGCTTAGATTCTGTCCTATCCTGTCCTGATGCATCCCTTGATCCTTGCAGTGCAAACGTGCAGCAGAGATCTGTTGAGCTAGTGACCATTTGAACTCAACTGATGAACAAGTCCTTTTGAGAGGCTTTTAAATTCAACACATGCTTCATCCCCTCATTGATGAGGATAATTGTAGCAGCTTTTGGCTATACAACAAATACAGTGATGTTGTGACCCCCCCACTGTCTTGAGCTCATTCCCCATGTCCAGAACAGAGAGAGTGAGACAGACTGAGGGAGAAACAGTCTGAAATACCATATCATTAAGCAGTGATGACTCTGACCTGTAAAAGGGCCAGAGCATCAGAGTCAGTAGAAACAGAGTGGTGCTGGGTCTGAGATATGATATAGGACACACACACACACACACACAAAACAAAGCCAAAAAGCAACAAACAAACAAACAAAAAACAAAACAAAAAAACAAAAAAAACAACACATTGGAAAGGAAATGTGAAATAGAAGAAGCCAGGCAAAGGCAAAAATGAGTTTCTAATTTCTACGGAGAGAGATGTGTAAATTGAAGAAAAACTATCTAAGCCCATATATCTTTATTTCAGCATTCACAAACATCTACATTAGGAACTAAGAATAGCAATGCTATCTCATCTCTCTTCTCCTTATTGTACATTAATGCTAAAAGGAAGAGGAAAAAGGATGAAAACAAGGTGTTCCTGTTTCAATTGTTCACTAAAACATCACAAAAGATTGAATTTAAACAGAAAACAATAGCCAAAAATTTCTTGTTTACAGTCAAATAAGTTCACAATCTCAATTAATAAAATGAAGAGCAAAGCAGCATTTCATCAAAGCTGGCCAGCCATCAGGAAGCCATTCTGAAAACATTATCCCTGAAAATATCTTCTTGTTGTTTTGTTGTCGTTTGTTTTTCTTCTGCTATCTTTGCAATTGAACAGGAGATGCCAACATTGTGAATTTGTCTGTCAGTTTTGATGCCAGCCCACAAATCCTTCACACTGCTACCCCATCACTGTCCCAGACTGGAAAGCAACAGATGCTCTGTAGATTACACATCAGTGCTCAACATTAAATAGTCATCCAGGCTTACACAAATTATTGCCCCTATCATGCAGGCAAGCAACTGGATTCTGAAGAAAAACCTTTTAAAACAAGAAGCTGTATTACTACCCCCCTCCTTGTGGGATCGTGCCTTCAACTTGTTAGTTAAACTTCAAGGTTAGAGGAGAATCATTGTCATGGTTTCCATCACAAACCATCCAACTGCAACCCACTAGAAACCTCCACTGCTGGTGTCTAACATCTCTGAAATGCTCCAAAGAGGAGGCATCTCTCTGTTCTCCCCAAACATCTGGCTTTAGTCCATCCTAAAAACTGACAGAACAGCCCCTGCGTTACATCTGTCTTTTGCCAAGGAAATAATTCACTGGCACCCAGGTCATATTTGGCCACGTCTGAACAGGTGTGAATACACTGAGTCAGAGGACATTTCCTCTGCAGGAAGCTCTGCGGGAGGTTTTTCCCACCTCTCCAGCTCAGTTTATGTGGTTTATTCGTGTACTCAAATCTCTGCTGCTTCTCCCAATGACCAGAGTGATCTCTAAATTCCATCTCACCAGTCAACATTAGGAAGGATGCCATGAGGCAACATGAGGAATGCCAGCCAAGGGCTGGAGCTGCCTACTCTTGGGACCATCCACCCTCAGCCAGGAAACAAAAGCGTTTCCAGATCAGGTACAGCTGGTCCTATTTAACATTCACTACACAATCCTGCTTCACCCCATCCCACCATCTGCAGCTGTCCTATCCAACCAACTTTCACTCCACAGCTTCTGCTTTCTGCAAACATCTTTGCTTCTCCTCTCTCCCCTTCACCTCCTCTCTCAGGATTATTTTCACTGTGCTTTTATATATATATATATGTAACTAATTCCTGTTTAAACGCTTGCTGCATGCTACCCCGCTCTTTCCCCTCACTGGTATGACCTCTCTCTTTCCATCTACCTGGCACATGTAGCTCAGGACTTCTGTTATCCCTGTGATGGATTTATTTATCACACTCTAATGATTCTTCTATCCTTGCTCTGTGTCTCAAAGGCTGGCTTTCAGGGAAGAGGGCGAGAGGTTGCTGTGTAGCAATCTTTGTTTATTTTAAACTGCAGTAAACCACTTGAGCTGGAGAGGTGGGAAAAAGAAATTGGCATTTTCTTTTTTTTCCCCCCCCAATAATAGTAAAAAACCCAACGTTTGCAGCACATTAACCTCCCTGGCCAGAAACATCTTCCCAGTTGAGACACAAAGAAATATGCAGCTACGAGATGTATTTTACCCCCGCTTTATGTCTTGAGTGAACAACAGTATGTGACACATAGATCAAGATAAGTAGCTGTGCAGGCTTGCTTTGCGGCGGGTGAGCTGATGTGATGTATTGCAGGCACAGATGACTTCACAAGACAGTGCTTTATGCCCTTGGTCCTAAGACCATTCACACCAGGTGTGTGCAGGACCAGTTTCCTCTCAGGGACTCATCTGCGCTGAATTTGGCCTGGAAACAGGGCTGCCTTTCTCTGCAACCAGCTGGAGAAGGCAACGTGAAGTCTCTTCAAGCATTTGGGTAAGATTTAACACCAGGTTAAATCTTTTCCAACCTTGATAATTCTGTGATTCAGTGATTCAGTGAAGTCCTACAAAAAAAGTCTGTTGATGCAAAGTTAGCCCAGCAGTGTTTTCTGAGCAATTTTGTGCTATCAGAGCAAGCATCCATTGCATCAGTGCTTTGCATCATTCAGCCACAGCATACCTGGTCCAGAGCTGGAAGCTTTATATCTGGATTTACTGTATCATCAAAAGGAGGTGTAGGAGTCTATCGGTGGTGGGAAGTGGTTACACATCTGCAGTGCCTTAACAAAGTGACCCGCATCTGACTGGAGTGTGTTACAGAGATACCATCAGTGAGAAGGCGTAGGATACTGTCTGGCTTTTTAGTCTGTGTTGGGGATGAGCAGCAAACATCTGTCACAAACCTTATCAGAGGACAGCTCCTGTTGGACGGCGCACAAATAAAATCACAACACAAGTAAAGATTGTAGAGATGAAAGGCAATTGCTGAAGCATCTGTTAAATTCAAGGTTCCAGGAACTTTCTAGGCATACAAGTTCAACAGCCCTTCATTTCTCCTTCTAATAACTTACAAGCCCATTAAAAATATATATCTATATATTTCCTCACCCCTAACCCTCCCCAAAACCAAATCTTTAATCAGCTACACCTTTTAATGCAGAATCAGCAGCAGCAGCAATGAGGAATGACCCTTTAACAGCAGCCCTGGTGAGGCAGGGATTTTTTTTTCTTTCTTCCTTTTTCTCTCTGCAGCTTCAATTGTGCCTTTGAAACATCTTTAAGTGGCAGAGCTTTGTCCTTTTCACTTCCTCCTCCTGTTCTTGTATTTTCCAGATAGAGTCACTGAAAAAAGTGTTTTCATTGTTATTAGCAAGTCGTTTCTGCTCTTTCCTAAGGTTCATGTTATCCTCCTGGGCTGCACGGTCATACTCTGCTTTGTGTCTGGACAGTACTTGGCACAAGCACTCCCTGTCCGAAAATGAAATCTCAAGGCACCACAGCAAAGCAAAAATAGGGTAGAAGCAATCATCCTTTATAAGAGCTTTTCTCATTCCAAAATATCCCCCATACATAATATCTCCAACACAGCTCTTAAATTCAGGGTGACCTGTAGGTTTTTAACAGAAGGGCTGAAGGCAGAATGTTAGTCTGCTGATAATAATTTTTATTCCCCTTCACTAGAAAACCATGCCCATTAGGCAACTGATTTTTATGGGTCTTTTGAGTCAGTGTTTTGCTACTTGCTTCTCCTAGAAATGTCAGCTCTGCACCGTGGCACGAAGAAGGATGTGGACAGGGGCTTGGGCAGGTTTTCCATGCAGCACTGTCAACACACCTCAAACATGACAGACAGCATCTCCTACTCATCCAGCTGCCCCCAAACTGTCAAAGAACCCTTGTCCCCAGGAGGCTGTGAGGGGCTGGAGATAAAAAGACAATCTTCTTTCACCTGTAAAGTCAAACTGAGCCTTGACAGCAGGCTTCCAAAGGAGAAAGCTGTTGTATTAATGTCTTGCTATTCTGGAGCAGATCTCAGTGAAAACCAACGAGCCTTACAGTACAAGTTTCAGTATTTTCAGTATAATCCTGCTTGGTATTAGTTATAAATCTTATCAGGTGATAGACTGTTTGTTCTCACAGAAATAAAATAACAAATGGAGTAGAGATTGCAGAGAGCTGACAATCACCAGAGGCAATGCAGCACTCAGGCTCCTTGGAATCAGAAGAACTTTTCAGCTCAAGAAGCTTAACAGCCCTTCATTTCTCTTCTCTAGGAACTTATGAGCCCATTAAAAATATATATCTCTGTATTCCCCTCCACCCAGAAGCCTTCCTCCTTTAGCCAGCTGCGCCATTTAATGCAGACTCAGCAGCAATGAAGAATGGTCCTGCAAAAGAACCCCAGGGAAACAGCTTTTTCTTTCTTCCTTTCCTTTCTTCCTTTTTGCAGATCCAGTTGTGCCTCTAAAATCTCTCAGAGCAGCTGGCACCTTGTCATTTCTTTTTTAATTTCTTTTGTGTGTGTGTATTTCTAGGTAAGAGGAGAGACTTTCATCTTCATTAGGGCCATACGTTTCAGCAGGTTCATTAGGCTCTTTTTTTTGTTGTTGTTGCCATTGGTGTGCAGTTGCCTGCAACAAGAAAAATAGCCTCAAACATCATTAGTCTGCTGAAGAAATTTTCAGCGTTCCTTTGTGGGGCTCTGGGAATTTGTGCTGTGTTGAAACTTCAGCAAAATCAAAAATCTGACATCAGGCATCTTCCTTTTTTCTTTCTCATGCGCCTTACGACTGACACCGTTCCTCAGAGCCCAATCTTTCCTTTACATAAACTGTGCTGTAGTCTTAAATAGAAGCCAGGGCAAACCAAGGCCCTGATCTTTTTCTAAGGCAGCAACACACCTGCAGCGATCGCTCCCTGAGGTGTGAGCTGACCCATTCATCATGAGGGGTGTTGACTTTACACATAAAAATGACAGCCTAAATTGTATTTAATGACATTAGCTATTTCCCAGCTGATCATTTTAGCAGATTCATTCAGCCGTGCACAAGTTGGCAAAGCTTGGGGCAAAAGGCTGCACCTGGCTGTGCAGAAACAGCCCCTCTGATACCCGAGTGCAGGTGAAACTGGGGCCCAGTTTTGAGAAGCTTTTCATCACATGTTATCCGTCAGGATGACTCCAGGACCCCACTCTGCTGACACCGAGGCTAATGCACAGATACAGCACAAATACAGCACATGCGAGTTCCTTTAATGGTTTTTGGCTTGCCATCCTCTCCTCAGCATCTGTCTTTCTTACATATGAGGCCAGTACGGTTTCCTAATTTATAAGCTAAATAAATGAATCCCTGACTCCTTAACAGCTGCCCCTCCATGCCCTGCTGAATGCTAGGATTATTTCTGCATGAATTAAACTGCCTGGAAACCCAAAAAGAGTGTGCAGATGCTAAAGCATCTCCAGGAATATTGGCCACTGCCTGAGGCAAAAGACACAACTCCACGTCAGGGTGCCAAGGACTCTCCTCCTCTCTTAATCAAACTCCTAATCAACCAGTCCCCAAAGTCAGATTTATGTAAATGCCATATTTATCTCAATTCTCAGCCCACTTTGACCACCTTTATAGAGGACTCTAACTCCCGTTGGATTCCTCAAGCTCTGCTAGCTCTTTCCATTCTTACTGTCTGTATGCACATATATACTGACAACGGTTTTCATCTCATCTGCCTGCTTCCAGCAGGACCTATGAATCCCAAGGTTATCCTGCTTCTAATACGCCTCTCCACGTAGGGCCCCATAAAATTTCCTGCAATAAACAAGAGATAATCCTCTGCTCTCCCAGCCACGATTCATATATCTTCTGCGAATGACCAGGCGGATGACAAGTTGCTGCCCTCATAAACTTCTTAAAGTGCCTTCCAGAGACATGGAGGGCTCTGCAATGTGTTTAGTTTGGCATTGATCTCCAAGAACATGGTAGAAAGAAATAATCTTATCCATGCAATGAGAAATTGGAGGAGGGGGAGGATGTATTGTAAGCATATTTCATCAAAAAAGTCCTCAGAAGTAATTGCTCAAACTAGACAGGGAAGCTAATTGAACATAATAGCAGTGAAAAGGTTCTCTGTACTTCATGACAGAGGCAGCACTGCTGGCTGGGTTTAATCTGGCATTATGGCATATGGGTTACGTAGAGAATTATTTGCAGCCCTAGGAAAGAGCCTGCAGCCTGGAAGTGTTTAACATAAACTATGTGGCCACCCATTTGACTTCCTTGGAAGTAACAAGTGATTTTAGAGACAGAGATTATATGAGGTTGCTGCAGCCAGATTTTTTTTCTACTTAAGCAACTACACCTTTACTTTCCCCACTAAGAGTTTTCATTCTGCTGATTGGTGTTGTGAATACAGAATTTATAGCATCTTGAGTGAGTCTGGGAGATTCGGGGAAAGAGTAAAAGAAAATGTAATTTCACATCAAAATAACTCACAGAGGAGCTGCTTCACTGACTGTGAGATTAATTGTCATTTTTAATGCATTATAAACCTCTCCTTGTTAATTTATATCAAGTCACCCCAAGATTTCCAGGCTGTTGCACCAGGCAGTCTCTGATGCCAAGGTAGCTTGCTGCTGCAGTATTTAAGTCCAGCAAAGCTATAATGCTTTAGGGTCTTACTGCTCAATCACCGGAGGATCATTAAAAAATTACTCAATACAGTAGCACTGATAAGAAATCAATTCTTCGAGACCAAGGTTTATTATACAATAACTGATAGTGCTTTAGGAGATTAGTTTCAGAACCCCTTTGGATCACTAAGAGTGGTGTACCTGGACTTGGACTTCTGAAACCCACTCCTGGCACAATAAAGATATGGAGACATCACCTTTCCATAGATCTAAGACTGTCCTTGTGCTTCAAACCATTGGCCAAACCATGGAGAGGATTATTCCTATCTGCCTACCTGCTCCTTAGGGCTGTTTCCTGAACATTATTCCTGAACATATGTTCCTGAACGTATGTTAAAGACAGGAAGCAGGGTGAACTGGTTGTTGGATTGGCATTAGGTTTGTCATCCTTGGAGCCCAGCTTGGCCCTGCTTTCCAGTCAGAACTACCTGTGTCCAACAGGGTCAAGGAGTGGGTTTGGTGATGCTGATGTCAATTGACACTGGTGGTAAGGCTCTGGCAAGGACTGCCCAGAGAGCTGTGGGTGCCCCATTTCTGGAGGTGTTTAAGGCCAGGCTGAATGGGGCCCTGGGCAGCCTTAGCCTGGTGGTTGGCAACTGGCCCACCACACAGGTTAGAATGAGATTATTTTTAATGCTCCTTCCTACCCAAGCCATTCTATGATCATCTGATTCTATGACAATAATACAATGAAGGCTGTGTAAAGCCAACATCCGTGACACAGGAGTGAGGCCCAGAAGTCTGTTCTCACAAAGGGAATGAGAGAACTCCTTTAAGTTCATCAGAATTTACATGCTGCGCTGTATTGCTGCTACCGCCCAGTGAGCACATTTTCCTTCAGACAAGGGCAGATCATGACAAGCAAAAGAAACCTCTGTTTCAAGCAAATTTAAAGACTATCCATGCATGCTTTAGAGGCACAAATTAACCCCCCCACACACAAACCAATCAAATAGCAGTGTCATAAACGCAGAGACATCAGAGCACAATATCCCCCTCTGACTCTCCTCACATACCATATACACACACACAGTGTTCATCTCCGGGTCAGTGGGAAAGTTAATTAGAAGAATGGAGTTTCTCATGATGGAAGATACCACCCTGATATGATTCTAAGTCCTCTCTGTGCTTGTGATGAATTGCAAATGACAGCAAGGGAAGTGAAGGACACCAGCAGTGACAGTTTGTCAGCCATGCTGGCCCCGCATACATTTTTGGGTGGGTAACTTTTTCTCCTCTGTTCATTGTACAACTCTCTCTACAACTCCTCCCTTCTGCCTCCTCTCTCTGCTTTCATTTCCCAGTAGGGGACTGGAAGGCAGGAGGGAGGGCAGCCCCTTGAGCAGACCTTCGGAGCCAGAAGGGAAAGACTCAGGCAAAAAAGAGAAATACTTCTCATCAAGTGATGTCCCTTCTTTCCCCCAGACTGTGCCTCTCTCCATCAGAAAAGAAGTCATTGGGAAGACTGGGGCAGGGCTTGCTCACTCATGATTCTTCAGTTACTCTTGCACTTTTGGTAGTTATTTACCTACTGCTATGAAGTTCTCACTTTTCTCAGATGTGTTGTTACAAGACGTGTCAGCTGTCAGCCTGGTTTTTTGTTCTTTTACTCTGATTGCAAGATACGATGATTTGCGAAGAGTAAACCTGGCAACTGTACTCATTTTTATCGGGACAGCAAACACTGTGAGTGGTTGCAGCAGACAGCACTTCTCCTGCGCAGAAGCAGATGAAACACATGGCAGTCCTGACCCTTGATTTTAGGACCAAGATAAGGATTTGAGCATTTATTTCAAAAGATGGCGAATTAAATGAATAATGATAGAGTATATGTTCATGAAACAGAGTAGGACTATGCTTGAGTGAAGACGACTGGTTGTTAACTCCACTCCTATTAAAGTTCATCTTCTGAGAGGCTACATAGCTGCTAAATAAAAGCTGAAATATATTTCTTTGCCAACTTCAAGGTCATGTTTCTGCAGCATTATGGAATACATTAAAATGCTCAATTTATGCCCCATAACTCAACAAAAATATAAATGTGTCGTATATTAAGTAAACCTCTACCAAGATCTCTCCCGTTCTAACTTTATCTCCTCGCCCTTTGTATTTAGCAGAGGTAGTTTATTTTTTCCAATTTGAGAAGCTTTTCTCTACTATATTTGTTTGTTACTCAGTGGAAGTTCTTGTTGCCCCAAGGGAAAAAAAGAAAAAAAAGAAAAAAAGAAGAAAGAAAAGAGTATATATAGAGATGTTATCTTTCCAAGTGAATGACAAATCAAAGGTCTTGAGTCTCCTCTCACCCACAAAACCCACTGACCTTGGTCCAGCTATTTATTGTCCCCATCCTAAGAGAAGAATTGCAACAACCTGAATTTTGTTTGGCTTTTGCCTGTGACTAAGTTATTTGCCTGTGTGTAGGCACGTCACATTGTGTGTAAGTAAGCTGGTTCCTCCTCCTTTACCTCCAGAAAGATTAACTACAGGCCTTTAGAGCCAGGGCATGGAGTACTGTAGGACAGTCCAGAGCCATGGTTACCTGACTAGGAAGGGTGCTGATGGGCTGAATTGCCTAAATAATCATTTTCTTCTCACTCTTCTATTAAGTCCTCTAACTCAAAGAGACCAGCTTCCAAGCATTTACTTCTTCCACTCAGCCTGAACTCCACAGGACATGTATATTTTATATGTCACCACTAAGGGTGGTGAAATGCTGACACAGGCTGCCCAGAAAGCTGAGGGTACCCCAATTCTGGCAGTGTTCAAGGCCAAGTCAGATGGGGCCATGGACAGCCTGGTCTAGTGGAAGGTATTCCTGCCTGTGGCAGAAGATTGGAACTGGATGATTTTTAAGGTTCCTTCCAACACAAACCAAGCTGTGATTCCATCAGTTTACTGCCACTGAATTTACTTTCTGCCCCACCTGCTGTGCTAGTGATTTTCTTGGCTCTTGAAGACCCGACAATGCAACTGAGAGGCTTTTGTTCGCCTTCTTCCTGCATCCCCCAGGATGACTGGTGGCACCATTCCCTATGATTTTTGCCTGAGCTGTCCTGCCAAATGTTTTCACATTTTGAAGTAGGAGAGGAAGGTGTTTCCTGCAAACAGATTATGAATTGAAATATTTCCCTGAGCTCTCATTCACAGGACTTCTAATGCACTGGGCATCAGCTTAGCCCTCTGATGAATCGAAGTCATTTTGTAAAAATGGCACCTTACTGTTGCATATATATTGCCCCTCTGCAGCTTCCCTGGCATATTTATTCAGTTTACTAGTCAAAACTAGTTTCATGCTACACTAAGCCCAGCAGGGTCAGCACCTAACCTATGAAAATCAAGCTGTCTTTTTTCTCTTTGCTTCATACATCATCATCAACCAAAGCTGGATAATAGAAGGCAAGTTTTGATCCCAGAATGATTATTACTGCTGCTGCCTGGGATTTGACAGGAGGAAAGACAAAGAGGAGGAACATGTGAGTTTGCAGTGGCTTGATCCATCAGATGTCAGAAAAAAGTACAATATACTTTCTCCTGTAAAGGAGGGCACCATGTGGACAAGGCCTGTAGGGTATCTGTGGGAAGGCTGCAGATGCAGGTGTGACTTGATGTAGATACAGAAAAACACACAGAGAGGTTGGAAGAACTGCAACCCAAGGCTCATGGCAGTAGGACTGTTGATGTTATGGTGAAATGTAGATTAAAAATCATCAAATCAGTGGGCTTCTTGGTTGCAGTCAGGAAGGAAATGAATATCAGGAGCCCTGGAGAGAGGAATGCTGTTTAGTATTTGTGTTAAACTTCTGCAGTGAACTCAAGAACCCACCACCAACTAAGAACAGACAGTGACTTTTTAATGGACTATCTGGGAGCTGACATAATGGAAGACCTTGGTCTTTCAACCATGCCCTCCACTACCTCTCAGCTAGAAGCTTCACACAAGCTGTGAAACCTCTGGGAAGGCTTCGAGAAAAACTGCAATATTTGGTTCATGTGAACTGTGGGGAAGAATCTGTCTGCACATAGTGCAGATAGGAGAAGAAAGAATTGAAGGAGTAAAGTCTGTTCATACCCAGAGCTAACAATCACCAAACTTGCTGTGTGGAGAAAATCAGGAGTTTTATCCATATATCCAAATAAAAGTGTGTAAGCCATTAATATCTGATTCAGACAAGTTACATACCTCAAACTGATCAGTGTTTTTTGCACTTTTTTCCCTGACTGCCCCCGACTTTCTCCATCAACAGCTCTAGGATGGGGTTGCGACTCTTTATTAGTAGTAGGTATGGCAACAGCCATCAGAACTGTGCTTTGAAAATGACCAGCAGTCCACAGCTTTTCATCAGGATCCCAAGGGCCCAGGTGTGGGAATACAAGAAGGACTGTACCAAGCAGCAGCTGTGGAGCAAGATGAACAGCATGAGAACCAAGGACACCTCTAGAAGAAGAAAGAACAGCTTGTGGCTCTGATTGGACAAGTGCCCGCGTAGGGGCAGGAGGGAACTTGTAACACAGATGCACTTGTTAAAATCACGCCTTTCCATTGCATGGCATGCACTGAGCTGCAGGTTTGGAGCTGTGTGTGTTCCTGCATGCAACACCTGCCCTGTAAGGTGCGTCTCTGAAACTGCAGCTCCAGTTGTTGGTTTCACATATCACTGTGTTTAGCATGCAACCAGAGCTCCTCACCTGGCTTTCACTGGAACTCAGCATGGCCCCCCTGCTATTGATTAATTTGCACTAATTAAAACCAGCAGTGTTTCTGCAGAAAAGAAAGATGTGTAAGTGTCAATAAATTATGGGAAATTTTGCAGATTAAAGATTGCCAACTTCTGCTTGAAAATAACTAAACAAATGTAAATGGCGCTTTCTAAAGAGCCCAAATTTGCAAACAGGGCTGCAAAAATGGGCTCTACTGCTCTTCTTCCATTTCAGTGTAGCTAATACTTAAAGCATTTCTGTGTCTAGGCTATGAGCTGAAAGGCTTCATTTTATTCAACATAGGTATTTCTGTTTTCAAAGATAATTTATTCATTGCTCTTTACTCATCATTGCCAGCTACTCAAGCCAAGCCAATGGGTTGAATCAAGACTTTTAAGTGCCAGCGGGGTGTCAACTCTACAAAAGAAAACTCCACAAAGCAACAAGGGAATAGACAGGAACTGCAACAAGCCACCAATGCAGCTTGTTAGCAGCTGCTGGTAATAAACCTGCCTAAAAGCAGGTGCGATGAAGGAAACTTTGTAAAACTGTAAAAACAGCTGTAGGCAAGCCTGGCTTTTAAGGGATGAAACTGCATTCAGGGACTGAGAATGCTTGCTGTTTATCTCCTTTGCAGGGCACAAGAGAATGTGGAGACTTGGAGAAGTTTCAAGGTACAAGATATGTCTTAGTCAAGGCACTGTCTTTCCCTCCTCCCATTAACCCTCTCTGAAGGTGGCAACCGAGCACTCCTCTAGGTAGATGGAGACAAAGGAAGCCCTTTGTATCTGTGGGGATAGAGAAATGGCCAAAAGGATCACAGGCAGGGTGAAAAGGTCACCACTGATGAAGAATCCCAGCCCAAAGCTTGGGGCAGTGAAGCTGACATAGAAGGGGACAGACAAGCCCTCAGGCAGGTTCAGATTTGCACAAAGCACTGTGAAGAATGGGGAGATCAGGATCAGGGTTGGACTAATGGTTTGGATCCCCTGGGTAAGGATCTAAAAAGTGCTTTGGATGGGCCTCCTGCATTTCATGGCCTTCTCGGTATACAAGAACAAATGACAGGCAAAGTCAGAAAAGCTATAGCTGTCAGTAATTCTGTTGGCACAGTACTTCATTAGTAGCTGCCACTCAGGGATCCAGTTCCTTTCTGAGCAGAAGAAGCCATCACCTGGTGCACAAATGCCACCTGGTAGCTCTAGGGTACGCAGAATGATGCTATCTAGCCTGCTTAGAACTGAAAGCATCACAAACCCAGCACCACTAATAAGGAGATTCATACCCCTGTGGTGATTCTGGGGATGAAGGACAACCAGACTGGGTACCTGCATGCAGCTTTCCTTTCCCTGCTCTGGTCCCTGTCCTAACCACCCTGCTCCCAGTTTCCAACACAACACCTTTTGCTGCTGACAGGAAAGCCAAACTATTGCCAGTAGAGCTTCAGGTAATGCTGGTTACCAAAAGGAGCCTCCCATTCTCTACGTGATAATCCTCAGGGCACAGCAGCTAAAATCCAAGTGGACCTCAGTTTTGCAATTGAAGATGCAGACAGCATCAACAACGTGCAGCTTCAGCATGAACGGTGCACTGACTGATTTTCAAGTGGGAGGAGAGAATTCCCTGGGAAGGAGAAGGGCTACAAGGCCTGATGTGACACCATTGAGGCTGATGAAATAGAGGCTTGGCAGCAAGAGATATGTGTGTCATTCATTACAGGTTTAGGCTTAATGACAGCCTCTTGCCCTTGATCTTTGGAGCCGTGTGAGGGAGCACAGGGGAGGAAGAGCTTAAATGTCAGTTCTGCACCGAGGCAGGAGAACTCCATGCATTAGCAGTGGCTGGCCAGGATGAGGTCCCGTCACGGTGGGAGCATCTCATCAGACATGCTGAGAGCAGCCGTGACAAATCAGGAAGCTCCTGCCGTTGGCTTGGTGGGATTAATTAATTTCCACATTGTCGCTGCCTCCAATTAACTCTGAGGCTGCAGGCTGGGACCTGCTGGGTTTTGGTGGGGAAGGATCGGTAGGGTAATGAAAGCTGGTGTGTGGGAGCTGCTTGGCAGCACAGGGGCAGGGTCTCATCTGCATGTTTGGGAAGAGAAATGTGCCTGGAAGGAAGTAGAAATGCAATACCAGTATAACAGTGCAAAGTCACACAGTTGGATGCTACACAAGTAAGAATTTATTTTGCAGTGCTGGGGGAAAGAGGGACAACTTTGGAAATTTTTCTCTTGGTGGACACAGTCAAAGAAGAAAACTCCTCAGCACAAGTGTTTGCTGAAGAAACAGGGAAATGTGCTGCCCAGGGAGGTGGTGGAGTCACTGTTGGCAGTTGGCAGAGTGGGGATGGGTTGGGGTTGGACTGAATGATCTTCGAGGTCTTATCCAGCCTTAATGATTCTATGGCTCTATGATACTGATGGCACCATACAAGGCCGTAGTAAGACTGCACATGAGATATTTTGTATAGATTATAGTTATGATCAGGTCAAAATAATTTACAGTGAGAAAGGCAGCATACTGGAAATGCTAAGTCATGGCTTGAAACAGTGATTGAACAGCTGGTGGGAAGGCAGGGCCAACCCAGGGGAGCACAGGTGTCTGCAATGCTTTGCAGCTGAGTGACTGGAGGGGGTTGAAGCCAGGATCCATCCTTTCTCAGACTTCATTTAAGGGTTGGCAGTGGAGGCAAGGGTATCATGACAGAGCTTCCTGTGTACCTGAGGCTTTCTGAAGGTAAGTGGTTGGTTATTTATTTATTTGTTTGTTTATTTATTTATTTCTGTGCCCATGGTTGTAGCAAACTCTCACTTGTTGCTGCCTAGGACCTTGCTACCCTGCTGCCATTGCTGTGCTTTCCATTGTGTTACAGGCACTGAAAGGTGGTGTCTGCTGTGAGAAGCCTGTAAGGTAGATGTGGTGGGTTTCAGTTGATAGATCCCTGATGTTGGAAGGTCTCTGGGATGTAAAATGTCCTCCAAAGGTTTTTGGTGTTTTTTAGAACCAATATAGTATCACGTTATAGGAGGGTAGGCAATGCTGCACTGATATGTTCAGGAATCTGTTGTAGGATTTATTTTGTCTTCCTATTTGAAAAAGCACACCTGATTCACATCATAGATTCCTTTTACAGGGTAAGAAATGATTATAGACATTCAGAAGTACAGTTCATCTCATCTTAATATGGACATTAGCATGAGTGCCTGTGTCTCTTCTTGGCTGTAATTGGAGCCTGGGGTGTCAAGCTCAAATGGAAATGTCTGCCTTGCAGAAATACGATCTAGTTAGCTTCTTGCATATTATAGTCAAGGGTTTTATTTTTGCTTTCTTTTTCAAGAAAAACAATCTTTTGATGCTGATCCTACTCTGAATTGTTCAGCACTGTTCTAGATGGGTGTCTGTGTGTTTCCCTTTAGGACTCCCTTTCCAAACCCGTGAGTGTTGTGTCTGTCTGCCTGCTGTGGGCCTCCAGGTATCCTTGTGACTGTTGTGGGTGCTGTCACTTCTGGCACTCTCCCAGGCCCTAAGGAGGAGTTGTAATGGTTACTCAGCCCAGTAAGCTGCGGAGCTGGGCGAAGAACCCAGCTTCTGATCTGCAGACAGGGCTGTCCACGTCATGCAAGTCATGCTCATATCTGGGTTGGGAGGTAGAAAGGCCTTCCCAAAGGAGAAGTGAGCTTCAGATTTTATCAGAAATGCACAGTTGAGAAATGACAGTGTAACAGTTGTTGAGCTGTGGGTGAGGCATCAAACCACTGTCATTCGAACTAAGCAAGAAACTCTTGTGTTTAAAAGAAAGCGTGTGCTCTTCCTTGGGAAATGAACATTCAGAAGGTCCCGGGGTTGAAGTGGGATGGTTCAAGGAGACAGTGTGAGCAGCAAATTTTAACCTCCCTTCAGCAGATCCCCATGTCCAGATCTGCTCCTCCATCCCTAAGCATAAGAAACTTTATTTGCAATGAAAGATAAGACACAGAGACTGTAAAAAGGTTATGCAATAGCCCTAGGGATGGCAAAGGAACAGCTCAGCAGGTCTGTACATCTGTATGTATTGAAAGGAGCTCTGAGTCACAATCAGAAGGGCAGAAGGTGTTGTGGGTTGTGCTACATGTGACCAAGTGTATATAAGTTTAGTTGAATGAAAGGGTACTGAGGTGTATCATTCCAATGGGGCACCAAGAACTAGAGCTGTAGAGGCCATTTCTGATCAGATGAGAGGCACACAAGGTAGTGGTGTGAACCTTGCATGGAACCTGCTGTCCTACACAGTTTGTCCCCTGGGAGTTCTAGTTCTAGATGCAATCACCAAAAAAAATTCAAGAAACAGAGCTGTGTCAGCATAAAAAAACAACTTCATTCTGCACAGGATGTTGGTTTCCCTTTATTGCCAGCTCCTCTGGATTCATATCAGGAAGTCTGGAAGCTGCACATCCCTAATGAAAAGCAGAATATATTCATTATTAAATTCGAAATGTTCAAATGCAATTTGTTGCTAACAGATTTCAAGGTCTGTTTGAGTGATCCCCATGCAGCAAAACCGCTGCAATACAAAAAGTGATGAAGTGATTCTGACTGAGGCTGGTGCTATGTGTGATTGTACCATAACTTGCTCTTGGTTTGCTTTTTGCTCTCTCCGAGGCTGCTGATTCACCCTGAGTATGAAAAGGCAATTTCTGCCCTCAGAAGGGTGGCTTCTTTATCTGCTCTTTCCTGCTGAGTTTAGCTGGAAGCTCATAGAAAATACTGTTTATGTGCCTGGCAGTTGTTGGCATCTTTGTCATCAGTTGGGCACTGAAGTGATAATAGTTGAGTATTAATTTCTTCTATTAAGGAAAAAAAAAAAAAGTTTAATCTCCTACATGTCTGTTTAGGGCTCAGTGTTTGAGAACAGAGGTACTTCGAACCTTGTCATTGTGTCCCCTTTCTGTGCTCAGCACTGTGTCAGGATCAGGCCCTGTTTCTCTTTCCAGTGTTTTGCAAGTGGAGACTTGAGTGCCTCTTCTCCAGGAATGCTCAAGGATCATCAGACCCTCTTTCCCCAGACTTGCCTGCACACCAGGAAAAGTCTTTCATTTCATTAAGCAATTGCTTGGAAACAAATCTTGGACTTTCAAACCATGCCAGGAAACTTATCTTTCCCTCCAGGCTGTGGGTGCTCTTCAGGAATTCAAAGGAAAGTTGGGTGCTTATAAGGCGTTCCAGTACCCTCCTTTTAAGAACTGCTGTAAAACATGTCTGAGAATCAAACCACTCAAGTTGAGAATGCAATGCACTCAAACTCAGGGAAGATAAAATAAAAGTGAGTATTTACAAAGTCTGACTCGACAACACAGTGGCAGGCGAAGAAAGGCAAGAAAAGGTCTCTTAATCCTGTAATCTGGAGACCAGACCTACAAAGTCTCTTTCCTCCCCTGCATTTAAGTTCCTCTCAGGCAGCACTACTGGCAAGATCTGCAGTGAGGGCCTGGTGCTACAGCTTGTCTGAAAGTGGGACTTCTGGGGAAAACATAATGGCAATGCAATCCAGACAGGCAAGTCTAGAGAGCACCAGCAGACAGCTTCAATATCCCCCTTTCTCTGCTCGCTGGGAAGCTTTATTCATGAAATGCCTCTTATTTTAAACTAAAGCAGTGCCTATTATCTGGTCTCCAGACATCTCAGAACAATGTTTTTCAACAAAGCTGTAATCAAGAGCTCTGTACTTCTGCAGGCCTCATGGCTCTCTCTATTGCTGGAAAATTGGGGGTTGCTTTTTAAGTCGCTGACTGGAAACAGGGGATGTATTTCCACTTATCCCAGCAGGAACACTTTAGGCCCAAGCAACATTAGGAGAAATACTCTGAGGCATCTTAAATGTTGAAGCTGTGTTCCATTTATTCATCATGGAAATTATTCTCTTGTTAAACTGGAGAAGTCAATTTGTCTGGTGAATATGTGGATGGAACCATCACAGCCTTCACTAAGGGAAAAGATTAGTGAGGACTGGAGGAGTGATGGCTGCCATGGGCCTGTGCTCTAGGAGACACAATCTACTGAGGCAGCTAGAATGTGCATGACCACATCAGGATGGCACCAAGTCAGAGACAAATTCACTGTGCTGCCGACAATCTGGGTTTATTTAGCTGCTTGAGCTCTGTGCCACATTACTGCAGCATGGTGGATGCTGGTCAGCTTGGTTGCGCTGAATAAACACACACCAGCTGGGCTGTGTACACCTACACACCTGTTCTCCTTCCATCGTCCACTCACTCTGATGGGAGTGAAGAAACATCTCTTGTTTTCCTTTCCATGTTGTTAGTGTTTGTCAGTAGATTTGAAGATGAAAGGAGGTTGGATTCTTTTCCCACGTGATAGCGATAGGATGAGAGATATTGGTCTTAAGTTGATTCAGGGTAGGTCCAGGTTGGGTATTAGGAAAAAAGTGGTGAAGCATTGGGAAAAGCTGCCCAGGGAGTGATGGGGAAGTGTTCATGAAAAGGCCAGATGTCTCACTGAGGGACGTGATCTAGAGCTGTCACAGGTATGGGTTGATGGTTGGGCTTAGATGATCACAGTGGACTTTCCAACCTTAACAATTCTATGGATCTATGCAAATTACCCATCTTGTTTTTCATGCCTTGCAGAGCAGTTTGAACTTCTTGGACATAAAAAATACTAGGAAAAGAAATACCTTCCCCCCCCCCCCCTTCTACAACTTCTCGGCATCCAAGAGAATACTCAGTAGATCAGTGTCCCTTAAACAGAAATACAAAAGGAGTGGTTTGTGGGTTTTTTTCCCCCATCCTCCCAAAAAATTCTGTATTTTCAAAGGAAATTCGAACCTTGCCATACGATAGCCACAAGCAGAGATATTTTAATATTAATTACGCTCTGTGTTGTCTCATGCAATTTGAACTTCAACCACTTCATCGTCTCACTGTTTCTGTAAGTCAGACCTTCTGCTCATCTCCTTCTCTGAGGCTTTCCTCTTCAGGAGAACGGGCTGCAGTGCTGCCGGGAGTGCCCTACCGCAAAGGAGACAAGAATTCGAGGCTCTCAGGGCCGCAGTAGGGAAACAGGATGAGAAACGCTCTGTCAAAATCCCCTGTGTGGCAGCATTTCCAAATTAAAGTATTTTAATAGAGACAAACACACACACACACGGGGGGGATCGGCTCCTTTTATTTTTGGCTGGAGTATTTAGGGTTGCAGTCAAAATGTTTTCATTTTTTAATATTTGTTTTTCTGAGGAATAATTGAAGTTTTTGCTGCAGAGCAGATACTTCACACAATAAACACGTCTTTAAAACAACAACAACAAAACAGTTTAGAGGGAGGATTTTTTTTTTCAGCCATCTGTCTGGCTGAAGGACTATAGAAGAGGGAATACCAGGAGTTTATGTAGATTCTTCTTTGCATCTCTTTAAGATCCTTTCCAAAGCAGAGGCTTTGGCTCATGTGAGGGAAGGTGTTTCCCTTTCACAGGAAGGGGAAACAAAGCAGCAGGGTCATGTGAAATGCTGGAGTCAAAGGAGAGCAGTTCTAAAATAACCATGAAAAGCGTCTCAGTCCATCATTCTGGTGTGCTTTCCTGTGGCGTGTTGCTGACTTTACTTGAGAAGGGACTGTGCTACCCCACTGCTGTGAAAGAACATTGTTATCCATCATCACCTTCACTGACATAAGCAGGACTATTTGTGCAGTGGGCTGCAAGCATCAGCATCCACATCTGGTCTGAACAGCTCCATAGAAATTCCCCTGCACCATGGATTGGTTCAGGTGTGCATGTGAAAGAGAACAAATAGCAGCAACTGGTGGTTTCTGCCCGTGGCTGGCAGCCAAAGTGTTGATTATCATCACGCAAGCAAAGGATCAGCTCACCGGGGACTTGTTTCTCTGCACTGCTAAGGAGCTTAGTGCAATAGAGGTTAGCTTGATTCCAGGCACAACAGCCAAACTGGCAATGTGGACTCCTCCTCTCCTTTTCTCCTGGGCCACCCCCTTTTAGCATAAATCCTTAGCTCTGGGCCCAGAGGCAGGGGGTGAAATACAGCAGACCCTCCTGCACCCTCTCTGTCAGGCTGCTTTCTGTGCTTTAGCCCTTCCAAAAAATAAAAGGAGGAGGGGAGAATCTCTAAACATTTTCTATTTCAGAACAGATTTCATCTTCCATAGAAAGTAATACTGCCTCCAGCCATGTGTAACTTATTTTTTATCCAACGGAGTATATGGGCTTATAACTAGATCCTGATAGGAACCCGGGTTTAAAACATTATTCACAGCAGGTTATTTGATCTTTATTTGCTGAATGCACTCAGCTGAATCCCTATCTCCAAACAATATGAGAAATAAAATGCCGGGCATGCTTCATTGGCCAGCCAGCTCATCTTGATTTGCAGAGACGACTACATCCCTCTCAGCAGTTTCAGAAACATACCGTATCCTAGGTACTAAGATGGAGTTCTTCCTTCCTCTTTTCCCACCTGAACACTTATCCCCTCTTGCCTTTTTTTCCCCTTCCCCAATTAGGAGATTTAAAAACACTCCAGCCTAGCCCTTTCCTTTTACTGGGGCCTTTGGGAAACTGTACTTCCTTCTGCATATGTTGAGATGCTCTTTCTAAACTACTTACCATCTGTGATTGTGCAGAAGGTCAGATGATGATAACCTGCTCAGTAAGACAGAGAACTTTGTGGTCACCTCACGAAGAGTGGGTTAGAGGAGACTCTGAGATCCTGGCAAAATGATTGCTACTTCATTTAATTGATATCATCATAGAGTCGATTGAGTTGGAAGTGGCTCTTATAGGTCATCTGGTCAAACTCCCCTGCAATGAATAGGGACACCCACAGCTCCATCAGGTGTTCAGAGCACATCCAGCCTGACCTTGGCTGTCTCCAGGGATGGGGCACCACCACATCCATAATATAGCTGATGTGACATATGTTAAGGCTGACCCTGTTTCTACCACATCAGCTTTGCAGCAGCTTCTTGACAAACCAAGTAAAAGGTGGACTTGGACATCACTTTCTTTCAAGGGAACCGCTGATGACTATGAACCAAGTTCATTACTAGGCAGGACAGGGAGGGCTTTGGCTGTCCTAAAAGAGAAACCAAAGATTCTCAGGAAGAGAGACTGAGCTGCGCACAAGGAGGTCAGGTTCTTCATTCCCTTTGACTTTTGATGAGATATGCCTTTGAAAATCCTTTCTCTGATATCCTGAGATAAAAGTCTCCAGCTTCCAGACGAGAGCCCAAGCACAAAATATACTTCAGAAACTCCAGTGTGGAGGGTCCTGCTGTGGCAGGGCTTTGGGGACGGTATGCAAGTCCTTGGCAGACATTGCTGCAGCAGGATGGTGTCATGAAACTGGCCAGCTTTTTGCACCATTTATCGCAGATACAGCAGGCCAGGGCTGCTTTTCACATGAATGCCAATAGCTCTTCTGTTCCCTCCCCCTGGATGCATTTCAAAGCCCATCAGACCATCAGAACTAGCTCCTCCTGCTTCCCTTTCAAGGCATGTCATGAGGCCATCTTGCTTGCGGGCAATGAGTAGGTTACGTTCATTTTCCCTGGATGAGTGCAGAGCAGGGTCATTGACCCAGCTGAATGTTCCTGCACATAAACACATATTAAAACCACCCCCCGTTGTCATTAACCGACTCGCTGTACTGTGCAATGTGGCAGATTTGGCTCTGTTCTCCTTTATGTATAGCTCTGGACTGTCAACAAACCTGGATTGAGGCAGCAGTGACCATGAAGGCTCTGGAGTCAGAGGAACCACTTAGGGTGTATGTGGTTTAGTAGGGAAGGTGGGAGGGAGGGGGAGATTCAGGGAGGCTTGGGTTGTATGTCTCACTTTTTTTTTCCCAGTAATTAACCCTGGAGAAGAGGGGGGGAGGGAAATAAAACAAAAACCACAAACCAAACAGTCTGGGATGCAGCTTTGCATGGATGGATTAGAGTCACAGTTGGCCTATCCCCTTGGGAATGCTGCTCTGCTATTAATAAATAGATAAACAAGCCCTTTTATTTATTTATTTTCCTCTCTTCTCTCGTGTTCCTTTGATTTCTCTTCTGCTTCAGGGAGTGCTGCTTCCATCCTCCAGCTCTGCAGAGGCAGTGTTTGCAAAGGGATCGTGTGCAGGGGGCTGCTCTAGGAGAGGCAAAAATCAAGGGTAGAAAGAGTGTGGGGGAAAAAAAAAAGAGCAAAAAATGGTTTTAACAATTTCTAGCAATCTCATCGCCTAGCAGGACTGGCAGAATCAATGTCCTTCATTTACTCCTCTTGCACAGCTGCAGGTTTGGTTCCCATGGGCTTCCTCTGGCTCTCTGAGGCCCGCTCATCCTTGTCTATCCCTCACCACTCCTGGGGCAGCTGTCTGGAGCCCCCTCGCTGAGCTGGAGACAGCTTCTGGCTTTAGGGGGTCCACTTGGGATTAGGGGCTGTCAGGCAGAGCAGGTGGAGAAGAGTCATGCACTGAGGAAAAGCTAATTGTCCACGTTCATGCAAGATGATGTTTGTATCTAAAGCATCAGCAGAGTGCAACGGATCTCTGTGATTCAAGAAAACAGAGTGGTGTCAATCAATGTCAGGTTACTTGTCTGGGAGGAGATTTTGCCAGTTTTGTGGGCAGGAGTGGGAACGGATTGAGCTGCAGCTGCAGTAGTTCTAAATACCTGAAAAATATTTCACAAAGCTCCTAAATTAATGGCAAAAAGTATTTGTCAGGCTGCTTTGCTTGATCCTTTGAGCAGGGGAAAAAATGCAGTCTAAATGGGAGAGCAGACGCAGAACTGCTGTCAGGCTATACGCACTCCTTGTGTACATGTTCTGGTGATCATCTCATCAGGGATTTGGCTTCTGAAGGGACAGGAATGATTTGGAGAAGGTCGGAGCTTGGTATGATACTGTTTTTTGCTCCAGAGGTGTACAGGCTTTGAGCAGTGTGCAATGGCTGTCAGCACAGATGTATTCCTGGTATGGGCTGTTCCCCTGCTCTTTGTGTCCCTTTTGGGAGCCATGGACACAGCACACCCACTCCAGTCACTGAATGGCAGAGAGGATCCCTACACAGATATGAGGCCTAGGGCTGCTTCACTGGGGACCTTTTGTCTCCTGAACCATCCCCCCAGTCTTTCCATCTGCATTGCACTGTACTTTATTTAAAAAAAAAGGTTGTAAATAAAAGCAGTTTTTGTCCTCAGCAGAAGGGAGAGCAGCAGTGGCCAATGCTGCTGAGGTGTTAATGGTGGCATTATCTAGAAAGGGGCAGCCAAAACAGGACGTGTAAAACCCCACCCAGGCTGCCCTTTAATTTGCTGTTACATGGAGTGGAAGATTTGAAAGCATATTTCTGGGTAATTAATTCAAAGAGTGATTCTAATGGCTAACGTTGTCAGTTTTGACTGCAAGGGAGGTCTGGGGCTGGAACAGGCAGTGAAGGGGAAGGAAAATGCTTGGAGGTCACCGGCAGATGTTAAAATATTTTGACAACCCGCATCCAAGAGGCTAACTTAGTGAAACGCTTTGGCCAGCACCTTCCAAGAGGTCTGAAACTGAATCAATTTGTTTTTCTCCTGTATAATGTACATGGCTTGGACACTGGCTTGTCCATAAATCACCATTCTCCATCCAGTCGGCAGCGCTATCAATCACTCCCTGCACCCACCATCCTGTTCTCTGTGCCACTGTAGGACCACCGATAAGAGGGATTTGGAGTCTCTTGAATTTAACTCCCACGTTTTCCGTGACACGTAGGGTAAGCTCTGCCTTCATCTCCGCTGATTATTAAAGTCAGTGCGACAAAGGTCCTGCACCTGTGTATGGAAATATACCTGATCTGTGGTGCTGGGTAAATGAAATTAGGAAGCTCTATTCATGGTGTTATTATCTCTGGCTGCCTGGAAGGATTTAATCAAACTGCTGCAGCTTGCTGATGAGGATGTCCGCAGCTTGTGAGTTTGGTTCCCCTGCACTTCATCTCTCTGTGGCATTTACTAAACCCCTCCATCCTACCCCAGCGGGCTTGGAGTCAAACACAGCATTTGCAAAGGATTTGCTGGGGACCATTCTGCTGAGGTTTTTCAAAAGAGTTGGTCAGGAAGCTGGAGAGGCACAGCTCCTGGCAGTTGTGCTCACTGGCTTTCACTGCCTTTTTTGTGCTTCAGAGAGCACTTGGAATAAACAGACAGGGAAAGAAAACTTGTGAATGCAGAAAATAACTGGGAGGATTTTTAATTCAAGTTTGATTTCTGAAACAAGGTTTGGGTCAGGACTTACTCTTTATGATCTCCTTTGCTTGTATCCAGAGATGGATTTAGTCCTGCTATGCACCTTTTCAACCCTTCTGCAGTTCCTACACTTATTGTAACAGGGTGTGTTGGTAAATTGGAAAGCACATCCCTCATTTGCTGTCCTACCCTTCTGTCATGCATAGAGAAATCTATTATTTTTTCCACCCAGGCCTGCAGTGGCTGCACTTCAAGGTGGGTGAAGGCAGATGCACACATGAGGTTGATTGGACCAAAGCTGGCAGATTTCCACTCCAATTAACCACATCCATTTTGCTCAGCTCTCTAAAAAAGCAGAAAAAGGAAGACGTCTGTATGCAGACATAGACATATATGGAGTTACTGGTGCCAATATGCCTAGTGCAGACCAACACAAAACCTGGAGCAGAGTTTCACCAGCCTGGGTCTCCCACAGTTTACCTTGTTACCAGGCTTGTGGCTGTCTGTTGGAAGCTGGTGTACCACTGGAGGTGTTGTACAGCACAAGAGATGTGCCATCCACAAAACAGATGCACCTTTGTATGCAAACTCTGTCACTCCATACATTAATTAGATAAACGCTTCCCCTGTTGGCTGATCAGCTGTATTTGGGCATGCACTTGGACTTACTGCAGGGCTAAAGCAAGCGTAAGTCTCCAGAGTCCAAAACTTCATTCATGTCAATGATATATTTATGTTTTTTTCAATTCTCTAAAGCTCCCAATCCAATGAGGAAGAAGGCTGTGTGCTGCCAGTCTGTCTATATGAGCACATCTTTCATTACCAGTGCTGCTGGATGGGAAGTGAACAGCAGCATCTACGTACATATGCGATTAAACCATTCCTTACACAACAGCCACTTGCAGGTACCCCCGTAAAATCAATAGCCAGCACTCCCAGATCAGCAACAGTCATCAGTCCCTCTTTGCAATCAGTAAACAGACTCTGCCTCTGGCCCCAAATGAAGGATACAGGCAACAGAAGGCAGAGGCAGCCCTTGTGCTCCCCTCTGAGCAGCTGCCAAAAAATCCTCTCTCCCCTCGTGTGATCATAATGGAAGGGACGGCTCTGCTGGGGTGTGCCGGCGCGTTCTGCCTCACTGCCCAGCACGGGATGCTCTCCCTTCACGCTCCGCTGCCTTGGAGCTGCACACAGGAGTTGCCTCCAGCAGCCCTTGCCAGCCCCTGGATATTCTGGACACTGAGTGCTGCATGAACAATAGGACCACAGCTCTCAGCCAGGAGCTGAGGCCAAGCAAAGAGCTCCCGGACTGTGACCAGTAAAAAGGAGGAGAGATTTCCTTTAAGCACTGTATTGTGAAAGGGAGTTGGGTAGCTGGCAAGGGCTTCTCTCTCTCTCCCTTTTTGTTCTTGTCCAGGAGAAATCTTTGCCTGCTGAAGGAGTGTGAAAGCACCAAGTGCCCATTAAGGCTATAAGGTACACCCAGGACTTCGGTGCTAACTCACATTAAAGCTCTCCATGGCAATAGTGTGAATGCATGTAACATCAAGCAGAAGCAGAGAGCTTATGGGATTAGAGAGGATTGTAGTGGTCAGGGGAAGCAAGACAAGGAGGGCAGCTTTCATTCATTCCAGCCCCAAATATCTCTGCAGTTCTACCTTGCTCTGCAAAAGTCTCCCAGGTTCACTTGTTCCTCTGAGATTTCTTTCATCCTGCTTAGCGAGCTCACAGCTGCAGCTGCCGAAAGGTCTGAGCTGCGTTAAAGCTTGCAGCTGGAGAGCAGATCTACAGCTGGGGGTATGAGGGTAAGGCCAGGCTGAAGGAACCAGACCTGGCTGGGGGTGATCCCACAAGGGGTTGCAGCCCCACCTGCTGCCATGCTGAGAACCCAGAAGGGGATCCCAGCTGCTTGTGGGCAGCTAAGTAAAAGCACAAAACTGCCGTACTGCTATTATCTTCAGTGCCTTTAGAAACAACCCTTTATCCCAGCATCTGGGAGAGCAGCCCTCCTCACTTGTTAATGTGCTTGCTTAAAACTGATGTCCTTAAACTTCTGCCGGTGCTGAAGTTAATGTATTGCCCTTTGCCATCTCAAGTGAAGCTGTGCTGAGCTGATTCATGTCAGGACTGTATAATCAGAGAGAGGGGAAAACTTGGAAAGTGGCTCTTAGGAAGTACCTCCTGGGTTGAGAGCAACTGCTTTTTATGTTTGAAAAACAGCGTTTTTCTGTGAAGAAAGAAAAAGTTTTGTCTGCAAAACTTCTGCAACTCAAAAATGACTTCAGGCTCTCTGTGAAATCCCTGTACTCTCACTCACAAAGGACAAAATACCCTATGTCTGCCCATACGAACAAGGGGAAGAGGGAGGAAAAGCCTTCTACACCAAGACAGCATTAAGATGCTTTAGGAAGAGCTGGAATTTTCCTTCAGATGGAGGGTGGATAAAATGTTAATGCCAAGCCTGGATCCCAAGAGCAGCACCAAACTTATGATTAGGATGAGTAATTTTGCTTTCTCATACATAATGCCACCCTTTGCCCTGCTAAGGATATCAGACACTGCTTGTCAGACCAGTTCCAAGCCAGATGGGTACAGATGCAGCTGAGGAGCTCATAGCCTTGTCCAGGTCTTGAGGTGATGTTGACAGACACTGGAAATGAGGTGGGCAAGATCTGCTTATGCTAACATAGTGTCAAGAGTGGTACAGGATAATGAGCAGCTTGTTTTAGTGGGCATGGTTTGATGGTTGGACATGATGACCTTTGTGGTCCTTTCCAACTTTAATGATTCTATGGAAAATCACACCCGCATGGGAGAGTCATGCTGTAGACAATGCATGAGGACCTCTCTTTTGGGAATAGATAAATGGACAGTGAGGATCCTGGAACGGCCTCACCAGAGACTGAAAAATGGCAAAACAGGAGAGCACAGGCTGGCGTTGTGCCTCACTGGCAAAGCTCGCTGGCATCCTGGGGAATGGAGAAGCAGAGAATGATTCTGGCCAGGATTCAGCATGCGCTAGAAGTGGTGTGCATGTGTGAGGGCTGGATAACCAAGGTTTGGCAGGTGTGGGAATAAAAAGCAGTTTTTTGTTCTGTTCTGTTGCAAAACCCAGAATTTCTTGGGGAGAAAAAGAAGCATGAGGTAAATTATTGGAGGAAGAAGGATTCCGGTCCCTGAGGAGGGGGGGGAAAGATCATTTGGGGTATAAGTTAGAATGCTTCCCTTCAGGTAAAACAAATAATGCAGAATGTTTGACCCTTATTTCTTAGGAAAAAAAACCCAACATTTTGAAGATTCATTTTCTAAATGGAAAATGCCGTTTTGAAACAAACAAACAGTCCTTTCGAAAACACTTCATAGCAAAACACTGTTAACGTTTCCCAATATTTATTTCCCTTTGAAGGCGTTGCGATGCAGTGTGCCACGCTTCCCTACAGCTTCGCCCTGCTTCTTTTTATTCAGACTAAATCATTTTCTCGGTGTAACCTTAGCAGTTTTAGTTCCCTTGAAGTTCTTTTTTTTGGGATGAATCTACAATTTTCGGAAAGTATCTTTTCAGTTTTACTTCAGACTGAGGTAAATTAGCAGAGCCGTTTTGGGGAAGGAAATACTCCGTTTAGTTCCTGCTGTTAGAACCGCTGATGGCCTCCATTAACAAAACATCACTTTCATAAGACGGGGGGCTCATCTGAAAGCACAGAGAAGACCTGAAAACAGAGCTGAGAAATGATAAAAGGGAAAAAAAAAAAGAGCATAAAAAGGCTACTTACATTTATGGGATTTTTTTTAAATAGCATTTAGATGGAAAACTGATTCCCCATTTTTGTCTCTGCTGGTATTTTTCCTCAGACTATCTGAAATTTGGGGAGTTAAGGGGAGGAAAAAAAACCTTGTATTGCGCCATATATGCCAGAAGAAATGCAATACAATCTGATTTCACTTCTTTCTCGCACGCCTGAATGTGCTCATTTTTGCTTACAAAAGGAAAGACACAAAAGAATTGTAAGAAAAGGAATCAGATGGTGCCGCCCGATACTGTTTCACAGCTAAAACGTGAAAACAAGCCCAGCTTCTTCTGCCGGCACTCAGGTCTCAAAAAAAGGGTTATTATTCTTTTTAAAGGGAATTCTCTTAAAGGGAAATTGCTCCAAATTCAATGCAAAGCACCATTTATTACAACTGAGCAGAGCAGTTGCCTCCTGTGGTTGATGCAAGGAATGTGCTTGTTCTTTTAGTAGCACGAGTACCCAGATTTGCTCTCCAGGTCTCCTAACACTGCATACAGACCCTAAAGGGGGATCTGCTCTCTGGGGCTTTACTTGTCAGTTACACCCTCCTATGACCATGGGCAGCATTGAGACACCTCCAGGTCCCATACCTGCTGGGACCATCACTCCTCTTGCTTGTCCTGGGCTCCCCCCAGCTCCACGCTGGAGTTTGAGACCCGGATCAAGGTCAACAGAGCAAGATAGCCCGCTGTACACTGCAGAGGCTTTGCTGGTAATTATGTGGCTCTCAGAAGTCTCAGCAATGAGGGAATCAAAGGGTGTTTTGTGCCTTGCAATCGTTGCATAAATGTAAACAATTTTACCTCCTCCTGTGTTTGAGTTTCTGGATATTTGACACAGTGCATAAGCACAAATAGATTCACCCCTCCCTCTCCAGGGCTATAACTCCTCTCAATAGATGAGTTTCAAAGGAGCAAATCCCTCCAACACACTTTGTGGAAGGAAACTTTTCCTCCCTTGCTGTTCCCACCTTTGACTCCAGAATTCAGAGGCTTTTTACTTCGTTTGTGTCAGGGTTAGGAGAATCCATGGTCCTGCTGTCTCCTGCTGTGAATGCTTTATGCCTTTCCTATATGCATGCAATGTAGCATACCAAGGGCTGGGAAATGATTGTGGTTCTTAAGTTCTTCCGAGGCAAATGACCATTTGCTGCTGTCTGGCACACTGGAAAAACCTGCTGCAGTGCCCCATAACCAAACTAATGGCAGCCACACAATCTACTTCAGCTTGAAATCTCAACTTGCTGCATCACCATCCATTTGCTTTATAAACCCAGGCAAGCTATAGAGCTCATCTGAGAAACAAGAAGCATTCAAATGATTATTAGTAGACACTTTGAAAGCTCCAAATGAAAACTTGTTCAGGAGAACATGCCGGTGTGTGAGGTTTTATCAGCTCATGGTTTTCTGAATAATCTGAATCATCACTGCTGAAACATGCTGCCCACTGCCCCACTGTGCTCACACCCACTGACTGGTCTCCATAAACATTCAGCAGGCACTCAATGGGAGCCATTTTTTATCTGCACGGAGGAATTCAATAGCGCTCCTTTGCTTCATCTATTGTATGGCAACAAAATGTAATGGAATATTGGTGGGAAGGTTCCATCTCTACTGCCATACCACCGATATCTGCTTTCTGACATTGTGGGCCAATGTAACAAAATGGAAGGCGTTACTTTTGGAGCAGCTCTCATAAGAAGATTAAGAAGCCTAAACTAGTAAGAAATATATCCTAAAACATTCAGCTACGAATCTTAATAGGAACATTTATGAAGGACTGAAAACTGGAAAATAAGGTTTGCAGTATTGGCCCCAGTATCCCAAAGCAGAAAGGGATTGCTCCTAGATGAAGAGGCAGCAGAACAACCTCTGCCGATCATACCAGCAACCTGACCTCCTGCCTTTCCCCTTTCACCACTTGTAGCAGGGCCTTATAGCTCACAGGTGAGGGCATCCCACCAGCTCTTATCTCTTTCTCTTCTGCTCTTTAGTTCGCACAAAGCAGAAGGAAAACAGGATAAAGACAAAGACATACAAGTGGAGCTCCTTGAACTTGGTGGGTAAAAAATACCTTCAGGAGCAGTAAATAGCTGTAGTGAAGAAGAACTCTTGCAAACACAGATCAGGGGAAAGTTCTGCCCTGAAGTTCAGGAGGGTGAGAGTTACACCAGCAATTTGTAGAATATTTTGTTGCCCAGATGGTGCCTTGAACATAAACTGTCAAAGTCATTACTCTGACTTTATTATCAGGGTTATGTTTTCTTTATTCCTTTTAATATTCCATATGCTGGTCATATAATACATTTCTTTGTATTCTTCTCCTCTTTTATTCTCTTTGTTTGTTCCATTCATAACTTATCACCTTCTGGTGGCAATTTAATTATTGGATCTATATTATTAGTATCTTTTTTTTGGAATATAATAAAAAAATTCAGTACAAAACACTGCAAGTAATTCAATTTCCATCAGCAAGGAAGGAAGTTAGATGCATTCAATGAAAGAGAGGAGAGAACCTGACTATAACATTTTTAATAATAATATAATAGCACGTCGTGCTTTTTAGCATCTTCCATTTGGAGAATCTTGTAGCTTCATAATCATTAATATTGCTTAACTTTTCCACTGCAGTTTTCATCTGTCATTTTCACGGCACTTACTGAAGTTAAATAGGTATCAGCCTCTTTGTTTTGCACCCAAGGTAAAAATGTGGAAGTGAATATGGCCAGCCAAGATTACTTCTTGGGTGAGCTTCCAGGTGTCCTGCAATTCCAGACTGAAGTCCTTTCCATTAGATCCTGCTGTTGCCTAATACAAACTGCTATTCATAGCAGGTTGCAGGTTTGAGACAAAAACAGCGAAGTGGTTCATCAGTTTGCCTGGGTTCCTGGAACTGATGGGCAGGGGCGTGGATGCTCTGGATGCTGGAAATGGATGCAAAAGATTGCCTGAATAAACCCACAGAAGCAAAATCCATAAAGAGTCACTAAGTACCGAGTTGCCTCATTGAACTCAGAAGCTCCCTGACCTACAAATAATTCGGTGCAGTGTTTGAAGGAAGGTGATTATGATGGCTCTATCCTCTTCTCAAGGCACGAGCACCATACTGGTCTGGAGGTGATTTGCAGCTTCACTGGCAAGTTAACCTGTAAAGAGGAGATCATCTTCTGACCCAGAAGAACTATGCCCTGCATGACTTGGAGCCTATATCTCACTGTCTGGTGGGAGAAGCACTCTATACAGGGCAAGGCCTTTCTTTTGCAGGCAGGTCCCTGTGTCTGTGTGGCGGCTCATTGACTTATCCACTGGTACAAGGATCCTCTACATTGGGTCTATGGACTTAGATCCTAAGCAGGAAGCAATAGATTTTGCTATGCATTCATTTCAATTCATTTTACTCAGTGATAAGATGGAAAAATTACATAAGAATTAGTTTTCACAGAGTAGTGTATATGGGTACTTCAAACTGGCATTTTTTGTCAACTCTAATTTCTTTGTCAAATAAGTAGGTTTTTGCTTTTTCTATCCATAAAGACAGTTTTGCTTCTGAGACTCCAAACTCAGCACTCAGAATGACAGAAGATGTTATTTTCTGATCACTGGAGTGTTTAGAGAAAGAGCTTTCCTTATTTTCCTTCTTTTTTTAAATACCAGCCAGTTTTCTTTGCTGCAGATCAAAGCTTTCGTGACTTTTTTGTATGTTTGTTTATTTGCTTGTGCAGTTGTTTCTCAGGGTCAGAAATGATTTAGGATGCAAAGGAGAAAAAGAAAATCACTTTCTTTTTTTTCCCCCCTTTAGCTTTTTAAATGAAATTACTATAAACATTTTTCAAGTCCAAAATTAACACGTAAACTCAAAACACCCACAGAAAAACTGGGAGGAAGGAGGGAGGAAGAAAGAATGAAACCAACTAGAAACACATTCACGGAACTAGCATGTGTGTAGCAGATCTCCTTGATTTTTTTTATTACCAGGGAATTATTGTATCTGCGAGCCAAAACAACAGCACTCCCTGATGCCAACTCCAGCTGTTCCTCCCTTGTAAAATTTATGAGCTGTTTTCAAGAGCCTGAATAGATCTTGTGATGGAACTTCAGTATAGTCACAAAGATATTTTTAATTGCTGCGATGTTGTCAGGTTTCCCTATGACACAAAACGTGCTGTTAGTTGGCTGATTAGAAGGTGTGCTCCTGGAGATGCCAGCCTGCCGGGTCACTGAGCTAAAGGAAGAAGTCCAGCCAGACTTCAGATTCACTCCAAATTCTTGCTGGGAATACCAACAAATGGGCTGATAAAGGCAGGCTGAAATAGCTTTAAACAAATGAGTGCACTAGTGGGAGAGTTTGGTATCTTTCCACTGGGATCTTCACAGAGCTCCAAGTGGCAGCTCACACTGTAGGCAACTGCATGTCAGTACTCATGCTCTATGAGGGATTCTGGCTGAGCTTGTGGTAAATATAGGAGTCTGGCATCAGCCCAAAACATCTCACTTTTCTTTCTTTAGGTTCTGATATAAAACCGATGTCCTGAACACAATTTTTCAATAGAAGTCATCTAGCAGGTGTCATGGAAATAAGAATTTTATCTCACCTAATCAACATTCAGATTTCATAATTATAAGTTTATTTTATGTCTCTGCTTCCCCTAAGGAAAGACACAGTAATTTATAAAACCCTAGAAAAGACCATGGCTTCTGAGGGAACAGGCCATGCTGCAATGTCACTTCAGGATTGTCCAGCAAACCTGAAATCAAGGTTAATATCACCATGTTCAGCCAGATGGAGGCTTTTAGCTCAAGTGCTCCACCCTCTATACATGTCCCTCAACACCCAAAATGGATAAAGAAGCACAAATAGGTGACACGGGCTATGTGGCCATTAACCAACAAGGTCTGTGCCATTTCTGAGCTTGTGATTTGATAACATTTTTGTGTCACAGAGATGTCAAACCTCTAAGGATCTCAAGACCTATAAGACAATAGCCTCAAAATGTCTGCCAGGGACATAAAATTAGGGACATAAAAAGTTAAGGAGGAAATGGGAAAAGCAGTGGGATTATTAATTGCTACTACTTAAGCCAAGCTGTCTGTAGTATTAGGACCCTTTGTGGCTTGACATTTGTAGTCTCACAAAATTAGAGTAATAAAAGTAATAGACCTCTCTGGACACAGGTAAAATCAGGTGTAATACCATGGGTTACTAGTTGGTTTATGGTCCCTCAGCATAGGGCTTGTGCTGGCATCCCCAGTTTGGCTGGGAAGAGAAAGGGACACATCCCCACAGAGGGCAAACTGGCCTAGTCAGCCTATGGAGAAAGTGGTGCTGATAGCAACAAAGTCTAAGGACTGATGTGGAAAATCATGGCTTATCCTCGCTTCCCCTTTGAGATGATTTGCATCCATAGGAGGGCAAGGAGCAATCAACCCTTCTCTCTTGCCTATCGAACCACAGAGTGTCTAATCCAAATCTCTGTTAATATTTCATTTGATTTCAGTAGACTTTGGAGCCAGCCCCAGGCTCAGATTTAGCATGTCTTTTTGGAAAGCTCAGTATCTGATTATTATTAAGATGTGAGAGGCTCATGTGAAGCAGAAGCCTAAGCATTCCTGTTGAACTGAGACCTGAAGCACTGAATGTGTGGAAAAAGTAAATCTGTTGAGCTGAATCTTCCCCCATGCTCATGAAACAGAGTACTGCTCCAGGAACACAGGGAAGATATGGAAACAGTGCATTCAGGTGACTGGAGATATTTTAGCATGATATCACACAGCCTGCAAGTTCCCATTGAGACAACTTTCAGGAACTTGATGCTCTTTGGGACCTTGGCTAAGAGAAAGCTCAGGTGCTGTGTATATCCACAAGGGACTTGGTGCTTGCTCTGAACTGCAGTGGTGGTGGAATGTTTCCCCTGCTCTGTCTTGCCATATAAACAACACAAGAAATAGAAGACTTAATGGTAGTAGATACTTGGTGGTCGAAGCTGCTTTTGAGTCCCTGACAGTGTATACCTTGGCTTGGCCTTAGAGTTTTCAAAAGAGGAAGTAAATGAGAAGACTAAATAATAAGCCACCTTCTTTTTAGTTTATTTTTTAGTAGGCTTCATTGATATGACCTGATGTAATTGATTAAGGAGATTGCAACTTTGACCATCACACTAGTGCAATCTATCCATAGCCGCTTGGTCTTTTTACTACAGTTTTGAGTTTGCTTAAAGGTATTGTGAGCTGTTTTGGAGCCTGTAATGAGTGACGGCATGTGGACTGAATGTAACGTTTCCTTCCTGAACTAGGAAATTACTGTATAGCAGTCACCAGAAACAATGACACTTTCCCTAATGTAAACTGGTAGAATCATCATCCTTCAAAAAGACTGGGAGAGACGCAGGAAGAGCTTGCCTCGGGCTAATGAAGCCACATTAGCGGGATGCCAAAAAGGAACCTTCATGTCGTGAGCATTATAACCACAGGAGGACCACAAATCCTGTATGTGCTCAGGCAAACAGGCAGAGGTCTGTCATTAGCAGTCTCAGAGTTACACAGGTAGATGGTAAGGCAAGGAGTAGAGAGCCATAGCTGCCTGTCCTATAAAAGAAGGATTAACAAAGAGTCTGTCAGTAGGAGCCTGCTAGTGAGAGATCCCCATAATGGCAGAGCAAGTGAATAGCGTGTGTTTAAAGAGCCCATAATCCTATATTTACACAACAGTCCTTAATGGCTCATTCAGAGCCGTTGCAAAGAACCAAGTAAATAGTGTGGTTAGAAAGTCTGTTACTTTATATTTACTCACTAGACAGTCTGCTGAGGGAGCTGTGAATGTCGTGGAGAGCTAAAAGGAACATTCTTTTGATTTCGATTATTTTATTTTATTTTATTTTATTTTTTTGGCTATGAAAAGCCAGCTAATAATGATACTGAAAACCACTTTCAATAGGAACTATACCTTCACTTTGCACCAGTGAAGGAGAACAACCATTAGCACACTTTGTCAAGGAAAGGGATGCATTTATCATCACCTGGAGTCTTTTCATAGAGACTGGATGTGCTCTAAAAGATACACTCTTATTCAGCAAGACGTTATTTAACTCAATAGCACTCACCTGTGTGGAGGGGAAAACTCATTCTCTTCGCTGCAAGAACTAAGAGGGTATAAAATGGTCTTTATTATGTATATACTATTCAAATGATCTAAAAAAAAAAAGAACTATATCTGAGACACTAAATTTATTCTATCCAATGTTTATTCATGTAAACACAAATATCTTTATTAAAGCCAAAACTATACACACAAATTACAGTGAAGCAGACAGCTGATGAGCATGTGAAAATGAAGGTGACATTAAATATTTGTAGATTTGCATTGCAAATAATTATAAATCCAAACTTAGTGGTCAGTTATGAAATGAACCATGTAACTTGCAAAGTCCAATCCAACGTAATAAAAAGTCACAGAAGAAGCCAAAGCCTTCAGTTAAAACCTACTAGTTTAGATTTCTGGAAGTCTGTTCAAGATCCTATCTGAACCTTAACTAATTGATCCTCCAGATTCCCACGAGCTATCAACAAGCACTGGAATGGAACAAGTTATTAATAAGAAATCATGTATGCAATGATTTTTTTTGGTCTTTTGGTTTGTGATTGTCTACGCAGATCATTAAATCTATTCATTACACACAGTGACTCACATGATGTTTGTCAATAATACTTTGTTTGCAAATTGGTCAAAAATTATGATTAGAAGGAAGAAAGGAGGAATCCTGCTCTTTTACTGCTGATTAATTACAGAAGCCATGTGGTCAACATGGGACAACGTATTAACAAAGCAGCATATGTTTAATAACTGAAAGTATTTAAACATTCATTTTTAGAGAACTGTTTAGGTCAATCTAGCTGAGGACAAAGGTGCTTTTTCCTTATGTTAGAGGAAATGACAAAATGTAGTTAAGACCGGGCCTCATAGCTGTGTAAAGTCACACGCCACTCAGTGTGCCCAGAGAGGGTGACATAGAGAGTGGCTTCATCCATATGAGAAAAGAGGATGAGGCTGATGGGAAATGTCTTCCTGAGCCTTCCCATATCTGGGGACCTAAAACTTGAAGCAGCTACAACGACACTGATGTTATCTTGTTCTAAGAGATCTGATGAAGCTTCTCACTGATGTAATCTTCTTGTTTCCTTCCACAAGCATTCATGCTACCAGAATTTGAGACAAAAAATACGCCACGAGAACAAAAGGAAACAGATCAAGAATGTGTCAAATTGGCATTTCCTATAAAAATGGAATGGCTCTTTGTGAGAAAAAGATATATTGTGGAACTTGCAGTTTATATAATAATCTTATTGATGCTTGAAAAGATGGTCACAGACCAGAGATGAGGAGCCAGAAGTAGCAGTCAGGACATTCCTGCTGAAGGATCCAAAGTCTGTGAAACTTCACCCAGTGCCAAGAGAAAAAAATTATGCCGGGGCTTTGAGCAGTGTTGCCATGAAAGTAAATCTTCTGTTGTATGTATTTGTATAAGGGTAGCAGCTCTCACCCTTAATTTCTGCCTTGTCACTCCTAAAAGGTTTGGCTCTATGGCAGCAGAGGGAATGAGTCTGGAGCAGCTGTTCTGAAGCATTTCTTTCCAGTACGACCTTTTTCCTCCTGCTGCTTTGTTTTTTCCCCCTGAGCTGACATGAAAGGACTCATCTGAAAGTGCAGCCCAAACATCTCTATCAGCATAGACAGAGCCTGGGGGCACGCAGGCTCCCTGTGTGCAGGGCTGTTCAGGAGGTTTGTACGTGCCTGAACTCCTCTGCCCTTGTGCAAACGGGCACCCACGTGTGAGCGGTGAGGACTTGCAGTTCTGACTGTGAATAAATCCCAGAGTGAAATGGGAAGATAGGCCAAGTCCTGTCCCTGCTGCCCTGAGTACATGGCTGTCCCCAGCTTTCACAAATGGACTGTTCTAACGGGCTTAGTGAAATCAGACAGCTGGCCCAGAGCTCCCTGTCCTCAGCAAGGCCTTTTATATAATGAAGCAGTTATTGTTTCCTTACATTTTGCTGGTTTTGGCTTTTCATCCCCCTGACTCACAGAGGAGCTCTAGGGCCAGACCTACAACCCCCAGCATTAGATGTCGTGGCCTCCAGCTCCCACAGCCACCTCACAGCTTGGGGTGCAGTGAGGGCTGCCTAGGGCCAGATTTGTCCCCTTCTGGAGGCCGCTGCCAGGGTCATGGTCTGACAAACTGGAGGATGCAATCCATACAGCTAATAAGTGCCTTCAGAGATTCCCCTTCCCCTCTGCTTTGTTCCCCCAGCTCACAAGGGGAAGAAAAATAATAGCCCACTTGCAGCCTTTGCAAAGCTGTTCTGCAATTAGCTGTGCCTTGTTTGATTGCCTTTTCCAGACACTGGACTGGATCCTCTCCCACCAGGCCCAGTGGCCAACCAGACCTGCTGGAGCCAATCCGTATGGCCTGTTGGCTTTCATGTTCCAAGTGGACTTTCAGGTTCCCCAGTGTCATCAAGATACTGGATCAATGGTATCTAGGGTTCTTCACTCAGGCTCTTTAACTAATTAAATGTTTTAAGATGCCATGATATAGACATAAGCAATTTTCATGAACTGGTAGCATTAATTTAAACTCCATTCCAGCCGAGCATGCTGCAATGTTTCGGGCTATTAGCCAATCACTAATACAGACTACGGAATAGTTAATACGAGTTCATTCAAATCCAAGACATATTTTGATGTGCTGAATAGCTTTAATTCTCCCAAAGCTGATCAAATAATAATAATAACAACAGTAACAATAACAATAAAGACAATTCCAGTGTGATTGGCTAATCTGATGGTTTTGCTCCCCGTTTATTTTTAATTTCTGGCAGCAGTGATATTGGAAATTAAAAAGCTCTCTTGACACTCGAGTGACTCGAATCTCAGACCAGATGAAATGAGGTGACTGAAGGAGCTCTGGGCCTTTTATTCTCTCCCATCATTATCAGAGTTAATAAGAAGAAACAGGGAGGCTGCCCAGCAGTGAAGGCTGAGGACACCCCCCCCTTTTCCATTTTGTGCCATTCAAGATAAAGTACTAATTATCAGAACAGCTCAAGCTCATTTGTAGGAGGAAGGGAATTGAATGCTGCTTCAGTGAAAGCAGCAACTTAGCTTCTTTGTGCCCTTGGGCAGGGATTGAGGTACTTTGGTGGTTTAAGCATCCAAATTAAAACACCTTTAAGTGACAGGCAGATATCCCAGTGGGCTTGCTCCTAGGACCTATGCTCTAGCTCTTCTTTCGAGGCCCAGCAGAAAAACAGTTTCACCCGTAACACTTTGTATGGACAGATCTTTCAGATGAGACCCAAGACTCTGAGACCTTCTCTGTCTTGAACAGCAAAATGGAAATATCTGAATTGGAAGTTTACCCTAGGACACAGCAAAGTGTGGGTGGCATTAAATAGTTGGAGATCTACGCTGAATTTGCCAGCAAAAAGCCTTGCAAAAAGCAGTTGAAATGAAAGGCTGGGGATGGACAAGAACTTGACCTGTTTCTAACTGGAAAGGACATTCTTTTATTCACACAAGGTCTGATCACCCTGTCAACGCTGCTGACACTGAAAGTACACAGCAGTGCAGGCTGAGTTCCATAATACAAGGCAGAACATTTAAACATCACATACTGATTGCAACAATATGAGTAGGTGTAGAGGCTGAGGTAAAAGTAGGACAGTCCAACTAGAAGAGCCCATCTTATGTGTTCATCTACCCTAGGGAAGGAATAACTTAGTCTAACTCACTATTTATGGATGGTTGTCCCACCTCTGTTATAAGACATCCAGTATGGAGTCTCTGCAGGTACTCCTCTCCATACCCAAAGCCACTAGGCACTGTGATGTGGAGAGCCAGGAAGAGAACTGTGATTTTGCAGTGCTTTCTGCATAGATGGCAGATCAAACCTTTATCTCTGAAATGCCTGTGCTGGAGCTGTTGAGGGAGGCAACAGATGAATGTTTATGGCAGAGGCCCAAAACCTCCCCCTCCACTAGGTGAAGGGGATGCCAGTACCATGCTTGCTCCATGAGCCCAGGTCCTGCCATGCTCCGTATGTCCAGCTGCACCTACTGAGTAAATTAACCACAGGTTTCTCAAATCCAGCAACTAATTTCTTTGAAATAATAATAAAAAATAAATAAACAAACAAACAAACAAATAAATAAAAATCACAGCTGTTTTTTGTTTGTTTGTTTGTTTTTTATGCAGGTGCTGAAGTGCTCTATCAGCAGGAATCTGTGTCTGCCATGTTCTAGATAAATGTGGTGAGAGGAGCTGACCTGCTGTCCCATGGTTTGATTAGTTAATGGCTTTGCTGTTTGCCTGCCTTGAGAAGATGGTGATCTACGTGCATTGTGGGGGTAGCTGAGTGTGACTTGTGGACTCTGGTGCCAAGGAGAATTGTTCTCCCTGCCTGATGTCATACCAGTGCCACAGGAGAGATGAAACACAGCACTGCGACTTCCGTCCATGAGTGGAAAAAGCAGCATGTGAATTTGCTGAAGGATGGCTGACTGCTTGCAATAGCTGCTGCTGGGAAAGCAGGAATGGGACAAGTGGAGAGCGATACTCATGCAGAGCACCCAATGCAATGGGATGCTTGGGATTCCTCAGGTCAGTGATACATCTTTGTTTCTGTAGTCTTCTATGTGTTTAATACTTCCCTTTCCATTAGATATCAATTAGGAAGCTTCACCCCTGCCATCCCACAAGTGTCTTGAAGTAGGAGGCCCTCATTGGCTTTCATGCTAATCAAAGCTTTTCTTTGCCAATACTGCAGACATAGAGGCCAAGCTGGTAAATGAATTTCAAGCTAATGGAGGTGGGTGTTAAATATTTGCTGTACTTGAGCAGGGGGGCCTTTGTCACTAATTACTGGGACATGTTAAAATAGATGGGATGTACTTTAAACCTCTTTGTTTGCCATTAAAACACAGATTCTTTTGCTTCTTTCCTGGGCTAAGCAGCTAATACGCTTTGAGCAATAGCAGAAGGGCTCTGTGGATTAATTGCTGCCCTTGAAAATGGAAAGTGATTAAATCTAATGCATGCAAATAGTAGGCAAGAGATAGAAACAAGTGACCACTGGCTCACGAGCCAGATCAGGGTTTTGTGTCTGGTCTCTGCATATGAACGAGCTCCTCAGTTTTGACTTGAAGGAAAGTAGTGATGGGGAGAAGTTCCAGCCATCCCTTGTTGATGCTTCTATCCCTTCTATCTGACTTTGGGGCACTAGCTCCAGTGCTGGAGAGAACGCTAGTTTGTTGTTAACTGCAGTGGTATTTCTGGTCATTATTCACTACCTCTATCCTTACAAAGCAAGCAAATTATACAACTCTTGGGGGGAGAGTAGGTGGGTAAATAGCCAGTACTAACTGTATTATTGACTATTGCTCAATAACTGGAAGAATCTCTTGGCTGTAAGCGCAACACAGGAAGGCTTTAAGCATTGTGGCTAATCTCTTCCCAGCTTTAACACCCACAGTACCTTTCAGCACCCTGAGTTAGTTATCAGTCCTCATTAGTAAATGCTCCATGGCTGTTAACTCCACAGACCCCTGCTCTAAGAGTCACAGTGGATGGTGGAACTCAGTGTGTTCCTGGTCATTCTTTCACATACCTCTCTTTAAGCTCTATCAGTAGACTGATACTGAAGGAAATGCTGTGCAATGGCACCCTTATTAGCCCTGGATGAATCAGATTAATTATTCCAATGAGATTTTTCCCCTAGCAAGTTATTTTCCTGTTCAGTGCACTTTGTTAATGTGAACTGCCTCTTCCAAAATCTTCCTGTAAGTGACTGGAAAATTATATTTTCCCAAAAAGGAAACTGAGGCATAGTGAAATGTAAATGACTCGCCCAGGGCAGAGGAAAACATGTATAAATGGAACAAGAACCGTTTTATCAGCGTGCTTATGGGAATTTGCAAATCGTAATTACAGTAGGTGTTAGGGCAGGTTGTTTTTTTTTTCCAGTAGTGTGTTAAAGAGCAATTCTAAAAGATTCTCCATCTGCAATTCTCAAATGTTTTCTAGTAGAGGAAGGAAGCCCTGAATAGCACATTTAACTGTCTTCACAACAAACCTGTTTTTCTCAGCGGCATCTTGCAAATCCATTAGAAATAGTCTATGAATTCCCATAGATCCCTGCTGCAGTGATTAGGAAATGCTGTAGATAGAAAATTTTCATTGCAGTGGACAAGAAAATGTTAGGAAATTCAATTCAAATCAGAACAGGAAAACTGATTTGCTAGATGTCCGCCAAACAGAATGACCTGTCGGGTTTATTTAAATTAGGAATTTATCCATACGCAAAAACAAAACAGTGGCAAAGCATTTCCACAATGTAGCTCTGATATCTGATAACAGGAGTGACTGAGGGTTTTGACTGAATACCATTTTTTGAGTGGAAAAAAAAACAAACAAACCAAAAACCCCACAGTACTGATGTTTTGAAGCAGCTCTAATCCCAAATCAGCATTTGCAGCACGTAATTAGTCTACAGTGGCCAAAATAAAGATGTGAACTTTCTAGAAGTTTAAATAAGGGGTTTCTCTTTCTATCTCTCTCTTTCTTCCTCTCTCTCCCCTGAGTTGTCCATAAACTGTCTGCGTTTCTAGTATCACCTGCATCAGAAACTCCTCATTCTACAGCTGTGACTTTTAGTACAAAAGATTTTGCAAAACAAAAACCCAAACAAACAAACAAAAAAACCCAAACAAACTGAGAAATGGATAGAGATGCTCTTCATGCTTTCCTGGAGGTGTTGAAGAAGGCATGACAGAGCCTGATGTGGTTGCGTTTACCTCTCAGGAGCACAGCTGGACCAAGAGAAGGGTTGGGGTTTTAGGAAGGCCAGATCATCAGTGCCAATGCACTATCAGGATTTGATATTCAGCTACTGAGGCTATGGGAAACAGGCTGTACAGAAAGCATAACAGCCCTTCCAACAGGATAAGCATGAGTAAGACATCTTATTGCAGACAGCCTTACACCAGGACTTCTGTGATATGATAAAATTGCCCTGTTCCTATGGCTAAATCATAGCATCTGAGCAAGGGCTGATACCCAAATAGTGTTTGTTCATGGCGAGTCACCTGGAGGGTCAAGAGGTAGCCCAGCACTCATCCACTACAGGGTAAAACACTGGGTTGTGATTCCCAGTGCAAATGGGAAATGGCCAGAGTTGCTAAAGATGTCTCTGTTTGTGGGTTGTAAAACCAAAGGAAGGATCAGGAGAAATATATCTCCTGGTTTATGTTCTCCATTTCAAGGACTTTGATTTTGCCTCTTGCCCATAAGATAAACAAGAAACTTCCTATCAGGCTGGTGTCTGCTATATTCCTCAGCTTTAGGAGCCATCACTGTGTGTGTTTCACTCCTGGGAGCACTCCAATTGCAGGAGGGCCGGGAGAGCTCATGTCCCGAGGCAGCACTGAAATGTAGATCTTCTTCAGGATGAGCCACAAAGCAGCTTACTCCAGATGAGCCAGGAGGAGCTGAGCGGAAGCATATCTCAGCTGGAAGTCTCTCTCAGCATCTATTACAACAGCAGGGTTATCTTTGCTGCTGAAAGGAGATGTTACTGTGAGCTATGACAAACTCATTGAGTTTTACAACAACACTGGAAAACTAAATGCAATGAATTTAGAAAGGATGCTCACGGAATTTTAAGCTAGTGCCTTCCTGCCTTTAGTTTTGTACCACCCATTAGATGTTGCTTTCAGGCATGAAACACAAGTTTGGATTGCATGCACATGCACACGCAAACACATGTACATTTTTTATGTCCGTAGGGTTGCAGAGAAGGATATGGGCATTGGGAGATACTTTATTTTAGTGGGGAATACAGAATGCTGTATTGATTTGAAATGAAAGAAAGGACAAGAGGCTTCAGTTACACTTTCTTGAATTCATCAAAGAATATCAATGAGCACATGAAATCCTCAGCATTTTGTAGCAAATCAGCTCTCTAATGAGAGAACACGTACGTGTCCAAAGCAGTGATTGCACCTGAAGTTTCTTAGATTTGAAACTGCTGCTCTGGTTAAAGTGTTGCAGTTAGCTGAAATGTTACACCTTCTTCAGCACTTTCCCAAAGTCTCTAGTATTTCCTTTAGGAAGTATCACTGGAGTGGTCCATTCCAGAACTACTTTGGGGTGGTTAACAGAGTAACTTACTCCAATAAGCCTTTAGAAGAGGCCTGATTAGGTCACTGCTAGGTATAAAATCATGCCAAACAGCAGGGGAACTATTCAGGTAACTATGCAAGACAGGCATCATAGCTATTATACGGGCTCAGAGATGCTGATCTGCAGCAGGTAGACATGATATAGAAATACAGGGAGTGTGTGGTACTTCTGTAGCAGTTAGAGGCAAGGTAGGATACCCAAAGGTCTTTGAAATGTCATTGTGTTTCATAGCCTGCATCATTCCCTGGGTAGCTTGAACATACCACAGACATCTCTGTACCTGCAACACACAGTGCTTTAGGTTGCTGGAAAATGCTAGCAAGGGTGTGATTTTTCCTTCACCCCTCAGCAAGAGGGAGGTCCAAGAGAAGTCATGTGAAATTCAAGTCTAGAGATGGTACTACCTAGGAAGAAAAAAAACATAGGAAAAGTGAATCCATAACCAGTGGGTGAGCACTGAGAGCTGGAGGACCAGCAGAGCATCTCCATTGTCAGAATCTTGCAGTGGCTGCAGCTGGCCCAGAAATTTATTCTGTCCCTTTCACAGTGCCTTTTTCAGAGGGAAACTGGGGACCTTATTTATTATGATCACAGCTATATCTTCAGAGATTTCCTTAATTAGCATCATTAGACACACAGCTTAATCTTAAAATCCTGGGTTTGTCAGCATGGCAAATTAAAACTTGGTGTTTGTTTTTCTTGTTTCTTTTTTTTCTTTTCTGTGTATTGGGCTGGAGAATTTGTGAGGGAAATCTGGGGTCTCCTGACAGTTTCAGAGGGTATGGGAATCTGGCTTTAATCTTTAATGGCTGGAGCAGCGTAGGCAGAGTGGGAGACTGAGAAGGGTCAGCTCTGTGTCAGAGGGAAACTGAGGGTCACTACTTCTAAAAGAAGACCTCTCCTTTTGCACTCCAGTAGAGCTGAGCATACATCCTATTGCCTCCCCCCCCCAACAAGAGATTTCTCAAAGCCCTCCAGGAACAATGGGAAAAAAAATCCCTCTCCAGCTAATGAACACTGAATTCTTGCAGAAAGAAGTATCTATGACATCTGCATTAATACCAAATGAGTTAGTTGTGATTGATTCTTTTCCAGTGAACACCAAAGGAATTAATAATGATTAGGGCCATTATTTTAAAGCATTACACCCCCTAAAAAAACCCAAAGGGAAAACAATTAGATGTCTTCAGTGGTTATCTTTCACAGTATACTTACTGCAGTGATCAGACATGATATTATGGCTATTAATCAACAACATGATGGAAAAGGACATAACTCGTGTATATCCATGAGACGATCCTTAAGCACATACCTTATTTGCTGATGTGCTTATGAGTCTGCTACTGCCACAGAGAAATGCATGGGGTTTTTTTGTTTGATTATTTTCCTTGCTGCAGAAGGTGTCTCGTGGGTTTGGAAACAGGATGGAAAGTCTTTCATTAGAAAGAAGGAAACAAATAAAACCACTTCCATGAAGGGAACATACAACACTTCTTAGCTCCACTGGGTCTAAGGGAGAGCAACTAACAGAAGATCTTTTAACTTACTGGGTTGGATTTTTTTTTGCTCATATGCTCCAAGTATGTAATCGGTTCTCATCAGTAATGAAGGGCTGCAGTGAGCTTTATCACTCTGTTGCAGGTGAGGAAACTGAGGGTCTGAGATGCCATGGGGTTTTCCTGAGGTCACACAGTAATCAGTACAGATCCAGTGGGAAATCCTATTTTTTTTTGGCACTGTGCATTAACTGCAGAGTTAATAATCTCTCTTTTGTTCATCTCTGGTGCGTTGATTCACTTCTATTATCAGAAGGCTATGACCCCAAATCATTGCTCTTCTGCGTCATGGTCTTGTAATGCAAAGTGAGTTTTAGGGATTCATTTAAGCCTAATGGATGGTTTGAAGCTTGGATATCAGCTGGAAGGGGGCTGTGGGGTGCAATTTTTCCTCCAGACTACCTACTCCATGCAGAAGAGTTGATGTTTCAATGCTTACAGTGACAGCAGGTCAGTATCAACTGTTATGAATGGAAAGGGAAGTCAACCTGCTGACTCAGGCCTGCCTGGACTTAGCAGTTCATACAATTTATGTACCTTTGGAGAGGGATGGATGGCCAGGTCTGGTTCAGAGAAAAGACAGGTGACAAAATAGGATTACATAGGCCTGACAAGAGCAGATAGAATTCTGCCATGCTATTGTTAAAACCACATTATGACAGAAGAGGAATAACTGCAGCAGCATCTTTCTTCTCTTCCAGGGTGCAGCTATGTCTGTCATATCTGCACCATAGCTAAGAAAAGGAAAAAGTGAGCTTGAGCACAAGACAATGGCAAAACAGCTCTCTCTCAGGATTGTTTTCTTTTCCAAGTTAAATTTTGGCAGTAATTTCACTCTCCCAGACCACATATGCTTGGCTCCCATTTTCCTCTTCAAAAGTGGTCTAAATTTCCCAGCCAATTCTCTGTCCCCTCAGTTACATCTTTGATGATTAACATCCCCAGGCGGAGCTGAGGATCCCAATAGGAACCTGTAATCAAATTCTTGGTTGATTCCTGTGATAGGAGATCAGAAGCACAATGATGAAGCAATCCCAGTTTTTGCAGCCAGAGCCAAATGCCAATTAGGTCCTCAGCGGGTGTAAGCGGGGCTGGCATTGTTATCCCTGGAAGAGATAATGCTGCTTTACACCCAGCCGAAGATCTGCCATTCTGTGCCATAGCCCTCTGCTCCTACTCCCTCTATGGCCCCACAACCCATATGGAATAAGGAAAAAGTAGTTTTCTGTGACTGTGGGTGGCCATGTCTCTGGATTAAATAGGGAATGAGCTTCCTTCTTTGCCCCTATCAGTGACAATAAGCATAGCATGGAAACACTGAAGCTTAGCAGTGGAAATACATCAGTCTATGGCAGCCCTGGCAAACCCCCTGCCCTGGAGCTCCTGAAGTTCAGGTTGGATATTAGGAAACATGCCTTCTGAGAAACAGTGGTGAGGCACTGGCACAGGGTGCTCAGAGAGGTGGTGGAGTCACCATCCCTGGAGATGCTCAAGGAATATGGAGATGTAGCACTGAGGGACTTGCTTAGTGGGCATGGTGGGAATGGGTTGGTGGTTGGACTGGATGATCTTGGTGGTCTTTTCTCTAACCTTAAGGATTCTATGAGTTGTTCAGGGGATGGAGTAGGTCCAGTTATCACACTCCTCTCCCTTAGGCTCATAACATCAACTCCAGCTCTGCAGAGCTGCCACAGCATCATGGCGTGTCTCTGCAATGCAGGACATCTTCCTCTGCCTGCCAATCACTTGTCACTTAGCCTTTTCTTTCCACATCTGGGCTTAGTGTTACTTTCAGAGGCAAAATCCTCATCTCTCCACTCTCACAGAAATGGCAGGTGGTAAGAAAATAAAAACCTTACAATCTGCCCTCAGAAAAGACACAGGAGCTGCGCAAGGCTTTGCAGAGCCACCCACTCACCTCAAATGCCATCCCCAGCAGTGGTGCAGAGACAAGCAGGGGAGGCAGCTGCTGTGGGAGAAGTTAGCTGGGTCCATACAGGAGCAACCCACGTTACACGCTGCAGAAGCAAAACAGAATATATCCAAGGAATTAACTGTATGGAAAATTATCCAGGCTATTAAAAGCCACATGAACACGCTGAATATCATGCATTTTAAGCGTACACAGAAAAACATCATTTTGAAGGGGATTATTGTTTAAATAGGCAATAGGGGTTCTAGCAGATAAGCTTCCCGCTCCTGTCTTCTCTTATTGTCTGGAGTACATTATCTCCACCATAATATTCTCAGCTCTCTCCAGGAGTATTGTCAGAGTGAAATGCTATTTTAAAAGTATATGTTTATGTTTCAATAGATTTCATAATAGCAAACACATCCGCCCAAGACAGAGTAAGTGAGAGGGGGGGGGGGGGGGGGAAAGGGGAGGAAGATTGTGAGACAGAGGGTGCAGCTTCCCCAGTATTGAGTAAAACAGGAATAAAACATCACCCAGCAAAGAGTACTCTGGGTTTTTTGCTCCCTGCAGAGCACAGGGGATCCCTGCTCCAGTGGAGGGGCAGTGAAAGAGAGCTTGGTCACTGCCTGGGGAAATACACAGCTATGCATCAGCCCGGGATAAACACCGTGTGCCACTTGGGTAGTTGCAGGTCTGCTCCATGCTTGGCCCCTCTGCACTGTCATTGTGCTACCTGCTCACTGTGAGTTTGTGTGTGGGAGGGGCAGAAAGTACCCCTGAGCTCATAATTCACTTTGGAAACCGTCAGACATCTTTACAATGTATTTGTGAAAGATATATGCTATAACAGCGGATTTCTAACAAGCTTCCATGTGATTTTCATCTCTCAGCTGAAAGAAACCTGATAAAGATATAGATCTATTCTCACATCTTGGCATAAAATCATATCTTATTGGTTTAGATCATTCTGTGTCTTACTTTTTTTTTTATAGTACTAGTGTTTTCTAGTTCCGGGAGAAAATACAAACACTCAAGAGATCTCATTTTTCTGCTAAATGGATTTTCATTCCACATGAGTTATCTCTCTCTAGATATAAACACACACACACACACACAGATATACCACATACACCCCCTCACGCTAAATGCCAAAGACACCATTAAATGCAATATTAAAATAAAAAATCCCCAGGCTCACGCTCAAAAATCCCCTCTTTTAAGCATTCACAATTTAAAAGATACTTAAATAGACGTTCTTCAAACTTGAGTCAATTTTAGGCTCTCTAGTGAAAGCCCATAAAACAAGCCGAGTAGTAATTTTTGGGGGGAGCTATTCTGGGAACAGCTCCATTATTATATATGGGATGAATGTGCTCTCTGCTCACACTCACCTAAGTTAAATAGGTCAGCTGAACGGAAGCAAAATCTCAGTAACCATAAGAAAATATTACAGAAAGGAATTAATCTGAAAAGAGAGAAGCACTTGCTTCCTCTCTGAGAAGAAGAGAGACTACAAAGGACAGTCTGAATACTGAATTTATGGCGAGCTTTTTCTTACAGACTCAGAGCCAAAAATCTGCTGTCAGTTACATTAGTATAAATCTGGAGCAGCTCCACTATCATCATTAGAGTTACAGGCCAATTATGTAATGAAAAGAAGCATTTCAGGCTTGCCAAAAATCTTAAATGTAGGTCCTGCTTCAGGCCGTGCTGAAAGCCTAGATAAGTGGCCTGAATCTCAGCACACCTGTACAAGCATTTCCTGTCATATGCCCGTTATTACACCTATCAACAGTGTTTGCATTGATTTATACTGCATCATCAAGCATTATTTGACCTCTTGTTCTTGAAGTAAAAAGGAAGTCAACCCATTGACTTTCCTTGTCTTTGATGTTAAAATCTACAGGCAAAATACTATTTGGAAAAGCCCAAAAGATGGCTGGATAAAATATCCAGAGTGTTCTTAATGCATTAGTTTGCCCTTCCTTAAAGATATGGCTTTCAAGGGCAGTTGTATCGGCAGCAGTGATGGTGAGATGAGGGATGACCTGGGCTGTTCCAGGTGATGGGGTCCAGATGAATACTTTCTCTGATTCTGGGAGAGCACTTTGAGGCTTCGCCTCGCATACTTTTCACCCTTCCCCATAGCTTCCCATAGAAAGGTTTAGGGGTAACATTTGCTTCTCAGTTTATAGCGGATTGGGCATTTGTACTTTCTGTTTCAGATAAAAAGACTTGTCTTGGGCACAGGACAGAATTCCATTGAAAAGTCTTACTTAACCCTTATCAGTTAGCGCTGAAGAACTATTACCCTGACAAATGCACGTTCACATGTCCTGTGGTGCAGTGCAGATGTGTACACCCATGCAGGTTTTGCAAAATGTCACTACTCATCTCCAGCTATGGCTGGAAACTTGGAACACGAATCAATTCTTATTTAATGCACTGTTGAAAGGTGGAGCTTGCAGAGTGCCTTGTGTGGTCTCTTCCTCCATCTTCCTGGAGATGCAGAGTATGTAGAAATGTGAAGGGAAAAGAAACAAAACAAAACAAAAAGGTTCTTCCCAAGGTTGTAATTGGTCAGCGGTACCTGGAGCAAAAGATCAGAAGAAGAGGGGAGAGCACTGAGTAATGAACCGCATGCTTTTAATTTCACTTAAGAACTCAAAGCAGGAAAACCTGAGCTGTATCCATGGGGACTGCAATCAATAGCCAAGCAGATAACAAAGAACTGGTGCTCAGGATAGAAAACTGCCTGGGCCCATTAGTGAATTGCTCGGCCTTTCTTTGGGGACTCGCTCTCTTTCTTGCCTGTATTTTTGGCTCCAGCTCTGAATCCTGCAAACACTAGGGAGCAGCAGCTTCCTTTGAAAGCCTCTTGGCTGCACAGTGGGGCTGTTACTGTCAGCTTTTGCCGTGTGCCAGCCCTTAAAATAAAGAGAGAGAAGCGGGGGAAGAGGAGGGGGCTGGTGAGAAAGCATTCCTGATGATAATTTGATTGCATGCATTAATGATCAAAGTGTTGCAGACTAATTACCAACACTTACCTCTCAGATATTAAGTTATCATTTATTCCCCACCCCAGTTTTAGCTTTGTATCTACCCCCTGCGTAGGGTGATAGTCTACAGCCTGACACCTCAACCCACACCCCAAAACCTTGTACAGGCTCTCAGTGAACATGCTGCCCATGATCCATTCCCTTTGGTCAATGTTCCCTGATTTCAGGGGGTTTGGGGCAACTAGGTCAGCCTGGAAGAGGGAAGTGGGGCAGATTTTGCCATGATTTAGAAGGGTTCTCAGGGAAAAGAAATAACATCCATGTTTTCTTTGTCTCATCCCAAAGATTGGTCCGTCGGCATGGGTGTCTCGCTGCAAGGTGCCTATGTGGGAGCAGTCCCAGCTGGGCATCCGCCAAGCCAGAAATGCAAATAATGACAGTCCCAAACAATGTGCTTTTCAATGTTGTTTTCAGCATCCATTTTAACTAGACAAATGCCAGCCTGCTGCCATCTGGTAGCAAGAGGTACTGAAAGCCTCAGTGAGGAGCAGGGGGAACTTGGGGTTGTACTGCCAGTTGTGATCAGGTTGCAGAGGTTTCTTTTAACCTGGGCTTTGCATCTTCACAAATGAACCCAGAAGAAACTGGTCATGCTCTGAGTATCTGACTGAGCTGTAGATGTTCATTGCTGGGGTGTTGGACCAGATGACTTTTAATGGTTCCTTCCAACTCAAAAGATTCTGTAAATACTGAAGAAATAACCTGTTTAAATGCCTCCTCTGCCTCTACCCTCTGTGACAGCAGAAAAACCTTCCCTGTCTCTTTCACTGTGTTTCCTCTCTTGTGGGAGGGCAGGCAGGAACAAATGCTGAGTTAGATTTTATTTTATGTTTTTAATTAGATCATCTTTAATTGACTAACACCTTCCCCTGAGCCATCTTGCTCTGCTCAGAGACAAAATACCACGGAATTGGCCCATTTTCCAAGAGCACTGTGGTATTTCCTCTCTTCCTGTAGATAAATAACCTCCATGTAGATTTGGCTACCTGCTTGCAACTACTAGAAATAACCAAAAAAAGAGGACCAGATTCATACGTGATGGCAATTATCTTAACCTGAGTGCTGCTAGAGGAGATGCATCCCTTCTGCAAGCTGCTAAGTAGCTCTCTCAGTGCTTGCAAGGGACTATTCCTGGGGATCTTTGGTATTTCCACTCAACTCCCTTCCTAGAGTGAAACTGTAGATGTTGCTAAAGAAAACCGTCTGATGCTGAGATGACACTTGAGACACAAGGTGCACAGGAGTCAGGACACGCTCACAGTTCCTTCATTACAGAGCACGGCTGTGGCTGGGGAGGTTGCCATGCATGCAGCTCCGTGTTCAGCATCTCAGTGCTGTTTCTAGGTAGCAGTACCACTGGCCAAATGCATCAAGCACTTGGTGAAACACACACGTAGCAGATGAGATGTCACTCTGTTTGCTTACACGTACTGTGCACAAACTGCCCATTATTGGCATTGCAGAAGTACCAGCAGCTGCGGGAGGCACAGCGTTGCCTCTCAAAAGGCCGTAATGAAAGTGGGTCAGACACTTTCCCTTCCCGGGGCAATCCTTTAGCATAAGCAGGGATTTAAGTGTGCACGATTCCCATTATCTGTGATTGCTGTACTCTTTCTCACAAAGAAAGGGCTTCATAATTTGACCAGATCTGTCAAACACACACACACGGATGAAAATAGCCTATTAGATGATAGGGGGTTGCCCTTTCTGTACTGAGAAAGGGCTCAGCTCTCCTGAGAGAGGATGATTCCAATCCTGAACTGATAAACTGTGCTTGATCTTAAAGGAAACATTTTAGGAGGGCCTTTTCATATGGGCATGCTGCTATTCTGCTTGTTTTGTCAGAGGGTAGAGCTCATTTTGCACCTGGGTCTAATCTGTAGCCAAAGGAGTGGTTTCAGACATGACCTGGCTGTTCCTCAGCCTCATAGTAGAGCCAAGGGAGAGCTATGACAGTGAAAAGCAGAGCTTCTACTCAGCCAGCATTTGCCTGCATGATACATCTCCCATGCAGAGAACAGAACAGGTCCAGCATCTGCATACAGGAGTTGTTCTTCATGGCAAATCCCTGGATCTTATCCAGACCACTGGCAAAGGGCCACCAGACATCCAGAAGCATGGAAGAACATCATTCAAAGCAGTGAGGGAGTAGGTTAAAGTAGCAAAACAACTGCTGAGTTAGAGAGTTGAAGATGCCAGATAAAATGCAAGTTTCTTTAAAAACCCCAAAAAGCTGAGCTGGAAGCCATGGTAAAGATGCATCATGGACCCCTCTGAGTAGCCAGTCTGAGATAACTTCCTCATCTCAGGCATTCCAATTTGGTACCAGCTCTGCTCCTGCTACAAATACTGCAGTAAGAGGCAGAACAGGAAGTGTTGTGAGAAAACTAGTCCCCACAGCAACCTTAAGAATTGCTTCCATGGTCCACCATGAAAGAGAGTGTTTCAAAATCCTTTGCTGAACTGATCTCCTTTCATGATGTTCTACCTCTCTGGAGGACTGGTGTTGGAAAAATGGATTTTTCCAGGAAGGTATCAAGGAAGATAATGAGGAATCCTGTATTGCACAGTAAGGAAAGAAGAGGCTACAAACTGCATACTGCCAATATAAGATTCTAAGTAAGAATGGTTTAGTGGGATGCTCTTGTTTGGATCTGAAGGAAAATTTCAAGTCTGTTCTCACTGGAAGATGACACATTCCAAATAGCTTCTGATTTCTTATCCTTCTTATGGGGTCTTCCATGTTTTCAGACAGTAAGGAGGATGCAAACCAGCACAAAACCAGAAAAATTATGAGTCTGTCCCTCTCCACAATATTAAAGCACAGAGGTAGTCAGGGAGGTGACTTTCTAGTGATGACCTCCAACAAATCCAATATTTATTCCCCTTCCATGGCTCTCTGCTTACCACTCAGAAAGATGATCTCTCTAAATGCCAGCTCATCCAACTCTACTCCTGATCAGAGGAGAATTCTGTTTGGCTCTTGTTTCTCCACTGGCAATGACAATTCTTCAAATGGAAATTAGCCGACAGATTTGATGATGATGCACGAGCCAGAAGAGAATAAAGCTCATTCTGCCATAGCTCTGTGATCTCCTCCGGGAAAACAGGAGTAAAAATCCATTTGTGTTTGCAAACAAGATATGTCTTGAATGTTCACTGGGGACCTCTCGAGAAAGAAGGTGACAATTTTACTGTCATTTTTCTAGACATCACATAAAACCTGCAGCCCAAATCCATGAGGTATTTTCTTCTCCAATGAAGGCCTTTTGCCCTTGTGTCCTATACTAAAAATGTTTCAATTCCTGGAGGATTTTTTGTCCTTCCTAATGCAATTACTAATCTGGGGATCTCTCATACAGAAAAGGAGAAAGGGAGTCCGCAGTTTGTGTATAACTCTCTTTCATTCAAGGCTGCAGATAAATACAACCTTTTTTCAGCCATAGAGTTGTAGATACTTGATCTTCATCAAACCTACCAGGGCCGCATGTGGATCAACTTCTGAAGACCTCACTTTTCAATGGAGCTAGTGACATTTTGGACTAACGCAGCTCTGAGATGGCATTCCCAATTCTTTGCAAACTTAGATCTACTTGAAAATACCTCATTATACACATTTTACCTGGAATTTACCCAGTAACTGGGCTTTACTGAATAAGGGATCCTGACAATATGTTGTCCTTTCTCACTATGAGCTTGTTTTCTTGATAATGTACCTTACAGCTAGGAAAGGTATTAGTGCTCTCAATTCCTAATTAATGAGTAAAAATCTATAGCAAATTAGCCATGTAAATAGGAGATAGCAGCATAAATACCTTTGTAGACCTTGGGCTAAATTCCTTCTCTTCCACCATAAGTGAATGCTACCCTGAGCTCCACGTTTATCTTCACAACTGTACCTAATGTGGGAGAACTTCATTGAATTCAGGCAGTGTGTATAATTTTACAGTGAAAATTCATGAGAAGTCTGATTTAAGACCACGGACAGAAATTCAAAGGAAAATTTAGCTTGGATATCTGAAAACACTATATAAGAAATCTGTGAAGCTGTGGATGTGTAACTCCTCAGAAAGAAGGAAAAGGGAGAATTAAAGCTAGATTGGAGAAAACATCATAGCATTGAGGGAGAAGCCTGTGGTGATGGGAGAGGACAAAATGAGTAAATAAGGCTTTTTGTCCTGGATTTTTGTCCTCAGAGGAGGGGGAATGCCTTCCTGAGCTTACTGTGACAAAGAGAATGTTGCAGCAATCTCTCTTCATTTAAATTAGCAGGTCATCCTAGGAGACGCAGGGAGGAGGAGTAGGGAGAGGAGGGGACCTGCTTCAAATGACTAAAGAAAAACAAGGGTATCTCTAAGGGTGAAGTGAATCACTCAGAAAATGGAGTTTGCTTACATACACCAACTTAGCATGAAAAGGCACTAAAACGCAGAAGTCCCTGAACAAAATACAGTGAATACAGCAAGTTGGAGATGTGGTCACAGGGAGTTTGCATCCAGGTGCTGGCTTAGTAATTGGGTCAATGTCTGCAGATTCATGAGTACAGGTGGTCCCATAGGGAAGAAACAGAGCATGCTCATAACATACCCTCTATCTCCTGAATCCATCATCTATCCCCAGATAGCATAATTCATTTAGAAGAGGAAAAAAAATCATTTGTTTCTAAACCCCAAATGAGGCAACAAATTTGACAGTGAAAGAGAGAGAGGCTGGCTGTGTGTCCTTGATAGGCTCTTTGCTTACCCGGGTAAGCTACGAAAGGTAGATAAAAAAAGAAGACTGTTGTCTCAGACTTGCCTCCCCACATTTTTCCCTTGTCATATCCATTCCATTCTGTTCTCCAAGGATTCCTGCAGTCTGTCTATATCTCTGTGAAAGAGCAGTCTTTACTAAGGCTGAAAGCAGTATGCATTTTGCCTCCTACCAGGATGCTGTTCACAACAGAGGTCTCTCTAACTGTGCTGGACATGAGCAGCGTTTTACCCAAAATATCAGTCCACTGGATAATGAAATTGTCTCTTCTTATTTGCACGTACACTGAAATCACACACTCCAGTCTAAGGATTACAAGACAATGACTATTGTAAATGTAAGATCATGAACAGGGTCTACTATTTGTCTTCAAAGTAATTTTGGTATTAGAGAGAGGGAAGAAAACAAATCAAGCAAATTATATTTGTTTTAAAATGATCAATCTCTTCATCTGAGTCATTTGGCTGGTTTCCATACTTGTCAGGTGTGACTGCCTGCACAGTCCTCAGTTGTTTCTAATGACCTGCTCAGACTCGGGTTAATTGATCCACTCAGATATCTTTCATTAGCCTTCTTATTTTAATAAAAAGCAGTTGTGCAATGTATAAGTACTAAGAAGAGTCAGGATAAAAAATGCAGTTAAGTAAGGTTCTTATTTAGCTGCTTTTCCCTTTGGTTTTCTTAGGTAATGACTATGAGCAGGCAACTGGCAGTAAAGGAAGATATAGTGCAATGCAAAGGTTTCCTAATTGCTCCTCTGGTTACAAAGGATAAAGCACAGCCAATAGCTGAACCTTCATCAGAAGGGCATTAATTCAAAGTCCATTGTGTTCATGGCTATCTTGGATCAAGCTCGAGATCATTTAAAACCTGTTATAAATACCAGAAAAAATGGATAATTAACAATCTTTTATGAATGTACTTCCTGGGCAGCCTGAAGCCATAGGTAGAGAAGCAAGAAATGTAATTCAGCACTGGAAAGCATGGGAGAAGCGTTCAATATTTAACTCTCTTGCAAGCTGGGTGAACAACATTTAAATTAATAATGAACTCACTGACACCTGCAAACAAGACCAGTGGCTAGAAAGAAAAAAATTCACATCAATTTCCCTTGAAATACCTGTTAGAGAAACACTGAATCCAGTCCAAATCCCTCCTGGAGTTCACTGAAACTTTTCACTCTTCAAAACTCCAAGTTGGATGAGGAGGAATTCAAGATGCTTGCATATTAGCTATGTGCACACACTACAGTCGCTCAGTAAGGGCTTCTGGAATTGCACATAGGAAACAAGATGTGAGCTCCCAAAGGCTTTTCTCCTTGCAGGTGTCCAAGAGTTATGCTCAGCCCAGCTCAGCTTACCAGATGCTTGAACCTAGTGGCAGCTAGGGCAGAGATGATGGTTGTCTTTAAAGAGCATTGGATTGAGGGGGTGGGAAAAAGATGATTAAGAAAGACAGACCAAAACCAAGCCTTTGTAAGACTTCAAGATAACTCAACACATCCGAATAATTGTTGGGGATGTGGCCAGAATCTAGGCCTTCTTATTCATGCAGCCTCCTTTTCCTTGATGCCTTATTCCTTGCAAAAATGAATGCTCTGGATGGGCATGTATGGCAATTTAGAGAGCGGTGTAGAAACAAGAGACACAACCATGTAGAGCCACCTGAGTGAGAGGGAGAAATACATCCAGAGCACGGTTGGATCTGTTTGGAAAGACCCTGGGAAAGTCTGCAGCCAACCCTGTAATTGTGACAGTCTTATTTATAAAGCAGGAATACTATAAAAGACAGATGATCCAGAAGATACTCTGGGATGAAAGAGAAAGCTTGCCAGATTTTTCCAAACACCATCAGATGCACTTTAATGTTGGCCAAAACTTCCTGGAAAAGAGTGAACAAATAATCTGGTGTAAAATGGTTCTTCCCATTTTGTCATATTTTTCTGCTTAGCTCTCAGTATTTTGGTGATTTTTTTAATCTATCAAGCACAGTTAAAAGGACTGGGAGGGAGAGGACTCTGTTCTTCTCCTCCTCAGGGGTTCCACATTGAATTAGCTTGGTTTTCAAGTCAGTTTCTTTGTTTTAATAAGATTGCAGGCATATGTTTAAGGGTTTTATACTAACATAATTATGTATATGGATCAACAGAAATGCATATTATCACGTAGGTACACAAGTACACATTAAAAAGGATACATGTTTTTCATACAGCAATCATTACATACAGCTTAGCGCTTTGGTGATTGACACAACATTATTATAACTAAATTAGAAAGCATCTTCTTCTGTAGCACCTGCCTTGCTATTTGCTGTTGAGAAGAAGAGTGTAAGATGTGATTCTCCCCACAGTATCCCTCCCCCTTTTATTTTGCGTTAATGCTCTTACAGGAGTCAAGCCTCTATAGAGAGCAAGAGTGAGCAAATCTTAACTTGGAGTTTGCTTTTAGATGTCTTTGTGCCCATGTTATCTGTGCACCAAAGCATACTGAGCTGCAGAGCTTCTACCTTTTCCCTGCACATATTGATGGAAATCAGTGGGCACCAGAGCATCCTCCTAAAGAAGAGGACACTGCAGCTCCTGTGGAAATGTGCCCTGACTGCTGGCAGGTACAACCTGTGACTCACTTCCACCTGGGTTCAGCAGTGCTTTATTTAGCCTACTCTTTCTCCTTGCTGCAACTCCTCTCTGCCCTATCTGTTTCCAGCCAGTACTATGGATGGCCATTTTGGCAGGGTTATCATTCTCTGTGGTACCCTGGAGCCTGGGATACATTTAGACACTGTAATAATACTGATAACGATAATAATAAATAAAGCTGGAATCTTGGGAGGACATTTATTTTAATGATTCCAGCTCTGCCTGCTACATTTAGAGGTAATATCAGCTATCTGTCTACGTCTTCTTTAATCTGGCCAACTAATTTAAGGTAATATTTATCACATAAAGGCTCTGGGTATTTGTGAGCACTTCTGTCCATGCACAAGGCTAAAAATTCAGATGTCCTGCAGCAGGCAGAAGATTCTCAGGGGTACCTAGCAGAGTCTTGAGGCATTTTCAGCTTCAAGTTCTTTCCTATGAGTGCTGAGCAATCCTTGTTCACTATGCCCAGCCTTCAAGGAGAGCGGAGAGCACATGATACGTAGCAAGAATCAGCCCTTCATAACCAAAAACAGAGTTGGACATCTGTTAAATTAAAGCCTGATGGGTCTGCAGTGTCTGGATTATGATCTATGTCAAGATCTATGCCATCATCATAGAGCCCTTTCTTTCCTTGCTAGTTGTGTCTTGCACACAGTCAACCAAAGCTGCTTTGAATGACACAAGTGTTGTTTGCTCTCAAAGAGAAGCCAAAACCAGTGATGCATAAAATATATAAGAACACAAACATTCCTTCATATTTACAAAAGCAATTCTTCCAACTGTTCACGATTGAGGTATGTATTAAAATTGACATGTGCTATCTTCCTACTTAATAACCCAGGGGGATTCTTGCTATGAGCATGGTCATTTCCCTGAACCAGCACATCCACTGTTCCCTATGGGCAGTATTCCCACAGCCTACCCCACACACTGGGCTGAGAACAACACCCCTGTGTTCACTCTGTGCCTGCTGAGCACTCACCTCATTTATTGGCCCCTTGTTGCTGTCTTGGGAAAGACTGGGAGCACTCCATCCCCAGAGCCTACAGAGATCACAGAGAAAAGATTTAAGTCTGGCAGCACCTCTGTGGGAAACTCACTGAGCTCTCCTGCATCTTACAGCAGCCTCAGAGACATGTCAAGCAAAATTACTGGGCAACAGCTCATCTGTGCTATATCTCTTAAGAAGGATCTTGGTGAGTGGTTCAGAAACAAACATCTTCGGGAGGACTGAGGCTTTTTCGCCTGCAAGGTTGGGCTCTCACACTGTTTTTCTCTCACCTTGTCATCCAGTGCTATGACTCATGCAAATGAAGAGCATCTGAACTCAAGTAAGAAAAATCTCTCGGGACTATCAAAGGGCACAGAATGTGGGGAGAGGGAAGGGAAAATGTATTTGCATAGTCATCATGACATTCATCAGAGCAACAAACAATTATGTTTTTCCTAATTAACAGAGCTTTAGTTGTAGTATCTGCTTTTCAGTTTCTATCCAGGAGAGTCAGGCAGGCCTTCAGGTGTTTAACTAGCACTCACAAAAATCCTCAGGAAGAGGAGAACTTCACTTAAGAGAGAGTCTGTCCTCCCTCGGGGTGTCCCTGGAGACAGAACTTGACTCGGGCTTGGCTAATGAATGTCATTGCTATGGCAAAAACTCCTCAAGGTGAATGTGTCTGATGGGAACACACACAGATACTGAGCCTTACAGGGGAAATTTTTGCTTCCCTCAGAAGAAAATAAAGGGGTGTACATGTATGGGAAAGGGCCCTGAAGAAAAAGGACAGGGTTGAAACTGTGTCTCTAGATCTACAGATGCAGACTTGCTTATCAACACAAAGCTAAAGAACTATTGAAACACCATCTTAATTAAACAGGAACACTTAGAAGTAAGCAGCCATTTGCACATACAGTTAGTTGTCATTTTTTAACCAAGTCTTTTTTTGCTCCCTACTTCATGTAAAATCACAGAATCATAGAATGGCTTGGATTGGAAAGGATCTTTGGATCATACAGTTCTAACATCCTACTATGGGCAAGGATGCCAACCAGTAGATCAGGCTGTAGTTCAGGATGTCCAGGGCCCCATCCAACTTGACCTTTGTTTTCCCCAGTCAAAAAAAAGAGTTTCCAATGACTACTCTTAAGGCTATCCACTGCCAGCCTAGGGACTTGGCTTTTCTAGTGCTGAGAATGGCCTGAAAGAAACTCAAGATCACATCCCTCCTGGTGAATTTTCTTTGCTGCTGTTGCAGAATCCCCAGCCTCAGAGCAATGGATCCCTTTGCACATGAGTAGGGCCATGCATGGGAGTGGGATATGTGGAGATCCCTCTCTGAGGCTTCATGAGGTTCCTGGAATCCCAGACCAATGCACAATAGTGTCTCCAGAGTGCCTCTCCTCTTAGAGAGCATGCTGCTTTAGGAACCTCCCCACAGACGTGTCATATTCATCCATTTTAAGGTGGACCAGTGGAAAAATTAAAAGAGCAAAGTAAAACTGAGACATCTTTCCTGTCTCCTGGTATCTTTGCTACTTCATTACTTTATAATAAATGCACATACCCAGCTGGCCTTAGGGCCCCTCTCTTGTGCCTGGACAGAGGTGATATTGATTCACGGTTCACGGGGGAGGGAAGGAGTCTCAGACTCTACTTTCACAGTGGATAGCCCAGAATCAAGAACTCCCCACTAGACACTATCTAATCAAAACCAGACATTCCCTGAGGGCACCATATGCATTTAGGAAACAAAGAGCCAGCCCTCCATGACCAAACTTCTCAGTGAAAGAAAGAATGATCTTTTTTCCACAGCAGTCCCCAAGCTTACTTGAAAAATAGAACATTTTCCAATCCTTCTGCACAATTCTCCACCTCCCAAATCCCAACACAAAAGCAAAGAGAGAAATAGCAAACTCACAGCTCTCCCTGGCAGGAACATTGCCCAGTGGATGCACCTCTCCCTAATTCCCTTCTCAAGACAAAGAGGCTCTGGATATAACAAATTCACTTCTTCCTGGCTGTCCCATGGTGGGGCTGAACAAGGACATCCCCAAACAATGCACTGAGTGCTGCTAGTAAGATCAGAGAGAGCAAGACTCCTGAGTTCTGTTTCTGGTCCTTCCATCAGCTCGCTGTGGGGAGTATGGATATGCCATGCTTAAGCTCCCTCCAATGCAGGTTTTTTGTTTTTTTTTTTCATGCCATCTGAGTTTATTTTTATGAAGTCTCAGAAAAATCCACTTTGTTAGTGACTGTGTGACAGATCACACATGCAAGGAAAGGTCACTTATGCCCATCCCCAAGGATACATGATCCTTGCGCATGATGAAAGATCCCTGGGATTGCTTATGGCCTCAGCATGTGGTCTGAGTGAGGTCTGGGGATCCCAAAGACTGATGTGGGGGTGCCTTTACTTTGTATCAGCAGGACACTGTGTTTGTCCCAGGAATGACACCATGCAATCATCAGAGCCAACCCAACTGGAAAAGGCATCAGTGTAAGCTGCAGGGCAGATCCTGAGGGACTGGGAGGGGTGAGTTTGTCACATCCAGCTTTGCAGAAAGGTTGACAAAGATGAGAAGATCTTGGTAGGAAAGCGGTATTACTCTTCATTTTTCAGTCATCCAAGACATCACCTTCCAGCATCTAAGTGATGAGGAATGTGTTGTCCATGGGGTGATCCCAGTAGGACAACTTGATTTCAAAACTGCCAGCTATAACTCAACTTCCAGTGCAAAACCTCTGGGGCAGAGGCGGTCTTTTTGTTCTAGTTTATCTGTATCTAAGACTACAAAAGCCTTAAATCTTGATTGCAGCCTTTGAGTACACCCACAGGACAGAGAGATGCAGTAGTGCAAGTAGCAAAGCAGACTGCAGTAGCACCAGACTGTGAGAAGGAAAAACCACTGAGAACAAGTAGTTAAAAATGATGTGTTTTTCCCAAGAACATTTTTCCTGCTAAAGCAAAAGGGACAGCTGAGGTTGAACCTTAACCAGCTCAGTGTAAAACACCATGAAATGGAGCATGCTGGCCCTGCCAGACCCCTCCCTTAGCCCTCAATGGGAATCCGAGGGCTTTTGCCATTCCTTCTCCATTTCCTATGGCTTCTGCTGGGTTTGGAGGCAAGAAGGGGACAGCTCAAAATGGAAAGGAAAAGATTGAAAGGGATGAATATATGTGGGGATAAAAGAAAAAAAAAACACTTTCCTCCTTACAAAGGGAAGCTGCTGGCTGATTGCTTTAGGCAATACACAGAGGTTGCTTTGTAACGCATGGCTTTCTATGCAAGGCCTTCTTTCAACTGCTGCAATAGAAGAGGAGGGAGAAAAGAAAGAATTGAAGTGGATTCAAGGCCTCTTCACAGAGAAATGCCCATCCCACATTATAACACTTTTATCTAGTCTTGTAAAAAAAAAATAACTAGATATGGCTGAGGCTTAGAGAGCTCCCCATTCTTATTGCTACAAGCTGTCAGCCCCAGATGGCCAGCCCAGCTCACTCGAGCCTACCGACCACCTCTTTTCCCTTCTCTCTCTTTCAGAAACTGGATTTTCTACTATCAGCCTCGCATGCATCACCTGTCAGGTGAAACATATATGGCTGGCCAGTGTCTCTCTGCACTGTGAGAAAACAAGCATATTTTTAATGCTGCAGTCATAGCTAGAGAGGGCTAGAGATGATAGGTGGGATGAAGAGAGAAGGGCAGGAATGTATGAAGCATTAAGATAATAAGAAAGCTATGACAAAACCCAGAAGGTATACTAGCTATGATGATGAGCAGAACACTTGGTTTTGAGTTGTATGACTTCTTCCATTCACCATCCCGTGTTCCCAGCTTGGTCCTATAGGAAGCAGCCATTCATTCTAGTACTCCCTCAAGACCCTCCATGTCTCTCCAAAGAAATATTGCTCCACTTGCAATTCCCCATTTTGCACTGAATCCTGTAGTTTCTACCACCACCCTTTCCATTGCCCACATGTTTTCAGTTAAGATTTTGACTGGTGGAAGTAGAAAAGGCACCTGGGGTGATGTTCTTGTCATATACATGAACCCAAGTTACCTCCTTTAGGATCTGCTCCAGGATCCCCAAATCCACCAGCCTAATTTTTAGTGTGTAGTGATTCAGAAGTCTCTCTGTTGCTTAACCCGTGGACTCTCTTTACATCTTGTTATTTATTTCTGGAAGGAGGCTTTTTCTTTTGAATGATGTGAAAGCATTTGCCTGACATGATGGAAATTTATGAGCGTGACTCCCAGCTCCTCCCCCAGGGCCCATGAAAGCAATACAGAGGACAAGGAGGGGAGAGTAGTGTTTGCAGGCAGCGCTGAATGGACAGAGCTTCCTGGTGACAGGAGATATTTATGTGTTCGCCAGCGTTTTAGTATAAAAATATGGAGAGTTACCGAAGTGTGTGTGGGAGTGCAGAAAGAACAGCAAACTAAAACACAGCCATCAATCTCCTGCTGCCCAATTGGGGTGTGAAGGACAGATCTCAGTTACCTGTTTTTGCAAGCAGCTAATTACATAAGAATACAGATGATAGACTTTTTTTTTTTCTTTTATTATTATTATTATTATTTTTCCCCCACAGACTCCTGCATTTATTTATTTTCCTTTATTTTTTCTCAAGATCTTCTGCTGGGAAAAATGGCTTGAAGTGGATAAGATCTGCTGATGCTAACACAGTATTAAGAGTAGTGCAGGAGCATGAATGACATGGCTTCGTGGGCATGCTAGGGATGGATTGATGGTTGTACTTGATGATCTTAATGTTCTTTTCCAACCTTAATGATTCTTTGATTCAGTAGAGAGGTGGGATGGTGCTTTCCTGGGCAGAAAATGCATAAAAAAGAGAGCTATTTGGGCTCTGTGATACCATTACACCTTGGTCTTGGAGCACCACGACTGGTGGGTGTTTTTGCCTAGTGGTTTATAGGCAGAGATTATCATCTGATTTCAAATTCACACCGCTACGTGTGGCAGCCTCTCAGGGCAGCACTGTGTTTGGTATCAGGAAATAAGTTGTTTGGGGCTACTTCCCTTCCATTTGTACTCTTTTGTCTTTTTCTTTCTCCCTTGCTTCTTCCTTTCTCTCCCAGTGGTTTCTTTGTTCCCGAGCTATCACTGGGCTGAAATTTCTGCCTTTTGGTTCCATTCTACATCAAAGGTCTTGCCCAGGTCAAGAGCCTCTCCAGCTGCATGGGGATGATACTGAGAGCACTTGAGGCTTTTATGGGCTAGGAGAACACCCTTGTTGATTCATGAATTGCTGTTTACTGCTTTGGCCTGGAATCCAGCTGTCCCTCCGGCAGCTGTGCAGTGTGTGTCCTCAGCAACAGGTTTCTCCCTGAGTTTTTCAGGTGGGCAGTAGTTCTGGCCCGGCACAGCTGCAACATCTTCTCAGCATGGGATGGGTTGATGGCACAGAAGGATCACCTGGGGTTCTGGGAAACTCAGCACAACACAGTGTGGGAAATCATGGGGAAATCATGGTATCAGGGAAACCTGAAAGAGAACAAAATGCATTGATTTCAACTGTTCTTTTCTGAGATAAGTTCTTGTTTCTTCTGTTTTTAAATGGCTTCACTACCAAATTTTTAAGCAATTGTCTGTATGTATTCACAGACTGTTTGCGGACAGTCATCTGGCTTGTACCATTTTGTGCTTTAATTTTAAAGAATGAGCATTTTAGTGAAACACATTTCAGCTTCTAGGCCATCCTGAGGATACAGCTGTCCTGTTGTCCACAATGTGCTACTGTTCAAGGAAGTCTTATGATTTTTATTTCATCTGTAGAACCGAAACATCCTTTTCCGAAAGCTGAACTGATTCAGGCATAAGAATCAGAGGATGCTGGGTATCCACATTTGGATGCAAGTAGCTCCTCACTGCACTCTTCATGTTGCTGTTTTTGAGGAGCTGGATGAAAGATGCACAGACACGGGTCAGTCAATCCACTGTTGCAGCTTCAAGACATCTCTGCCTACCATGTGTTCTGTTTGTCTGACAAAGCACCAGTCAGTTCCTGAAATCCCACGTGTTCTCCTTAGGGATTCACAAACCGGTTGCTTGCATCCCGGTGCACACGGCCTTGTCTTGCTGGCATGGCAGGAGAACAGAATCCCTCGATTGCAAGCTTTGTGTGCTTAGCTCCCTGTGTGAGGCTGAGGAGAAGATGCTTCCTGTGATGAACAGCACCCAGATAAAACGGATCAGCTCTCAACACTTCACACATTATTAATGTCCCTATTTTCACTTGGGCTGTGCATCCTGGAGGAGTGATGGACTGCCGGCTCCGTGGATATGCTGCCCCTGCCATCCTCCCCTCCCACCCCTCTGTTCAAACTCGACCAGCTGTGTGCTGAAGACACAAATAACAGCTCAGAAGCAGGGAGATGGAGAGGAGGGTGGCTGTGTGGCACACAGGGAATCGAGGCGTGCGGTTGCCACATGAGATCTGAAGCATGCCAGCTGTCAGGGCCCACCCCCACAATCTGCTGATGCGCACAGCACTGCAGCCAAGGGCTTTACAAAGGGAGGAAAGAAAACAGAGTAGCAATAAAAAAATATTTACCTAAAGTTCAGGCACCTGTTATAAATGATTTCTCTAAGATCTTCATGCCAGCAGTGTCAGGAGTGCCTGCTCTTTCTTTGCAGTGAATATGTAGCAAAGCATCACATCATGAGCAGTGTCTGAACCCCAGCAGTGTGTCCCACTGCCCTTCCAGTAGGGATATGGATACGATGCATGGAGGACTGGAAACCTGTGTCCTTAAGTGCCCCTTCATGCTCTTCTGATATATGGCATCTGCCCCAGATTCCCAGCAGATGGACAAAAAACCCATAGAGTCTATAGATGGTAGTTATGGTCAACTCATACAGTAGGTACAAAAGTGGGCAAGCAAGATGCTAATTCCCAGGAAATTCTCCATCAGGCTTCTACAGCAAACACATTCAGATAAACCAGCATTGATGGACTCCTTTGATCTATTTATCCTCTAACTCCTCATTAGATAAGGAATGTGATAGGTGATGAATCAGACACTTCTTAGCAGGGCTGTACTCTGGGATTCTGAGCCAGGGAGCTGGACTCAATGATCTCTGGAGGTCCCTTCCAACCCCTGTGATTCTGTGCATTCCAAGGAGCCCAGTCCAGCTGCTTGTCTGACATGGGTGCTAGGCTGAATCTCACTTTGACCATGGTACAAGACTCCCCAGGGTAAAGATTTTACACACACTGCACTCTACAAAGCTATCCTGCCAGTGGTCTGCAGGTATCTTTTCTAGGGATAAAAAAAATCTTCTCTTTTGGAGCAATATTCTCTTGGCTGAGGCTGCCACCCAGGAGTTGTCCTTATCATCGTGTTTGTAGTTCCAGCCTGCCAAACAGGAACTGGATTTTAATCAACAATTTGTTTCCCTTCAGGGCATCGAGCAGTCCTGCTTAGACTTTGGGATGTGACCAACACTTCCCTAGTCTTCATTCATACAAATGAGCAGCGCTGTTGCTTAGTTGTGATTTCTAAGCAGCTACGAGTTAAAACTGGTCATTTAAACAATTTTCTCTAAGAGTACAGGAGACAGAAGAGAAAAGCAGGGCCAGCATTAAGGAAGGCAGGAGATGGCAATAAGCACTTTTCTGTTGGGATCTGAATTTTTTTGCTCCCACTTCCCTTTAGGTTGGAAAAAAACTCTTAAGATAACTAGTCCATCCTCCCCCCCCCATGCCCACTAACTCATGTCCCTGAGTGTCACATCTCCTTTGTTTTTGAACGCTTCCAAGGATGGTGACTCCACCACCTTCCTGGGCAGCAGTGCCAGTGCCTCATCAAGGTTAATTCCAGCTGGGGCACATTTCCCTGAGCATAGATGTGGGCAAATCTAGGAATAACACCATGGGACAGGTCAGAGGGGATTACATCTGAGCCAAGAATCAACAGCTTGCACAGGCCAATACCTGCACAGTGCCATTCCCTCTGAATCACCTTCTTTCTAGGAACAAATTGAAGGTGATTACTGCGCTTTTTCTGGAGGGAAGCAGAGATGATTTTAGTTGTTTTCTGCAGCATCTTTCACAGCTGGATATTGGCTTCCACGTGGAACATCCATTCCTCACTCCTGTCCCAAGAACTGGCCTGAAAGTCTCTCCATCTAACACATCTATTTAGGTGATGTAGGTGACATTGCTGCCTCTTGCAAAGACACAGTTACTCTTGCTCATATAGATTCTTCTTGTGCAAGGGGGACATGAGCCCTCACTGTGGCAGTGTGCTAATTCTCAGCTTTACTTTAAGCATCCTGGGTTTAATCTGAACTTTTCTGTGTAACACTAATGTTATGGAAAATCAGTTATAATAGACGAGGACCATTATTGTTCTTCAGGTCAAGCAATCAATGCAGTAATTTCCTTCCACTTTAATGCTATTATTTGGCTGTAATCATTTCCAGTTGAGTTTGCATGAAAATCAAGTTGAAACTGCTCCTGGTCACATTCACCTGGAAAATAGTCAAGACTCTCCTCTAGAAAATCAAGACTTTCTTCCAATGAGCTTTAATTAACAATGATCATGATTCTGCTACTCTCTGAGGTTTTCTTATCTTCCGGAGATGTCACCAAAGATGCTCAGGGGATGGTGTAACTCACAGCGTATTTCTGTCTGAAATGGCCTTGGACTGCAGCCTGAACACATTTTTTGTTAGCTTTTAGCAACAAAGCTAAAACAGAAACAACCCCTGTCTTTTATGGACAGCCATATCAGAGCTCAGAGATTAAGGAAGCCCAGAACAGTGCCTGGAAAGCAAGGCTCAAAACACTGCCAGTTTCCTTCCATAAATCCTGTTCCTTAAACAACACATCCATATATAATAGTTTAAATAAAGCAAGGCCAGATGCAGTCCAGAAAAAGAACGGATGCCATTATTTAGAGCCTTCCATAATGCAACTAGCATGGATTATGTATTGGTGAAGGGGTCTACAGTTCTTTAATTTTCTTGACAGGTTTATGCCCAGCTATCCCTTTGGAGGCTGCTTTTGTTGCCCCTTTTGTTCTGTGTGATATTGTGAAAGTCATGCAGAGTGTCAGTACAGATCTCATCCTTTCCCCAAAATGTTCTGGTTTTGTTTGGCAAAAATTGAGTTATGATAAACAAGAAAGCTTGGTTCCTAAGTCTTCAGGGGCTGCTATACATCTGGCTATGCATCTGATGTGATTCAAGTATCCACCAGATCTCCAATAGCTGGTGGCAAGAGGAAGAGGAACTTTGACCCAGTTTCTTAAAATTATCACAGAGATGTGCTCCAGCAGCATCCGAAGGCAGCAGCACTTGATAAAGACTATTGTTTTCTGAGATAGACTTGGCCTGGCATCCCTGTGCCTGTTAGAAAGTGCCTTCTGCATTGTGAGGATGGTGTCCAAAAGCCAAAGGACTGGTGGAGCAGAAAATTTGAGGCACACTTGGAAAAGAATGGAGTTGACTTTGCTAACCAGGTTTCCCTTGTGCTTAGCAACAGCTCCAGTGGGCCCCTGGGAGTTTTCAGTAGTCAGGAGCCTTGTTCTTTGGCAGGAACATAATGTTGGCTGTTTAGCATGCTGCTGAACCTGTAATCTACAGCCAAGCAATAGCAACCATGGTAGCCAAGTGAACAGCAGGCTTGGAAGGGTTTGTTTTTTTTTTGGAGGTCTGATTTCCTCTGCCATTTGCAAGAGGGCATCCTGCAGCCAGGCCATATGATTCAGGACTCTGCCTCACCATGGATATGCTGCTTCCAGTGCTCTGCATGTATGAAAACGGCAGCGCACGTCAGTTTCAGGTGACATAAGGTGACTGTTCAGCAGGTGGGTAAGAGGCTCATTAAAATCAAAGAATGTGCTGCCCAAAAGCACACACAACCCTAAAGCATGCATAGTAAAACTAAATGCTGTGCATGCTTTTTTTTTCCAACATGCTGACCAGTGCACAGATCTCTCAAGGTGCATTTAGCACATTATGCAACTGTATTTTGTCCTTCTCATGCCACTGCAGCTGAACTTCCACTCTGTTCTGGACACTTCTTTTCTTTGGAACCACTTGTGGTTGTGTCCCACTTCAAGAACACACATCAGCGCATCCAGTATCACCATGGTCAAAACCCCTCACTGTTTCTCTCCTGAGTAGTTTTGAAACAATGGGTACCAATCACAAGAAATTGCTCCAAATGGCACCACAGTTTGCTGGTATGGAGAAATGATAAGCAGAAGAACTGCAGATTCATTTTCATTTGTACTCTCAGCCAGAATTGATACAGACTAATGGCTATGGCAAACCAAGCAAATTCATTTTTGCCTGTGACTTCTGCCAGGATTTTAATACAGGAAGGTCTCACACACTAAATGATTACCAAAGGAGTATCTGCATTGTGTGGAACCACATGAGTGCACAAGTTTTTGGAGAAATGTGATGCGTACTTCTAATGTCATCCAAACTTGGGGAAAATTTTTCATTTTCCTCTCGCCAAAAGCATGTCATGCATTTGCATATGGTAAAAACAGGAACATCCTCTGCTTGTAGAGCTGCATTCCTCTCCTCCCCTCTCCCCACTGCAAAAAGTGTAGTTTTTCTCAGCACCATTCTCTGCTCCATTATGTCCATATTGCTGTGTGTTCTCACACCCGTTTCCCTTCCTGCCATTTCCAGCAGGGAATGGGGATCACTTGTGCTAAGCTTTGCTGACAGAGGTAAGACAAAAATAAAATTAACTACATCATAATGCATTCAAAACTGAAAACGTGGGCTTCCTTTTGAGCTTGTAGAACAAAAAGGCAGGATGCAGGTTCTTTTGGGATATTTTAATCTGCCTCGTTCATCTTTTTTTTGTTCAGTTCCAGCTCCAAGTGAGAGACTTCATGATGGGTATTTTGAGATAAAGAAGTATAAATTCTTCTGCCCTAGGTGTCTGCATAGTCCAAGGCTGCAAGACAGGTACTAAACACATTGGAGAGCCAAGGAAAAGAGGAAGAGAAGAGAAGAGAAGAGAAGAGAAGAGAAGAGAAGAGAAGAGAAGAGAAGAGAAGAGAAGAGAAGAGAAGAGAAGAGAAGAGAAGAGAAGAGAAGAGAAGAGAAGAGAAGAGAAGAGAAGAGAAGAGAAATGTGTGTTACACATTCAGGAGATGGCAATAAATTCATAATGCTCTCAACTGTGATGGGGGATCTAAGCAAGAAGTGTTTTGGCAAACCATCTAAGCAGCCTGGTGACATTGGTGTCATCAGATTGTGCTGGTTCCCTTTCTCATGGAAGCGTCACTGAGACTGCCAGCAATTGCTTACTGTTCTGCCTTTATACTTGCAATTAAGAACTGTGTTGGGTGTTTTTGGACAACCTTTGCATCAGTGCTATATACCTTGTGTGTCCTAAAGAAGCTAAATTGGGTCTGCAATGGGAAAATATCTTGGTACAGGCAGGCAGAATTCTCACTTGCTTCCTTGAGCTTGCATTCTCACACTTGTCCTCTTCACCCCTCCTTCTGTTTGTATGTCAAACTGGTCACTATCCCTGGAGTAAACCCCAGCTGACAGCTTGCTTGCAGTTTGACAGCATCACAGGTAACTGTTGTAGACCCACAGATTGACCTTTAGCCCTTGTTAACATCTGTATTATGAGAAGCACTAATGGCAACATGACAAGATGGAGACAGATGGAAGCAAACAAACTCCCAGCAATAACCATGGGAGAATTATTTGCATCATTATCTATTTCTTCATTACCTGCCAAGGATCAGGGCATTTATTTTTTCAGCACTTGCTGCTGGTCAATTTAGCAGATGCAGGTTTAATTCTCATCCTTTGTGGATGAGGGGAAGAGAGAGTACAGAAGGGCTTTGCCCTCATTTATAAGAAGGCTCAGAAAGGTTGAAAGCAAGCTGAAGATCATCTGCAGCAGAGGTGCTACTCTGTTTATAGTCTATGACATCAAGAAGCAGAAGCTTTCAAGCTAGAAACCAGTCTTCCGCTAAAAGACAGGAGTCACAGAAAATAGGTACTGGGGCAGCAAATTGTAAAGAAAATGAGATATGAATGAAGAAATTTATCCTCAGTATCCTCACTAGCTGATGGGATACTATGCTACTTACAAGGACGGCATATGGGGATGAGGGCATCGTAAGAAGCATGATCAAGACATGAATGTCCTGTCTGTATGGTAGACCACTTGGCCAGCCTGCTAGTGGCAAGAATTAGATTGCAGGGCAGGAACTTGATGTCAAATTCTACACAGCCAGAAGCCAGGGGAATACTGGGTGAATCTACAATTAGGTTTCCTTCAAACACTGAAGATATTACATTGGATGTCTAGGAGAGCCACTTCTGAAGAGAAGGTGCTGGAATAAGAAGAGGTTCCTGACTTACTCCTCAATAGTGAATTTCAGCTGTAAGAATATTTCACCCTTTGTATGCCATTCAGCCCTTGGCCTCTGCAGACTTTCAGCTATGCTGCCAGGCAGTGTGAATGTTGTTGGCTTTGACAAAATGTGCAGCTTTGTGCTGGAAGCTAGACAAAGGCCAGCAGTTCATTAGACACAGGCCAAAGAGCATCTGCAAAGGGACATATGCTAGAGCTTTGCTTGGCCCTTAAGCAATATCAACTGCTGATGGACGTAATAAGATACCTAGGGTGTGAAAGCTCTACAGTCAAACCAAATTCTTATACTGTTAAATTGTGCCACTTCTTGCAGGTCCAGTTCTCCCATTTCTCCATATAGGTAGCCAAGGACATTTAATCCTGTAGCATATATGAATCAAATCTCTTATCGTTTTCTTGACATTCAAGTCAGCATTTTATTTGTGAGGCAATATATAGCTTGGTTACCTTCCACCAGGCTCCTAAGTCACGTCTCCCTGATTAGAAACAAACTTGCCCAACTCTGTCACCAGTATGAATATCCCATGGAACCAGTTGCAGTCTGGAAGCAATACACCATGGCATGTGATGCAAATACATATTTCTATGAAGTCATGCCATCTGGATCTTTTAAGACTTTTCCCTATAATAGATCTTATTACTTCCAAGCTTTTCATGTTAGAAAACAAACAAGCAAAAAGCAGAGCAAAGCAAAATACCAAACCTTAACACCTAAAGTACTGAGATTGCACACAGGGAAAGGCTGAAGAGTTTCACAGAGAAAAGTAACAAACTCTGTGCTTTTTCGAAGGACTCTCAGGATTTTCTTCATTTAGTTTTATTAAAGGACAGCATATTGATTATGTAACTGTCTCCTGAGGTTTAATAACATATACAAGAAATAAATGGAGTTGCTGAGGAGCTTAACTGGTCTATAAATAGAGAGTGGCATCCCCATTAATTCATTAAAGGTATATGGGAAGAGTAAGGTATTCCAATTAACGTTTCATAAAATTGTTGTAGCATGTTAGTTATGAACCAGCATTTGTCATTTTCTTTTTAGCAATTAAATGATATCTAATTCCCTTGCCAGGATGGAGCTGTCTCCTCTGATAGTTTTCAAAGTTCCTGGAGAGGGCATACAAAAAAGGTAAAGCAGTTTCTCATTCTCTCTTTTTCTTTCTTTCCCTTCTTTCTCTCTCTTTTTTTAACCCCCTTTCTCTTTTGTTTTTCCTTCTTGTTTTCTTTCTCTCCCACTCTTTCTGTCTTACTGCCGGTTTTTCAGTTTTGCACTTTGCAGTCTGCATGGCTTTGTTCACTCATCACCCAGCTTAAATAACCACTAGCTAGATATATCTTCCTTAGCCACAACAACTGGCCTGGTACCAGATAAGCTTGATATTTATTTAACAAACAGCACTGTCTTCATGGATCTAAATTAGAGCCTTATTTGAAATACTTTAAGTGTACCCATTACTGTTTGCCCTCAGTGAAAATACAAGTTCTGGTTACGTCCCTGCTCACTAGGATTAGAACTGTCACAATATTTATTTAACAGGAAGAGGCATGCTAAGCCATGCTGCAAACACTGCTGTGCCAATATGAAGAGGAACTTTCTGCTTTTACAGCAATTCTTCCCCTATACACTCTCTGTTTCCCCCACCTTTCCTCTTCTTGCTGTTCCTGCTGCCCTCCCCATTCTCTCCTACCCCCGCGTCCTCTGTGATGGAGGGAAGGGAGCCATGCATGTCCTGTCCCCACCTCTCCGGGTATCCTGTGAGCCACAAATGATGTGATCAGGGACACAGGAGAACACACAGTCCTACCCACTTGGCTCGTCACCCTTATGGATCAGTCCACCCTTGGACCTCTCCAGTTAGCTGCTAGTTCAGATTAGTTGCCACAATAGTGGGGACTCGTTTGGATCTCTTCCAGTCTCATGGAGGAAAAAAAGCTCAGTGCAAGTTGGAGTGGGTGTGGGGAGAGTTTTTCTTCTGTTTCACTGGGCAATGTGAATTGCCATTCCCCACAGGGAACATGCAAGAAAATGCCCATGATATATGCACTAGGACAACCCAGTCATTTCCCATTCTTTCTGAAATAGAAAACACAGTTCCCTCCTTCTGCTCTGTGTAGCCTACTGAATTTCTAGAGCTAGGCAAAGGAAGAAGGCTGGGTTCATATCTCCAAGCCTGTAGACATAGAGCAGTACAAGGGAAAGAAAAGCAGCAGTGGAAAGGTAGGTAGAAACTTGTGCTAAGCAGCATGCATATATTTTATGCTGATAATCCTGAAAGAACAAAGTTGCTTTCTCAAGATGTTAATAGTTTTAGCCTGATTTCCTCTCCAATCATACTGTCTATCGGTTCCTCTCTAATAACTTTGGAACCAGTTGTCCAATTTGAATCAAGTTTGACAGACAGCTGAGAGTCTGAATGGTACAAAGTTCCTGCAGGATTTACAAGTGTCAGTGTTTACATCAAGGACAGAAACAACAGTTGCCTATTGAAGGTAGCGCCCTGTAAGTGTTCAGCTTTCACAAAGCAATAGGGATGGACACCACGGGCACAAAAAAGCTCTGTGCATGGTACCACCCTGTATGATATCCAGGTACATGGGTATGGCATAAAACAGAGTAGGACAGAGGAAGGGGAGAGATGAGGTTGGTGAGATGTCCTTTTGGATATTTAGGTTGTGGTGCAAGTGGAGTAGCTTGAAGGAACACTGTAGGATCTTGAGAAAGGCGTGGAAAAGGAAGGAGAGAAACATGGTGAACGCTACTGTGCCACAAAAATTAGGGATGGAGAAAACACTCTTGTTCAGTCTGCTGAGAGTATAATGAGGAAAGCAAATCCAACTGCTTTCAGCTATCTCCTCCTGCTCTCTGGGTGAGGAGCACTCCTTTCAAGGGCTGAATTCCAGAGCCAACAGACTTGTTAACAGTCAATTATCGTTACAGCTACAGATGGAAAAACCTGATAAAATGAATCCTGTATGGACAGAGGATTGAAACAGAGCTTGGGTAGGGATTGTAGCCAGGGAGAGATGAGTGATCGTAAATACATAAAAAGGAAAAGACTCTAAGACACATGCATAGCTCAGCAGAACACTACCATTTATAAACTTCTATGTGTCCTAATTCATACCTCACCATTCATGGGCATGGTAGGAAAAGCTGCAGAACTCAAACTCTGAATCTGAATGAAGAAAGAAACTGTTTCATTTAATATTACAGCAGCTTTCAGTAACACTGTTTTTTTGTTTTTTTTTTTTCTTTTTCCAAGGCAAACCAAAAGAAGCAGCCTTGCCTATTAAGATATTTTTCATACGCTGTGCTAAGCCCATGTTAGAGTTAACTTTGCTTCTGCATCTTCATCAGCAGTGTGACATCCCTTACACCAATTTGATTTTACCTTGTCTGGGAGATGAAAGCAATTTATAAGTTTCAAAGAGCACAAACTGGCTGGGATCCAAACCCAGGAGTGCAGTGCTGAAAAGAGAATTGCTGGAGACTTTTATGTCTGGCATATGGTGTGCTAGTTCCCTTTCTAATCTGGATAATGAAGGTCAGTACAAAGTGCTGAGTTGGTCTTGTTGGCCAAGACGTTTGATGACCTGCTCACACAGATGGGGATTTCAAGCCCTGGCCAGCATGAACTAGGAAAAAGAAATCTAATCACTCACTTCACTGACAACTTTGAAATAGGTGGATTTTTCCTCATTTCTGACTACATATTTCGGTAGGAAAAGAGAGAAGTCATGAATGGGCTGTAGCAATGGAGGATTTCTACAGTCTATGCCACATGGGGCTGTTCGGTAGCACACCTGGTGGATCCCACTAGCATCTGTGACTAATTGAGAAGATAAATCCATTTTGCTGGAGTAGCTTAGATTTCCAAAAGTCCTTCACTGTATTCCAGCTGAGCTGATTACAGTCCAGCTCACTGGGAGTCATTACTGTCAATCCCAACAGCTGGCCTGAATTTTGCAAGGGGAAAGAAACAAAAAGGAAGCAACAACAACAACAAAAACAACAAAAACCAAAAAACCCAACCATTAAAAATGAATAAATCTATATTTTATGATTTGATGCAAACTGATTTTCCTCAAAGGGGATCCTATTCCTAACACTGCCACATCTTTGTGATGCTCCTGGATGGCTTGGCTTGCTAGTGGAGCTTCTTCAAAAAAAGAAGAGAAGTATTTCAAGAGTTAAGTGTCAGAATCAGTGAAATTAAGAGCGTTTTGGATATAGATGAGATAAGGGCGCATACAGCCTCTGGATATAGACACATGTAGAGGTAATGAATTCAATATCTAATGCACGATCTAAATTCTTGCATTCAGCCAAGTTATATTTATCACAGACTCTGCTTCTTAGAGTACAGTCATAGCTGGAGCATGATTGGAAGAGCAGTTAATTCCAGTTACCTCAGACTACTTAGCAGCTGGATTTGCCATGTATTTATGCTTGTCTGCCAGTTCCTGGATTTTTCAGCATCTCCATCACTTCTTTTGCAAAAAAGACGAACGGGTAACCATCTTTGGAGATAACTGTGCCAGCCTGAAAGCCTGGGACAAAAAACACCCACATCTTGCAGAGAATCATTTGGTCATTACTGATGGTGATCATCACACATCAGTGACAGTGTGGGGAAAATCCTGGGGAGAAAAGATGTGCTGAGCTCAGGTCATTTCCAAAGAGAGGACCCACATTCATGTGCCCTAAGGCACCTGTAGGACTGCATCTGTGGGACCGTGGGTCTGCAACTTCTCAATACTGTCTGAAAGAACTTGTTGTACACCTATTCCATCTGCCATGGCAGTCAGTATCAGAGTGGTATTTCTCTCATCTGTCTTTTGACAATTGGCAGAGAAATCTGGTTGCCTCTAGTCTATCCCAACTCATGCAAAGAGTAGCAGAAGAAGCCCTTCTTGGAGCATCCAGCCCTGATCCAGTATGAAGACAGTTGTTTAGTTCATGAGAAAGACTGATATCAAATGTCTGTAGTTTCTTGTGAACCAGAGCAGAAGCTGCCCTTGCTTGTGGATGTATCTGTTGTCTATAGGAAAAATGAGTGTTCGAATCTAAACAGCAGTTTGGGGAAAAGGACTGAGAACTGGGGTAGGAACAACAATTTAAATGCTTACTTAGATCCATCTCCCCTGGTGCCACATCTTCCTCCACCTTTAGTGTATATGAGTCTAACGTAAATCCAGTGGATGCCAGCACAGGACTCGATTCTACTCCAGCATTGGTTTACATAATTCTTCCCTTTGTCTCAGACACTCCTTGCTAGTTCAACACAGGGATCTTCCATCAGCCCCATCCCCATCACAGGAAGATGAGCCTCCATCAATCCCAGAGAAAAGGTCAGGAATTTTTGCCACTCGATTTTCCTTTTTTCTTGTTCCCTTTTCCCTCTAGTAGTTTATTCAAGCCCATAGAAAGAGCTTAGGCCCAAGCTCATGTAGAGCTCTGATGTATGCAAATCCTCCTTGTGCTCCCATGGCCCTCTTTCCCCCCCCCCCCCCCTCCCCCCCCTTCTTTCCTTTTAATTCTAGATTTGAAAATAAAATGTGAGCTGGCTGCACAGAGATCTCTCATGTGTGCAACTTCCAATTGTGGCAAATTGGAACTGTCGATGCAAGCAGCTCAGATTTATTTATATATTTAAGAGGAAGGATAGGAAAGGGTTGGGGGGTGGGGTGGGGAGAGGGATGCTAGTAGTAGAAAGGAGAAAGAAAAAGAAAACAGATCCAAGCAAAAAGGGATTTGAATCTCAAATACTGCTCCCTGGCCCATATTATCCAAATCCCTCCAGCCTTGTCTGTGACTGCTTCTTGCCTAGTTAAAAACAACAGGCAGAAGATCAAAAAACATATTTTCCCCCACAACTCTAAAAGTTGTTGAGTTTTTCAGCTACCATGAGCCAGCCAGAGTCTAACACCGAAACTGATGCAATTAATACTTGGTGCTTCAAGACATTAGCATAGCTATTTATATAAATTAGTAACCTTAAGCCCAGGCGGTAGCATTATTACAGCATTACTAATTAAATCACAATAAGCTTAGTTTGCAGTAGTATTAATTATGAAGCTGACACGGTGATATTGGAGATCTGATTGGCCTATTGTCAGTCATTACCCGATCGGTAATGAACCAGACAGGCAATGAAAATCAAAGCTGCTGCTCCAACAGCGCTGCTCGCGTTTCCTGGGAAGAAGGGCCACCGTTCCAGCAGAGAAACATCAACATCCTCCATCAAAGCAGCCGTGCAGTGCACGGCATTTGGCTCTATGGGAAGGCGCAAGGGGAGCCAGTTTCCTGCTATCTCTAAAGTCCTCAGTTAGCCTTTTCTATGACTAACAAAGAGCTTGTGGGTCTCTTTTGTAAGAGTGAGTGGTTGAACATGCCTTTATCACCTCTAGTGGAGACTTTGAGCCCTCAGAGACATTTTTTATGGTTACTGTAGGGAAGGGTCATGATTTGTTAAATCTGTTGTGGGTACCTCTGCAATAATTTATGATGGGCTTGTTACGAAAAGCTGTGAAAGGTCTGTCAGGCACTGTTTTTGGCAGAAAGAGCTTCTTTCAGACTTGTTCCATTCTTCCTTGTCCCAGTCAGACATCTAGTTGTCCTTTCTTCCATGTTACAGAAGGATTCCTGCAAAACCAGAGCTTCCTGAAGCAAAGATCCCATAAAGCAGAGCAAAAGTACTCAGTGGCAGCCTGTGCATTAAAGAGGAAGTAAATGATTGACAGGGGCCAGTTCAATCTGAATCTGACTCTCCTCTTTTTGATAGACCTAAAACAATTAGAAATGCAGGTAAGCCTGTTGTCTTTCACTGCTGTTATCCATGACAGCGATTCAAAGCAACAGAACACTCAGACTTGAGAAAGGGATGGCAGATCCTGCTCTCTTCCTTAGAGGTATCATCCACAAAATGGATTTTTTCTTTTTTCTATTTTTTTCTCTGAAAGACAAAGCAGAATTATACCATATAATCATAGAATGGCTTAGGTTGGAAGAGACCTTAAAGGTCAGCGAGCTCCAACCCCCCTGCTATCTGCAGGGCTGCCAACCACTAATACAGAGTTGAACTTCCAAGCAGATGGAAGATCACTATTGAAAGATCCAGTGCCATGGAAAAGATGGAATTGGAGAAGAGAGAAAATACTTCATTTCTGCACTAGTTAAAGAATTTCCAAGGTCCTGAACAATGGGGGATTACATCCAGCCATCGGTAGGACAGGAGATACCAGCTGGAAGATTTCTTCTCCATCTCAGGGGGAGCTCTTTACTTCCTTTGAAGATGAGCACAGCGATGCTTCAGTCTGTGTTTCTATCCCAAACTGCTTCCTGGGTGATGCCCTGGTAAGAGTCCCTACCCCAAATCCCTGTGTGTTTTGCAGGGATTAGGGTCTGCACGCTAGCTGTGCAGGGAAGAACAGATACACCCAGTCTGTAGGTCCTGACTCTGAGGCTTACATTCCTGTTGTTGCATAGGTCAGCAGATGGCACTGCTACATTTAGACTTACAAGGTTTTTCTTCTTTTAGCGCACAAATGTGTTTTTGGTCCTAGAAGAAATGCTGCATTGCTGTTATCGTCTCCTCATCGCAGTTTGACTGCTGAGAGCCCAGTGCTCCCCTGGCTGCTCAGAGCTCCCTGAGCACATGCCACTGCTGATAGCTGTGTGATGGAACTTGACTGGGACAGTCTGGAAGTACAGGCTGATTCTGGTTTGTTCCGGGGTAGATAGAAAGACTATTATGCCAAGCAGGTTTCTTTTTCAGAGTTGCCACTTGATAACAGTACGCTGTACAGCAGCAGTACCCTTAGCATTGCAGGAGGTTGGGGTGACACCTGAGCAGCTATGCAAGTCACCCCAACACAGCATCTGCTCTCTAACAGTGAGAAGAAGCAAATGCTTAGGAGCAAAACATGGATGAGACATTTCCCCTTCATTGTTCCCACACCATTTTCACCCAAGGGTTATCTTAAGACAGATGTCATACCCCTCTGTTTGATGGCACTCATAAAATCCTTTATAAAGGGCCCTCACTGATGAACAAACTGTTGCATGACAAGTACCCCTCTTTATGTTTGCTGTGTGCTTTACTCCCATTAGCTTCATAACATGGACTTCTGGGGCACATTGTGTTATTGGGGGTGACTGATCAGTGCCATCCTGCTCAAGCCACTGGCATCCCTTTGTCATTTATTCCCCATTGGTTTCTGCAGAACCAAAGGACACGGAGGAGAGGGGGGAGGACAAGGGAAGGCAAGCTGAAGCAATGAGATAAGCAGCCCAAACGCAGGCACCCAAGCTGGTCTTGGCTCCCTATAACCTTTTGTCAGGCTCTGCCCTGTCCTAGTGATGAGGTGGCTTACAGGGAGTCAAAAAAAGGCAGGGAATGGGTCTGGGTAAGACAGGGCTCCTCATTATGACCCACATGGATAAGTAGCCACTTTGCTGCAAGATTTGCCTGGCCAGCCAGCAGTGTGGCCCAGAGCCAAGGCTGCTCAAAACATGAGGATATGCCTGAAGACATTGGCAGGCATTGTAAAGAGGCAAAGACTAAGGGTGAAGTAGAACAGAATCCCAGGGGCTTAAGCCCAGAGGCTTAAAGTGCAGTTAAGCTTAATTTAGATGGGAAGGTGAGGAGACCCTGGAGGGATACCTGCACTGGCAATTCATAAACCGCGGCCAAAATGCAGAAGAGCTGCTTCTTATCTAGGGCTGTGCTGGGAGCAGTTGGGGGCCAAGGAAGTTGGTAAGTAGCTATCAATGAGCACAGAGAGTACTTGAGGGGGAAGGGACACTGGAAAGCAGCAAAGGCAAAGAGTTTGGAAGGAAGCCTCAGCCTCTCAATAAATTTTGTGTGCTTTCCACTTTATGGTCAAGGAGTTGCTTTCACCCTAGAGAGCAGGGAGAGCCAGCTGCTCTCTGAGAGCTGGTGCAGGTTGGGAGGCAGATCCCGGCAACTGCAGATGCAGAGCTCTTCAGTGAGCGTGTTGCAGTACTGTGATGTGATATATTCATTCACAGTAACCAGGCTGGCAGCACGGTCTCCGTGGCTAAAAAACTGGTAGCTGAGCTAATCTCTCACAAACTGTGGAGACTTAGGGAGTAGGAGTACACCATGATCCTTTTTCTCCCAAAAGGGATTGCTCTGGAATGAGATATCTAAGGCCTTTGCTTTGCAATTCTGGCAAGCTGAGTGAATGCCCAGGCACTGCCACGAGCTGCGTGGACATCTGCTCAAGGGCAGGGGCTGCAGCATCACAGGGAGGTACTGCTCTGCTCAGAGGTCTGGAAAGTGGAAGCAAGAATTCAAATGAGAAAAGAGGTCTTGCAAAGAGTGTGAGAAAACACATCTCCTGATATCAGAGGGGTGAATGTGAAGGATGGTTTAGCTCCACCTCAGGCAAAGACAGCATGCTGGGTGCCTGGGAAGAGCCCCTCCCACAAGTCTACATTTAAAACAGCTCTGCTTTGTCATGATTAAGTCATGTGACCACACAAAGCTCTGCTTGGAGCATCTGTAGGTTTCTGAGGAATATCAAACATTATGACATTCATAAGGTGCCAACAGCAAAGGGACACACCTCAATGCCTTGGATGGGGAAGCGTGTCCAAAACTCCCTCTGGTTACTCCAAAGGTCCTTCCTCCTCTCTCCCACTCCCTTCCTGTTTTAATTTGCAGATTATAGGAGCAGGAGGGAGTACAGGAGCCAAAGGATTTTGTCAGACTGAGTTGAAAGCAGTAGCAGCCGCTGTACCAGCAGGCAGAGCCTAACCAGAAATGACCTCACCAAGCTGCTCATCTTCCTCATTCATTTTCATCCCTGGCAGAAGCCCTGCCAAGCCAGAGTGTTCACTGAAAAGGCCAAACGAGAACATCCAGCCCACAGGAGGAACCCACCATCACTGCACTCTCACAGCTGCTCCTCGTGTGCTCATTATAACCAGGAGATGAGGCTGAACAGAGGAGTCAGGGCTATTTTTAAGCACCCTGGGCAGATCTTAGAAAATGCAAGGTGGTCATAAAAGCTTGCACCATATTTTCGCAGATGATTAGTTATGAATCAGGCTGGTGAATGAAAGAAGGCAGAGGCTGTGATGTTAAATGAAAGGCTGCAGAGAGAAGCATTGCCCAGCAGAAACAGTCTTGGAGTACCTGGTTCTGTAGCTGGTTTCATTCATCCCAGGGGATTTTTACAAGAAAGAAAATGTTGCTTTGCTTTGGTTTCTTTTTCCCTTGAGTTGGAATCCAGATGCAATGCTAGAATCTGGATTTTAACCAACCTGGAATTTTGGGCAATATCTTCTGGAAAAGCTGCAGTTTTTGGAAGTTAGATCCAGATTTTGACCTAAATACTCAGTTCCGAGTACAGGGTTTTAGAAGGGAGATTTGGTTTATTGCCAACATGCAGGGAAGAATGGAGGATGGCAATAAGGCAAATCCATCAGAAAAAAATGTGGCTATAGATTTAAATTGATCCTTGGCCTTAAGACTCTGAAAATGGGGTTTAAAGCAACCATAGTTTGGGTTAAAGAGACAATGAAAAATGTGAAGGAGATGTCAAAAATAATTAGGAACTACAAGCCAAAAGGAAGATAGAGAAGATTTGGAGGGCTGAGGCTTGAGTATTTGCATCTTTTCACAAAATCAGTAGTTGTGTTCATTTTACTGAGTAGGAACACTGGAGTCCATGCCTTAGCAGTCCTTGCTTCCCGCTCATCCAGAACACAAAACCTTCATTCAGTCTGATCTTCTTAGGGAGCTGGGCAATTCTTGGGTCCCCCATGTTAACTAATCCCATTGTGAGAACACCAGTCCTCAGCAAAGACCTATGCCCAAACATGCTGTGATGCCCTAAAGCATTCTGCATGATCAAAAGATCACTAAAACAGGACTAGATATAACACAGGTCCTGGCAAAGCAGCTGCCAGCTTTTCACAAAACCATGGATAAGCTGATGCTGGGTAAAATTTCCCAAACCTCCACCCAAATGTCAAGCTTCAACTTGGAAAAAATATGAACCCCATAGACATAAAGACTGGGAAGTGGAGGATGAGATGGGAATGGGAAGGTATGACAGGTTAAGAAGTGAGTTTATAAAAAAGGAGATAGATCACAGACTGATGGGGAAAGATGATTCAGGTTGGATATTAGATGAAATTTCTTCTCACAAATAGTGGTGATGCACTGCAACTGCTGCCCAGACAGTGGTGGAGTCATCGTCCCTGGGGGTGTTCAAGAACCATGGAGATGTGGCACTGAGGGACGTGCAGCAATGGGCTGATGGTTGGACTTGGTGATGTAGTGATCTTTTCCAACCTTAATGACTCTATGATTCTATGCTTCTATGATGGTACATCAGATTAGTGAGTAAGAGGCAAACATCACATTTTGGAGTCTTCTTCCACCGAACTGTTTAATTCCTGGAAGTATGGCGTATGATACTAAACTGTCCTCCCAGCATATAGACACTTTTAGCACTCTTTTAACCCCTCTGGTAGCATGCTGTCCCTTTAGAGGTCTGCCTGCCTCACACCGGCAGCATCACACCACCTGCCCAGACCCTCACCCTCCTTCCAGCAAAGCTATTCATGCAAGTGCCCAAAGGCAGGAGGGAAGCAAGGAAGGATGGGCAATGGGAGAGAGATTATTTCAGCCTTTTTTCAAAGCAGGACAAGCACATATTGTTAATATGCAGAATGCTTGTATATCTCAATTATACACCTCCCACAGGGGCCTATTACAGCTACCCTGGGCAGCCAACATGTGTCAGCAGAGAAAACATCGAAGACTATCCCAACATACTCCAAAAATAAAAAGCAGAGAAAGCAGGACATGTGCTTGTCATCAGCTGCTGATTTTCTTTCCACTGCCCCAGTGCCATGTGGTTTTCGGATCTAGCTGCCAGGCCTATACCTTATCATTTTAATGTGTGGAAATTGGGAAATTAGCATTGCTCCTTCACAGCTTATACTTGTTCATTCTACAAATTAAAACTTTTATTTATTTATTTATGTGGAAGGGCAGAATAATGTCTTCCCAGGACAACAATGTACTTCCAACAACGTACGTTATTCCAAAGGCCAGGATACCCACAAGAAAAAAAAGAAGAAACAGAAAAAGAGAGAAAAAGAAAAACAAAACCACAACAATCGTTAATAGACCTTACCCTTGACAGAAATTTGTGGCCCTCAAAAATGCAAAAAGCCCAAGCTGTCTATAGGGTTCTGAGCTTTTGTTCTGAAGTTTCACTTCACCAGTGCTCAGAAACAGCCATGGTAGAAAACAACAGAAACCCGGATAAGGATCAATTTGGCAAAGTGGGTGCTGGAAATGATCACTCGCTTCACTCTTATGGAAACACTTTTTACTTCTGTATCTTCTCCTGTCTATTACTGTCACATCCCATAGACCTTTGTGCAGGCTTTGAGCAGAGTTCACATCTTCTACTGTTGCTTTAGCCATGGAAAGGCACTGTGTTTGGATGGCACTGCCAAGAAACTGCCATTTGAGCACTGCTGAAATGTACTCGTAGAGCCATGGCTGATGTCATTCCAGTGGTGAAAGGGTTAATGTGGAAGGGATGCTGTGGAAGAGAAGCTGGGGAATTGTGTGTCTTTTTGGTTTTAAACTTGATTTCCTGTGATTGAGCCAAGGAGAAAAACATTCAGAATTACTGCAAATAAGTGCAGAATGTTCTGAAGTCCCTGAAGAAGGACCTGCTCACAGAGCAGTCCGTTGACTTTATGTGGACCAGAAATAGCTCCTGTCTTCCTAGATGTTCTCCTGACATATCATCCTCCATGTATTACTTCACCCTCTTGGAACTGTCTTATTTGTCCTCTCACTGTTTGCAGTCGTATCTTTCTATCATCTGAGAACATTGTATTGTAACCATTAGACTGATGCTTATCCTCTCTTTGCCTTCCTTTTTTATCTTACCTAGCCTGACTGCATTTCCTACCATGCAGGAGAATGTTTGCTGGCATGAAGAGTTCTTTCTGCCTATAATGTTTTGCACTTTTCATTTGCTGGTTCTGTTGGACAGAAAGTGGTTTTTTTTCTGTTACTTGACACATGTGGAAGGCTAAGCCAGGAAAAAGGCAAGTTTTGCTGTGGGCTAAAGACCAAGGGTCAATTTTAGGCTGTTCAGCACCAAGCACTTCTTTCTATCTCCTTGCTGTCATAATCCCTAATTCAAAGCACTGAGCACTCCTGAAAATCTGATTTATTCTAAATATCTTATGGTGAGGCAGAAGAAAGTGTGGAAGCCTCTGTGAAAAGAAACTGGGTAATTTTACTCTGCCATACCCTCCCCCTAGTCTGGAACAAGAAGGGAGCAGAAAGTAGTCAGACTTGTGCTAACCATCACAAAGACAAGCTGTGTTGTCCCACCCAATGGTGCCCACAGGTTCTGGAGAAGGTGTCCCCAGGGATGCATGCCATGAGATGCCACCTCCTGGTGCCCAACTCGGTTGCCATCACATCAGTTCATCATCAACATCTGTCTATAAGCTTAAAGTACTACTGATCCCCACATGCCCTGTTGGTGGTAGGTGGATAGTGGACTAGATGATCTCAGAAATCTTTTCCAACCTTAATGAATTTATGCTTCTAGGCTACAGGCACAACCATCAGCGTATCTTCTACCTTATGTCAGCCACAAGAATCTCAGCATCAGAAAATGGTTTCCAACCTGAAGACGTTACAATACCCTTTCATAAGACTGCTGACAGTGCTTATATTACCCCAAATCTCATTATTTCCTCCATCAATTTCTTCTTCCTTGTATAAATTAGAGTGAATTACACTATTCATTCGGAATAATGTATAGCCATGAACAAATTCACATCAGTCAGAAAGGGTACATTTATTCATGAACACTCGAGTGTTTATTTCAAGAATATTAGTGGGGATAAATGAGCTTCAGAGATACTGATGCTGTTAAGTAGCTGTGAGTATTCGTCCTGGAAGTGTACTTGAAGACTTTTTGAACAGCTCCTATTTATTACTCACACAATGGATTAGCTGAGCAGTTCCACGTGCCTCCAGCCATTCTTTTTATTTAAAGCAATTCTTTCCCTTTAGCGTGTCCCTCCCATACATCCCAGGAGTAGAAACAAGACTGTGCGACATGGATGACCACATGTACAGCATGAGTAGTAAACCAGAAATAGCTCTTACTCATGGCAAGCCATTTTTAATTGCAGCGGCATTTAAATTTGGCTGCACCAACTGTAGTTTGAACAGTTGTGAAACTGCAAGTAATCAACACTTTAATACAACTCATGATCTGTTTGCAGATAGTCTGGCAAAGAGAGAACTGTTAATGGAGCTAAATCGTTTGCAGGAATCACTTTCAGAGGATGATTTGACCAACTCCAGCAAGACGGTATTCATATGCAAAAAAAAAAGCTCTGGAAAATCCTTCATGAATGGCCAGAAAAAAAATGACTACAGAAGATTTCTCATTGCTATTGATCAGAAAGAAAGTACCCGTCTGCACAGACCACTGAGCTTCCTCTGTTCCATGAGGATGACTGGCTTTGCAGTGCTGCATCAAGGTTTTATACAAGGTCTCCAAGTTTCAGGCACGCACTCGTAGTTCAGGTGGGTTGTGCAATCGCTTCCATTTATTTCTGTACTGAGTTATATTCTGCTTGAAGTCTGTAGAGTTATACGAGGCTACACCCAGCAGAGTCTCTTCTTCAAAGTACTTAGCTAATAGTTTACAGGGTGACTTAATAATTTAAGAGGATTAGTAGCAGGAAATGAAGCCTTGCAGCTATGCATAGCTTATTTAGTTCCACTCCAAATTTACAATTATCTGATGGTTGTTTGGTGGCCTAGGTGAACTGAATTACCACCTTCAGCCCATTTTGTAAGAGAGTGCTGTGTACTTATCACAGGCACCATATCCCCATCGTGAATGGTTTGGCAGTGTAACAGTTGGTAAAAATATACCTGGATCCCAAGTACTGACTACTTGAGCATTCATCTCTCTGCTAAGACTGCACATGCAAAAACTGTGCATAAGAAGGTTTTTACGGTGGGGCCCCAGGATGAGGACCCCCTGGTCTATTACTCTGGTATTTCCAGCTGTAGTGGAAATGCTAAGTCACAGCTTGAAACAGTGACTGAGCACCTGATGGGAAGGCAGGGCCAACCCAGGGAAACTCAGGTGCATGGAATGCAGTGCAATGCAATGCAGTGCACCTGAGCGACTGGAAGGGGTGCAGCCAGGATCCACCCCATCCCAGACCTCATTTAAGGGTTGGCAGTGGAAGCATAGGTATCTTTCTGGAGATTCTTGTGTATTTGAGATCTTCTCTGGGTAAGTAGATTTTCTTTTTCCATTTCTCTCTTTGTTTACAGCTTCTGTATTAGGATATATCCTCACTTGCTGCAGCTTGGTACTTTGTTACTCTACTGCTTCATTACACCAACCCTCTTTGCAATCTTTGTTTGCAGCACGAGAATTATTATAACACCCTATTACAGTAGGCCAATTTTATTAATATGCTTTACTACTACCTTGACCTTTTCAGTATTCCTTTGCTTGATTGACTATCCCCATACAACATCTTCTAAGTGTTCTACTCTTTCTATTTAGCCCATTGAAGCACAACCTTTGAAAAAGGTTGTCATGGAAGGACATACTGCTGCAGATCCCATGTCCCTGGAGATACCTGAGGTCAGGCTGAATGGGCTCTGAGCACCCAATGGAGCTGTAGTTGTCCCTGTTCCCTGCAAAGGGGCTGGACTGGAAGGCTTTTAAGAGCATTGATATAGCATGCCCAGATCAGGTCTAAGCAGGGGGGCAACTTTAGAGAATGATGATCATCATGTCATTGGAAAGCAGGTCTGGGACAGCAAAGGACCTGCAGAGAGGGCCACAGAATAAACAAAAAGCATCAAGGCTGCAAAAGCTGGGAATAACAAATGATTCCAGAGACAGGTGCTAGGAGCTGTGTGGGCAACCCCATTGGGGCTTTTTCTATTGAAAAGCTGCTGAACCTTTTCAGTTCCCTTTTTCTTTTTTTTGTGGCCGCAGAGAAGGAAAATAAAACCAAAATGCTTCTTTTATGGTATTCACACCCACTGACTCTAGTGAAGTGATACTAAAAAGGCAAGGAAAAACTGATAAAGTGAAAAATAAAAATACATTAAAATCACATTTGCTTTTGTACATAGCACTTATGTGCAGGAGGTGAACAGTCAGAGCCAAGGACTATAATCCTATGGCATGTGCAGCTCTATGATGAGAGGACACCAATTATGTTCCAGTGTCAGTGTGACAAATGGCACCTGCCTTTAAGGCAGTAGACCTCCCTTTTGGGAAGGGACAGCCTTCCTCCAGCACTGTCTTTCCAGAGCAGCATTTTCTACCTGCTGCCCATAGAAACTGGCCCTTGTTGTTGCTCAGGTGCTGAATGCAAAGTGTTCATGAAATGTGCCTGGTCTACAGTATCTTCCTCAACATCCATGCTGCTTACTCCCTGCTCAGACAGTTGTGGTCTTGGTCACATCAGTTCAGTAGTTGTGCCAGCATAGGGCTGGAGAGATTCTTCCCCTCCAGAAGACCTCTGGATGATTTGCTTACTGTTATTTAAATCCCATTTACTCCATAGGAACAATTCAGGAAGGACTCAACGAGGGTCAGGAATGAGCTACTTAATATTTGTAGCTCCAGGTGCTTTAGCCAGTGCTGAGTCCAAGATACTTCTGAGCTGTGATGCTCTAAAACACCTCTTGGCTGTTTCAGGCCTCAGGAGGTCTATTTAGGTTGTCTTTGGCTGTCTGCTCTGACAGTGATGAGGTGTCAGCAAACATTTTAGAACTGGTCTGGTGGCAAGAAAGGGGCTAATTGCTGACCCTCGCTTACTTAAGGCCTCCTTTTACTGCTAAACAAAATGTCTGTGTCTCAAAGTGGTACAGCCCCCTTTTCTCCATCTGTTCTTCACTGCATACGAGCAGGTTTTAGGGAAAATGACCTCCAGCGGTGTGGAAAAATGATGGCCTCCTTTTTCTTGTGCTGAAACTCTCTGCCATTTTGCCTTTTTCCTTTAAAGATGTGGAACTGGGATTTTCTATTGAACTTTGTGTGAGACAGGCCCTCTCAACAGAGGACCTTCTGAAGGCCATTCCTAGAGAGCAACACAGGGCATGGGGCATTTTCCTGTAGTGGTGAGGGGCTGACATCCATAGAATCATTAAGGTTGTAAAATGCTACTAAGAACACCAAGTCCAATCCATCTGCACCATGCCCTCCAGTGCCACATCTTTACCTTTCTTGAACAACTTCAGGGACAATGTCTCTATCTCTTTCCTGGGCAGCCAGTGCCTCTTTAAGCCCTGGTCCCTTCCTACCTCCATCTTAGAAGTGCTGGAAATACAGAACTGATCAGTAAGGAGCTTTTTGGTTAAAGAGATTAAACTAAGAGCTCATCTCATTGCCTCCTGCCCAATTCACTGTCTCTAAGGATGTCTGCAGTCCTCAACAAGATTTTTCCATGGATTTCTTTTTGCCTCAGGGCACGGGCTTTGGAGACCCTTGCCCAAACTAAGCTCCTGACATGGCTGCATGGTGGTCCTGATCCTACCTTCTACTCCTTGCATCACCTGAGGGTGTCTCTAGCTCTTGTTCACTCCTTTTCTCATTCATCACTCCCTGGAGGACAATAGCACTTTAGAAATGGATTTAGGGATTCTCTACAAGGAGAAAACAAGGAAACCCAGCAACAACAACCTAATCAGCAAACAGCTGAGCCTGGGATAAATTCACATGGAAAGCCTGTGTTTGTTTATTACTAATGGGTAACGGAGATGATAACCTTTTAATCCAAAACCATAATGAAATATGCATATTTGTTAATGTGCAACTATAAAATGCAAATCTAGCAAACACAATGAGGAAGGGCAAAGAAAGCACTCGGCACCAATCCTAATTTATTCCTTTGGCTTCAGACGTTTATCCAAATTGAGTTGTGTATGTAATATAAAGTCAAATGAATATGTAATTGTAATGTATATGTATAACCATTTTCATCTCAAATATGCCAACTGTTTTTCATAATAGGAAGTAATACATATTTTGCCAAATAAAAGGTTACCTATTAAAATATTTTTATACCCTTCCCACCCCAAGCTTTTGTGCTCTGTGTAAAAGCCCTATTTACATAGAAACAATTTGGTTTTGGTTTTTTTTCCCCCTTTTCCAGCCACGCTACCCAAATTCAAAAGATTTGAAAGATTAACAAAGTAGAATAAGGAAGATTTTTACAAGAAGTTCTTTGTCACTCTCCTTCTTTTCAAACAGCACAGAGATTGTGCTCCTAAATATCAATTTAAGACAACAGCTAAAAAGCCAGTCTATTTCCTCCTTTTATTTCCAGTCCCTAAAGAAACAGCTTTCCCCTCTTGCTGTCAGAGCAACTGCATATTCATCTACATATTCATGCAGTAGCAACTAATCTTTATTGCTAGTCCTGGTCACCACTGCTTTTGTAAATCATTTCTAGCAGACTGAGAAACAGAACCACCTTCATACACTGTATGGAAGAAGAGCTGCATCAGTCTGTGAATACTGTGATTTGGGGAGAGACCAGGAAAGTAAAGATTCAATACAAATCCTCTTTTCCGAAGCTCACCTGAAATTAAACCACTTCCTGCAATGGAGAAGTTCAGGTAGTTTTTCTTTTTTCACTGGGACCATCAGGCTTGTGATTCCCAAGCTATTGTGTGGTGAGGAGTGTCTTTGACTGAAATTTATTATGGCTAAATTGTCTGAAATATGCATACACTGCCAGAAATCAGTAGAAATGTGTCCATGGGCTTCAATGAGCAGCAGACCAGGGGAGCTGAGGCAAAGTACAAAAGATGTTGTAATCAGCCTCTACCTGTTGCTTCTTCTGTCCCTTCTGACTTCTTTATTCATTTTTCCCCACTGCTACCTTAACTATGCCCTGCATTTATTTAGTCCTACCCAAAGCATTTGCCAGTTTACTTTCATCTTCTAAACAAAGCACTCATACCTCTGTGTTTTCTGGCCCTCCCAAGGACTGAAGCAGTGTATTGATGACCTAAAGAGCACAGCAAATCCTATTTCTTATAGCCGCAAATCCTAGAAATTTAGGAGCTTTGGAGAAACACCTGAAGTCCTGGTGACATTAAAGCTAAATAGTTCTCTGTTTGCAGAATTGTTTGAGTTGGAAGAGACCCTTAAAGGCCATCTGGTTCAACAGCCTTGTAATGAACAGGGACACCCGCAGCTCCATCAGGTGCTCAGAGCCCATCCAGCCTGACCTTGGGTGTCTCCAGGGATGGGGCACCACCACCTCTCTCTGGACAGTCTGTACCAGTGCCTCACCGCCTTATTGCAAATAATTTCTTTCTTATATCCAGTCTAAATCTCCTTTTAGTTTGAAACCACTTCTGCTTGTCCTATCCCTGCAAAGAGCCTGTCTCCTTTCTTCTTATAGGCCCCTTTAGATACTGAATCTCTTTTAACATACTCCTGAAACATAAAGGGAAAAAATAATTTTGATGTAGGGTTATCAGAGTCTCATGAAATAACTATGGGGAGCCGGCAGATCTGCTCTTTTCCCCTTTCCTTTGAGCTGGACTGAAGTATCCTTACAGCAACACAACCCAAAACGTCATCTACCCATGGGCTTGAGGCCCCATCTCCTTGGCCTGAATCCAGCAGCAACTGGAGCCAGAGCGCAGCCACAGACCTTGTGGAGGAGCTACCAGAGGTCTTTGGAATGCAGCCCTGTTTCTCCCGAGCATTTATCTGCTTCTGAAATCGTTAATGAGGAAAGCAGCCAGGAAGCACCATGCTTAACCTCCTTTTCCCCACCGGGATGATCCAGAGAGATGATGCTCTGCAGAAGGGCGGAGTGGGAGCAGAGACCCATTCGCTCATGAAGAAGGCAAGTGAAGGGGCAGGGGAGGGGAAGGCAGCAGGCCAAATGAGAAACGCTTCTCTAGACATCTTCCATCATTTCAGACTCATAAATCACAATGCAGATTAATGAGAAATTAATGCAGTGCAGAAATTACTGGGGGTGAGGAGCTGTCGGTCAGCAGCGGGAGTGACTGCGTGTGAGACAAAGCGGTGAAGATCTCCAAAAAAAAGAGAGGGCTCGGCAGCCCGGACGTGTTCTTTAATGAGGGTAGACAGAGAGGTCAGCATGGGAACAAGATAGCACGCAGCTGCATCTGGGAGACAAGGGGCACTATTTAAAAATCCTGTCAAAAGGCTCTTCGGACTGATTTGTATTAAAGCTTCTTTCGCATCTACTAATGAAAAATCCTCCTGCATCAAATCATAATGTATAAGCTTTAATGGAGAGAGTGAGCGTGTGCATGCACAAGAGAGAGGGGGGGGGGAAATCAAAGGGGAAGAGGTTAATTTCAGTATGCGCCTCCTCTGTTTGGGGAAGAAATTAACACAGATGAGGAAAATAGCCTACTTTACCTCCTGTTCTTTCCTCTTCGATCCTCCCATGGCATTATTTTAAGCATTTAACTTTCTGATAGCAGTTAGTCTGGTTACATTTCCTCTCCATTTAGTGGTGGGATTTTGCACATCATTTAGTTCTGCAGCGAGAGTGATGGAGCAGGCACATGATGGATGGTTCCCTTTGCTGGTGCTCAGGCTTGGGGCTAACAGGTAGCTCAGTGCGTTGTTGGTTCAAGTGCTTGGAAGCTCTCTGCAAAGCAGAGCATGCAAAGATAGAGAGTGAAAGCTGGCCTTCCTCCTCATTATTTTATACTGAAGGAGGTGAGTGCTGTTATCTTCTAAGGTAAATTGTCTCTCTCTTCTCCCCTGTAAAAAGTGTTCTCACTGTGAATTCAAGCCAAGAAAGCATAAACTGAGCCCTGATGTCCCAGCCCATTCATGTAAATTTGCAGCAGTGGTGACAGAAACTCGTGGGAGTCATTTTGGAGAATGTGGATGTTCCTCAGCAGGTAGGGAGTCTTTATGCAAATGCCACAGTGGTACTTTCATTTATGGCTCCTGTTGATCCCACCACCCCCAGGTTGCCTGTAACCATAGCAATGGGCTCAGATAGGAAGGTTCTCTATTGTGCATAGAATAGACAGTGGCAGCTGATGGTATCAGCAGAAAGAAGTATCCAGACAGAGCCACTGTGGATGATGAGTAGATAATGGGAGAGCAGGCTCATAGCTGTGGCAGATGATAATCTGTAACAATTGTGGCTAGTTGGGTAGACAGCAGTGCTTAGACACCATGGGGATGGGCATAAGAAAGGGACAGAAAGGGAAGTGAGGAGAAATAAGGAGAAATGTTCAGCTAGCTCAAATGTGAATACGTCCGGCTGTCACTGTGCACTATAGCTAATATAGCTATACGCACACAGTCCTAACTGTTGCTCAGTGTGTGCAGGTCCTTCAGCTCAGCAGTGAGGTTGGGGCAATGACAAGCCCTGGTTCCATCTTTTAAGGTATCTTGGGAATGCAGTGAATGAAATCCTTGGTGTTCTCAAGAGACCTGAATGGTTCCAAGGTGCAGACAGACAGGAGATGGTGCCGTTCTTTGCACAGGCACCTTCCTACCAACAAATATCTCCTAACATCTCCTATATACTCCAGCTCTTATACCCTTGGTGAAATCAGCTTTCTTTGTGCCTGGGTGCACCACAAGTCCCTTATATACCAGTGTGTTCATGCAGATGTCCCTTCTGGCAGCTTCTTTGGCTCCTAAGGGATGTAGTCCTTAATGCTGCACCATTTGGTGGGGACTTCTTTTTGTTTTAATCTGCTCACACGTGCACACAAAGGATAAAAATACAAGTGGAGAAAAAAGAAATCATGAAAAGGACCCTATTTATCAAAAAGAAACAATGGCTCAGTAGTGGCGGAGAAATAGAGATGTTGTTACTTAGTGATAATAAGGGAAAAAAGCTATTGTCAAAATGATAAGGCCATTTCTGTTGTCTCCCCAAGTGATAATATCTCTGCTACCACTAGTGCCTGAGTATTGTCACGATGTTTCATAGCAAGTGTTAGACAGAATAAGTTATATGCTAAACCCACAGCTAACTCCAGAGCCTCCAACCTCACCTCCCCCGTATCCCTGTTGATACAACAGCTTCTTCTTTAATACCATTGCAGCGGTGGTTTCTATTCCCCATGGCTTTTCTTCTGTTTCCTTTTAAATATAACACTGCTCCTGAGTCGGCTGACAAGGTACCTTTCACTGATAAGCAGCCCAACTTTGTCTTGTGATAGGCCATCAGAAAACCAGACTATCACATCTCGAAAAACGTAGGAAATGCTGTTCAAAATGCCAGCCAAATGAGTTGGGGTAAGGTTAAAAAAAGGGGAAAAAATGTAATAACACTGAAACAAGAATACAGAGATCTGCTGAAGATCTCTGGCAGAAGCCCTGATGGTCTTACGGAGTAAAGAGATAAAATTTACCCATCTGCTCAGAGGTAGATATCTTTCTCTTGCTGGGATTTGGTGTGAGTACGCCTTCAGCAGGACAATGTATCATTGCAAGAGGGAACAGCTGGTCCTAGGGGCAAATTAAACATAATTTCCTTTTCTATATGATATGACATATATATGTGTATATATATATATTCTGCTATTGTCCTGGAGCAACCATGCTGCCATGAGCAGTATCTTGGAGGCATGGGACAGGAGAATGCTGGTGTCCCAGACAGGAGGCACGTGGATTGCCTCTTTGGGCCATTTCTGAAGTCTGGGATGGTAAAGTATCCAGGAGAGTTCATTCCAAAACTGGGAAATGGTCTGTTCTCCAAAATTATCCATCAGAAGATACATGGCAGCTTGCCAGACTTTAAAGTGCCCCCTGTTGCCATTAGGGAAAAAACCCAAATCCTGTTTGAGCTGTCAGGTGTTGACAATCAACATTTAATATTTTGCTAAGAAGCAGCAATTCAAATATGAAGTTGTTCTCCCAGTATTTTCCTCCTTCTGTAGCTTGAAGCTACAGGAACAAAGCTCCTGGTGTGCTTTCTGTGCCTCTCACTTCAAAAAGCCTTCGTTAAAGGTGATCCCCTTGCCTTGCCCTGTCCTCTACATGAACAGCCCCAGGCAAGCAAAATGCAGATATCAGTGGGATGGCCGGAGTGCAGCCAGCAATGGCATGGATGTGGCTGTCCATCAGCCACCTGCACGAGGCCAAAGCACTGTGTTTGGGCACACATGGCAGGCATTTATGAGTTATTTCCTCAAATGTCTTTGCCCCCTTCTTTGGATGCAGTCAGAAAGAAATACATAAACAAACAGAACAGCATCCCGCGAGTTCCCCGTGGAAAGTGATGTGAGAAGCTTCAGCAATGAAGGCTGTAGAGAAAATAGTTTGGGGAGGGTTTGTGGTTTTTGGTTTGTTTTTCTTTTTTTTTTCCCTTTTTAAAATAAATATTTGAGGCACACTGCGGGAGCTGAGCAGCAGTGTGGTAAGTATATCAAACACAGAGAATCCCCAGATTATCCGCTCAGAAGGCATTAGCCGGCTGCTGAACACAACCATCTTGAACCTGCAGAGTGAAGGTGCAAAAATATGGAAAAGTAAACAAATAGAGTGTGAAGCAGTACCAGGAATTAAGCCATCCCAGGCAAGCCATCTGAATAAACAGGGCGAGGGAAATCAGTATTTCTGCTGCTCGCTGTCTGTCCGTCTATCTTCTGCTGTCCTTTTCTCCCTTCCCTGTGCCTTTACCTGCTTTAAAAGCAAGCTGATGGAGAGCTATGCTGCTAATCAGAGTGGGGGCAGCTTCTTTCTTCAAACCATTTCTTTGCAGAAGTCCTCCATCTCCTATTTGTCTCCACTTCACATCTCCAGAATGGGGTGTAACATGGAGCCAAGAAGTTGGCAAATGCTAATTTTAAGTGTGTTTGTACTTTTGCTGATTGATCCCAGAATAATCAAAGATGAATAATCTCCCTGGTGCACCTCTGTAAAAACTAATGAAACCTGGGGGGGAGGAGAGGAATGTGGTAGTGAGAGGCAGGGTTCACGTTTCTGGGATATTTTTTGATCTTCTCTGTAATTACTGCAACAGTTTTCCCCACCCGTTCCCCCTTCCCAACACCTTCATCTCCACTAAATGCATTTGCTAATAATTAGACCCTCTGCATGTATTCTGACCGAGTAGCCTAACCTCAAGAGTTCCCACACTGCAGCACTCCCTGCTTTGACTATCTGTGTCCATCTCATGAGCACAGGTGACCTTTAGGAGCACTAAAGATTTGTTTGCCCTCCCTCCAATGCTCCCCATACCCAGGGATATAGGCAGGATCAAGAGGGGAAAGGGAAGCCCCTAAAGCAGCCTTTGCTGCCCATCAGTGTGATCACAGCATGTGCCAACGCTGTTTGCATTGGGCGCATTCAGCATAGTCCCTGGATATTAAATCAAACCACACAATTCATGGCGATATTAATGCCATCCGTGGGATGAATAAAAGGTCTGAAGGGAACCTTTGGTTGGCTATTTTAGCCTGCAGCCCTTTCTGACATCTCTGGGTTACCTATCCTGTTCTTATAGCACTGGTAATGAGCATCATTTCCAGCTTGGCCATAAGGGGCACTGATGTATATCTTCTCAAAGTTCACGCTACTCTCTTAGCTTTGCTAATTCATTAAGCAGAAGGCAGACAGAAATATTGCTTGGAGAACAACTATGAAAGATTACAAAGCTGTGAATTTAACGGTTTCTGCTCCAAACTTCTAGCAATTTTGTAGTGCTCATAGGCTGTGCCTGTCCAGGCAAACTCTGTGCTCACATACATACTTATATAAATTACATTTAAAAGCCTTTTGCTCTGCCTTTCACACAAGGAAGTGACTCATAGGACAAGAAGTATTGGCCTCAGGTTACGCCAGGGAAAGTTCAGGTTAAATATTGAGACAATATTTCTCCAAAAGAGTGGTCAGACTCTTGGAACAGACTGCCCGGGGAGGTGGTGGAGTCACCATTCCTGGAGGCATTAGAGGAAAGGGAAGGTGTGGCACTGAGAGACACGGTCTACAGTGGTCACAGGCTTCATGGTTGGACTAGATGATCTTTTTGGTCTTTTCAACCCTAATGATTCTATGAGGCTATAGAAAGGAAATCAGCAACCAGAGCACTCTCAGTCATCCTCAGCCTCTGTTTCCCATCAGCATCTGGAGCTACCTCAACTAAGACAATGTAAGAACTGAACCCTGGCAGCAGCACAGCACACTCCTTTTCCCTGTGGGCTGCTCCCAACTGCTAAGAACACTTCACAGTGCCAGTATTCACAGAGATGAATCAAAGCTTGAATCTGGCACGTGAGCTCACCATCGTGTTCATTCACTATTGCATTACCATTTCCATGACATAAAGAATTCACGTTAGTGCTCTTCTCACCAAAGCAGCAGCAGAGGCAACCCGAAGTGTCTGATCCTGTGGATTGTGATAACTGTTCAGACTCTACAAACAAGCCCAGCACTTTGGTCTCTGTTGGGTTTGGTAGATGTTATCCAAACTTCAGAAATCACCCCTGAATATTGATAGGGAGGTTTAAGCAGGAGCATTCAGCTAAAAACAAGCCAGCAGAAGACAGGAAAGAAAACATAAGAAAGGGTCACGGCTGGATTTGCTGAACAAATGAGCTCTCCTGTGACTAAGAGATCTCATCATACTCCTCTCAATTTTGTTGTAGGAAGCGGCATAAGACAATGGCTGACCTTCAAATACAGGGTGGGAATATGCAGGCTGACTCTCAACAAGAAAACCCACCTAAAAGGGTATAATCAGACTTCCCCACAGGAAATCTTTTCCTATATTGCTGTTTAATCTCTCCTACCATACAGCTGTGTGCTCTTTTAAAACAGATCGATCGTGCATTAAAAACAAACCAAAATGGACCAAATCAACAAGACAAAATACAAAAGGTTATTATGATTTTGTCTGTAACATGAAATCAGCTGGAGTGGAGGAGGGGATCAGAGGCACTCAGCTGGCCTACAAAATCCTTAAGCTCTCTGGTTGCAAGCAATAGGTGCAATACATCTATGGATACATGTGAACCTGCATGCTAAGTATCCTACCAGCCATGTGCAGCTGGCCCTTCCGGAACCTTCTGACATTGCTTGGAACGTAAATGTACATCACAGCCATGAAGACTGAAGGCTGCATTTGAGCAGAGAGGGATGTGCTCCCCTCCCCCAAGGTTTTGCTATCAAATCCAACAGGGCAAGTGATGGTGGGAAGGAGAACATCAGCTGAAGTCTGAAGAGAGAATTATAGATTGGAATGACATGGCATGGGCGGGTGAATCATTTCCATGAAGGAGTTTTGCAGAAGAGTTGAGAAATGAACCCAGATTTACCCCAATTTACTCCAGACTCCAAACTACAAGGTCACAATCATTCAAGAGACATCATTTCCTCCAGGGTCAAGGGTGACCAACCTTTTAAACACTTAGAACACTGGATTCTAACCCCCGGTCCCTCTGTCTCAGCACAAATCCTTTCATCCAGGTCCCTTAGAGTTTAATTTTCACCCCGACTTCCAAGTGAGGAGGAGGACTGTGGCAGGAGGAGCTTGTGGGCTGGGCCTCTCTCAAATCTCTTTTATCAACTGCATTCACCTCTGACACAAAAATGATAGGGCAGTGAACAATTAAAAATTAAATCTCAGGCTTGTCAGTGCAGGATCAGACAGAAACACTGTCTAACTTTACTCACTGTGGTTTATAGCTTTTTTTTCATGTTGTCTCCCTGCAAGCAGGTCCCTGGGCTATTTGATTTATACTTTGCCATCCAAAATGCATAAAAGATGAGGCACTTTCGCTCCCCCATGAATCTTCCGCATTTTTGTTCAAAGTTTTACTGAAGGTGACATGACAAATTACCACCAGAGTCAATTTGTGCTGGAGGAGGGCATCATTAAAAAAAACACAGAAGAATAGGGACAAAAAAAAAAGGGGTAAAGGGAGAATGGGGGAAAAAATGAGCTTGTGACCCCTTTGAATATGTCGTGCTCCAAAGCAGCACTACCAGAATGAGACTGGCAGACTAATTATCCACAAGGCAGATTCGTGGATTCAGGAGAAAGGGAGAACTCAAAAAGCTCATTTGACCCATTAATTAGGGCTACTCTGCTTTTTGTCATCTATTTTGGAGGGGACATGGGGGGAGAAAGAGGAAGGATGCTTCACAGTGTTGCTCAGCACTCATCCTCTCCAACCTTTTCATGTCCCCATCACAGTCTCTATGCCCCAGTCCCCTCGACTGGCAGTCTCTTCTCATGGTCCCATTTGACTCCAACTCCCAACTTAACAGGCAGGTAAGAGACCATTTGTTTGTGGTGTGTTGTTTCATTGTTTGCACTGTGTGAAGAAGGCTCTGGTCTTTGTTTCAGCTCAGAGCAGTCAAGTAGCAAAAGGTAATTTGATACATCATAATAAGTGTGCAACACCTTGAGGTTTTCTGGTTTGTTTCAGTTTTGTTTGTTGCTTTTATTTTTCCCAAGGAAAAGCACTGTAGTAAGCAGTATTATAATGAATCGTGATGCCATGTGTTACTTCTCCCACATCTTCACAAAGGTGTTGGAAGGGGAGTTTGTTTGTGCAGTGAATGGTGTCCCCGGTGTTTACTTCTGTATGTTATTTCAACACTTCCGCAGGCAGAAAACTTGTCTCCTTTTTGCAGATCTGGGGACATTTTTCTTTGCAAACAACCACTTTCACCACAAATGCCAAGGTATCAGCTGGGATCAAATTCTGAAGTACTTGTGAAAGTACCTGTTTTCACACATGGCTGCAAGCAAGGTAAATATTCACAAGGTTATGCAAAGTATTGGGTAATACTGGATCTGGTATGTTTGGTCTCTTATGGTTCTGCAGGAATTTTACCCTATTTATTTTTTCTACATCTACAGTTTTTTGATTCCTCACCTAGAGCCAATTCATTTCAGGGGAGACTTTATCTTTTCCCTTTCATTTCCTGAGAATATCTGCCACAGATGCTACTTTAGCACACAGATTACATTACAACAATTAAAAGATCCCGGGTATTATTTCTGTTTATACTTGCCTAACTGGAAAAGCAAAAGCAAAAGAACACATGGGTTTCAGCAGAAGCAAAGTCTAGTGATTTTCATAAATCCTTGCACCAGGCTTAGCAGATGCATCCTGCTTGGATGCACCTGGAGTGCTGCTGAATTTACAATACAAAGTATATCTGGCTTAAAATAGTCTTTTATTATTTTAGATGTGCTGACTGCAGTTGCTATGCTCGCAAACATATCCGCTGCACCATAATGGATGTGGTCTGTTGTGCAACCAGACCCTGGCCAGGCATGAGACAGCCAGGTCCACATCCACTCATCCAAGCAACACAGTGTTGAACTGTAGCACTCAGCCAGGTGATGTCCATGGAGGCTTCCTCTGGAAAGCTCTTCAAGGTGCAGTGGATCCCCAAAACTTCTGGATATCGTGGGATCTAACGGCACTCCCAGTTAGATATCCTTGGACCTTTTTAGCTGATTTTTTTTGCCTTTACTTGAGCCAGTTGATTCCCCTTTGTGATGTACATCTCTTAGATGGCACCTCCTGTAAGAAAAGAATAGCCCAGAAAACGAAGTAGTAAGCCATGATGGAATCAAAGCTACTGCCAATTGCAAAACAGCAGGCAGGGATCTGATGGGAAATCTAGAATCGGTGAGGAGAGAACTTCAACCTGCTTTTTGCAGCTGGAAAGAGGCTGCTCTGGAATCCTGGGCTGAGACAAGCTCTGTCTGGGACTTAGGCTGGCACTGTCCATCATGGGCTAGCAGCTGTCTCCTCCACACACCTTCATCCGATCTGATCTCCCCCTCCCTGATTGCTGCCCCTCCATCTCTGCCTTGCAGCCAAACATGACACACAGCCGTTGCCCCCCTTCATCACACCAAGCACCCTCTGCTCTTGAATTCCTTTTTCTGTGAGCAGCATTTGGGGATGCAGATTGACTGAAAGCTGTGATACCAGAAATAGATTCCGAATGACCCATCAGAAGCTGAGTACCCACTGAAGGGCTGGAAACACTTTTCTCACTTTTTTTCAAGGAAAAAGAAGCCACCTGTTTTTGTACAGTCGCAGCAAGCGCTGTCTGATAGAGCTATGCTCAGCAACCCGCCTTGCTGCAAAGCTTCTGATCTATCTGTCTTCAAAGCTGTTAGACCCATGATGTGTCCATCTCTAGCTGCTGATGGCATGAATCTCCCTTACCATCTTGAATGTGATCTCTTCTCCGCCATGTCACTGGAAGGGGCTGTAGTCTTCCAAGACTGTTGTTTTAGTGGAAGTAATATTCCTCATCTTTCCCAGACTCCTCCTACCTTGTTATCTATTCTATATACATGCTGCTCTCTAATAACTGCAGTACAGGCCCAGTAGTAGAGAGCTGTAGATAAGATATCAGGTGCAAAGGCCAACAAGACTGTGTATATGGGATTTTTGGTGATTCTCCACTGCTCACCTTCCATGCAGGCTTCTAGAAATGAATCCTATCAACGCATCTCATTTCACTTTATCATTAAGATAAGAGATCCTGAACAAGTCATCTGCTCCTTATTTCATTTCTCTACTTCACTAAGGATGCATGCATTACAAAGCACCTTGAAGTGTCCAGATCCCAGTCCAGTGTCCTTTCCTTTAGGTTTATACCTACAGTATCTTCTAAAAGGAACCTCAGCTGTGCAGCTGGGACCCATCAAGCCTGCCAGGAAAGAAAAAGCAATTGGCAGAGCCCACTGCACCATCCAGATGATCCCATTTTCCTGGGCTCAAATACATGCCCCCTCTCCAGAAGTTCAAGGGTATTGAGATCAGATGTTTCGCCTGACCTCATTATACATAGAGGGACCATCTGCCAAAGCTCAGATCTGGCTGAAGCTTCTTCCAAGTCCGAGTCTGGGATTTTGACTTGAACCTCTGCCTAACTTATTCAACCTCTGCCAGGACACAATGAAAGCGTGGTGCAAGATACCAAGAATCCTTTCGTTAGTAGAAGTGCTGGACCAGATTTTCAGCAAAGCTCAGATCCTACTCTGAACTCCAATTTCTGGACTGCCTTCAGATGTGGCCAACATCCTACACCTCTCCTACAGACCCTGGCCTCTCCTTCCTTGCCTGTTTCACACCCATCTGCCATGTTATGGAATGCATCCAAACGCCTATTAACAGAGAATATAAATCTGACATGCAGTGCCTGTTAATGTATATATTGACCATCTCCACTTGCAAAGGTATGTTGCATGTGATCCTTTCCCAAGGGAATGTGGTAGATTCTGCAGACTCCCCGATTCCCTGTAGGTCTCACACAGGCAAAACATTTCATAAACACTGAGCTGCCTTGACAAGAGGCCTTTTCTCTTTCCTTTCCTTATGAAAAAAGAAATGCATCTTTGAGATCCCATTGACAGCCATTCTCCCTTAACAATCTGCTTGACTCAACACAGGCCATGCTCTTGAGACTTGTTAAGGGAGGGTTGGGGAAGACATCTCTACATTGTTCTCTTCTTTCCTCCTTTCTTTAATCAAAGAAAGAAAACAGGGAAAGAAAAAGAAAGGAGGAGGAGGAGGTGGGGGGTGGGGGGAAACCAATAGTGCCCTCCTCCCTATTCCTTGGTTTTCTTCTGTCTTCCCAGCTGTCAGATGCTCCAACATTCCTTGCACGTAAGTGTTTTGCTTCAAAAGTTAGAAGAAGAGAGCGAGAAAGAGAAACTGCATTGCACAGTCCCTGTTGATAAGGTTCAAAGCAGACAGAGACGCCTCAGAAGCACATGCAGCCTCTCCTTCTCTCCCTGCTACAAGGAAAGAAAGGAAGAAAAAAAAAAAAAAAAAGAGCTAAATTCCATGGCAGAATTTGCTTTCTCCTGCTGCTGTTATCTTTCCTTGCACACAGGCTGGAGGTAGGGGGAAGATAGATGCTGTCCTGTTTACCTTGCAATTTCTCTCCACCCTCAGCCCCCTTTGAAATGCCAGCTCTAAGCTGCTTTTGCACTCCCCATTTGTAATGGCATTTTAAAAAAGAAAGATGCCCGGACACGTTTGTGTGCTGAGTTGCATTTTTTTTTCTTGCTGTTGTTTTAAAACTTTCAAGAAGCCAGGCTGAGCCCAGCTGAGGTTACTCAAAGCAAAACCCTGCCAAAAGTCTTCCTTGCTGCTAATATTTCGCCAGCCCTGTCATTATCTGAATTTCCCCTTCCTCTACTCCTTGATATATCCCTCTAATTTTGTCTCCCCGCTCAGCACTGGAGCAGCGAGGAAACACCACTAAGTTATCACCATATTATTCATCTGAGAAATCCAGCCAGGAATCCTTTGGCCCAGCAGAACAGTCACAGCCATCTGTCTGTCTGTTGTGCTAGAGAAGAGACAAGCACGCAAAAAGTAACCAAGAAACGCACACTCACATTTACTATATAGAAAGAAACTGAAGACCCATGAAAGTCAGAAACTAGCCACTGGAACCAGCAGTCACAGGGAATATTAAGATAGAGTTTCAGTCACATCACTGAGACATTTCAGATGAGCCTAGTGAGCTAAAAGCCCTCCCTTTATTGCCTTCAAAAGGGAATTAAAATAGCTAAGAGGTTGGTATAGGGAAGTCAGTAAAAGTTAAAGAGCTCATCAGACTGTCCCCTCACTTCCCATCTGCCTAATAGGAGCATCAATCTGCTCAAGGCACAGTGTCCCTGCAAGGGCACCCTAGGACAGGTCCAGCTGGCAAACGAGGTTAATTGATGCTTTCTCATTGAGGTGGTTAGGACTCAGGTGTTTTGTGGGTTCCTCCTTCCCTCTTCTCAAGCAATGCAAAGTCTTCTGGCAGCAGCTTGGTTCTCACTGGCCACAAGCAGTTTATACCAAATGCGGGCAGTCAGGAATTAATGCTAGACATGGAGAGTATTCCTTGCAATGCAGTGCAGTGCTCCAGGAGGGCAATAGAGGCTGCAGGCTGCTTGGAAGAGAGCAGGGAGGGAGGGCTATCAACTGAAAACAATAAAATAGTCCCTACTGCTCCCACCTGGAGTTGGTCCCAGCACATTGAAAAGCTCTTCTCTCCCTTCTTTGGTGTTTTTGAGCCAAAAGACAAGATACTGAAAACTGTAAGAGGTGAAGATCCATTCCAACTTTTACTTGGACTGAATGCCTGAAGAGATAAGAGACCTCAGCTCTCCTCTGTTAATAAAGGGCGTTGTTACTGTTGAGCTCTCTCCAAGTTCGTGGATTTCATCTATGTGACAAAGGGTATCACATGTGCTGCATATCATTTGGTTTTTCCCTAGCCCAGATTGCCCCAGGAGTGCTGCTGAGGAATGACTTTACACTGAAAACAGCCTCATGTTTCTTCATAGGAAGACTCTGTTGTGGAGAGCACTGGATGGATTTCTCAACAGGCCAACTCATGCTCCATGAAAAGATCCACAAATGCTTGGAAGTGTTGAGGTTTATGTCAGTTATGGCCATCAAAATTCATTTCCTCACGAGAAAGAGGAGCAGATGGAAAAAGAGAGACCAGGATGTGCTGGAGATGACTATCCAACGCCTGTTGTGCATCAGAGGAAGGGCACTACACAGCCAGCAGAGCTACCCTTCCCCAAGGCATAGCTGACATATCCCCTTGCCTGGGAGACCTGGCAAGTGAGTTTGACATCATTTCATAGCTACCTTTACGCCTTTCCTTTTTAATTCACAGGCATAGGAGTTCATGTGGAAACACCAAAGCTGTACTGGAACAATGTGGGAACATACATATATGATCCACAATTCAGAATCTACATTTCCACATTTGCCCATCTCAGACTCTCTGCTGGAAAAGAAGCATTTGGGGCAGAAGAAGTTACTTGAGAATAACGAAAGGAACAGACTTACTTATACTTTCTCTCACTGAAAAAATTGAGTTTCCTTACCAAACAGTGGAATAGCAATAAACTTCCCAGTAGGTAAAAGCAAATCCATGCTGGTTACTGCTGTATATTCACAGCTGGCCTCACCTACCCTATCTTGCCTGTGGGCATGAGATCAGTTTGTTCCACTAGTCACCAAGCTCTTGGTGCCAAAAAACTAAAGTTCCTGCCCATCACATCTGAGGCAGACATTTCAAAGTTAAACACCTAGTCTGTTTTCAATTTTTCCTTCAAATACCAGAAGAGATTGCACCACATTATGGGCTAATCGCCTGTCAAATTTAATTTCTTAGGCTGAGGCTGCTTTAGAGCCAAGTGAATGAAAAGGAAAAAATATCCTGTCCAAATCCACTAAATTATTATTTTTTATGCCTGTGTAGTTACCTAGAAATAGGAGCTTTTTCTTAACCTTTTTGTTTAACTTTATGGCAAATACATTACTGACAGACTAGGACATTACATGCAAAATCTGATCTTCCAATAGGTCTTCATGTCTAAATTGTGATGAACTGAATTTCATGAAAGTAGCTCTAGGTCCAGCTAGGAGCAAAGTCCTCCTCTGTAATTATTACTGAAGATCAAACACAGACCTTCGACTTTGCTCTGCTGGAGCAAGACTTCTCACTTCACATATATCACCGTCCACCCAAGGATTGCATGGTGACATAAAGGTTTAATGCTGTTCAGTCCTAGGAAGGGGTCTTGCTGATTTATCTGCTTGGTGTCCATCACAGCATGATAAATGCCATTAACACAGAGAGAACCAGGGCCTGAGGTGGATTTTGTTGCAAACCTAAAACTAAGGTTAAACCCAAGTTCTCATTCCTCAAAATGTAGGAGGATGATGGAAGGACACGTGGATATAAATCCACATAAACTGGGAAAAATCTAAGTCTCTCCTTGTACCAGTCTTGGGTGGGAATGTCTTGTAGCTCAGTTGTTAATATATCTAAAAAATGTGTCTAAGCGTGGCTTCACCTCGTGGTCCAAAGACAGTAAGAGCAAGAAGGACAAAAAAGGAAGAAAATGGGAAATTGAGACCAGAGCCCTTGAGAAGCTGGAATGAGAAGGGAAACCTAAGGCTTCCTGAGGAAACTTTAGTTGAAGCAGAAGTAAAATCAGAGGCTTCCAGTAAGGAGAGTAACCATACAGCTATGTATGGGAGATTGGTAATCACAGCCTGAACCTCTGATTAATCAGCTGAGGCAAGTGTGGGGTCAGCTGTGGGAGCACAGGTGAGAGTGATGGAGCTGTGCTCCCGCAAGGGGTGGAGCTCGACTCCATCCCCTCTGAGACCTCATTTAAGGGCTGACTCCCACTGAGGCAGCATCTCTTGGAGATTGCTCTGCAGTGAGGACTGCCCCAGCTTCTTCAGCCAAGGAACCGCCACTGGTGAGTTTTCCTTTGCTTATTCCTTCTGTACATTTGCTACCATCTGTATATTAACATCCAATACACAGCTATCAATAACTATGATAGCTTTGAGGCAGGGGTTATGTCAGTGAATCTAAAATTTCCAGTTTTCCAGTCCAGGTAGATATCGATGGCATTACCTTTTATTTCTTTTTAACTTGTTGAAGAAAGCACAATACAAAAGATAGAAAAATTACTTGGAAAGAAACATCTCTATCAAAAAGGATTTTATTTTGGAGAAATGCCAAAAAAAAATAATGAGGAAAACAAAAATTGATTGCCTGCAAACCAGCTGAAAACCTTTGATGTAAATGTAATTATTCTTGATCTATTATCAGAGAGACCAAGTCCAGCTCTGATTTGCTAGTATTTTTCATCTGAAAATCCCAACATGCTTTATAGCCTCCCACTGCTGCCTTTCTTGTAGGAAAGTAGAAGAGAAACTTGTGCCTTGAGTCATACAGACAACCAGTGACTGACAGAGCTACCAAGTGTCCTACCTCCCAGATGCAGTCTAAGTTATTAATTTTCTCTTATGAGCGTAGCCTATATCGAATGAGAACTATGAAAAAAAATGGATTCCCAGCTCCCACCACCTTCCAGAAGTGACCTCCCCATTTTGTCAGTGGTCATATGCCCTGAAGTCTCTCTCATTTCCACTTTGTGTATCTTGGTTGGCTCAGTCCTCTCTGCTCACTGCTGATTTAACTGCCTTCCATTGCGCTGAGCACTGTAGCAACACTTTGCATAGCCAGAGGTGGAAGTATTTAATGCGGAATGAGGTGGGTGTTTCTGAAATGATAAGAATAATTGTGAAATCTGCAGGTTTTTTTTTTTTTGAAGCTATCATTGGTAAACAGGCTACCAGCCAAGAGCATGAGACCTAAATAAGCCATGCAGATATGGCCTGAAAGAAGGCTTCAGGGAATTTTACCACATTTCTTCAAATATTTTAAGAGATAATGGGATGCACCTAAACACAGTGGTTTCACACATGTTAACCTATGCACAATGAGATAAAGTTTTACTCTCATGTTGGTATAGTAGAGCAATACTGCCTAAGTCTCTACCAAGACCACACTCCTCTTGTGCCCACTCTACTTTCATGTGCAGCTCACCCATGCAAGGAGGGAAAAGCACCAAACATTCCCTTCTTGTCACCTGGAGAGAGGCTGCCAAAAAGGTTGGACCTTGTTCAGCAGCTGTCCCTAACAGATTCATTCTGTGTACATTCCCTAATAGATTCATTCTGATGGTGTACATTCATCTGTCCATTCAGATCTACCACCGTTGTCGAAGCAGGTTCTTACAGCGTAGTTTTCAGGTGAAGGAGTTGGTTACGCTGCTTAAGGCTTTGAGCAGCTCAGCACAGCAGGATTTTGGAGAGCGGCTTTGCAGCAGGAAGGGCAGTGGTGTCAGGTGAAACACAAAGCGTGCTCCTTAAACAAGCCCAGAAATACGACTGTCCTCCTCCCCTGTTCTCCCCCCTTTCCTATTTCTATACACAGAAACACCAGTTTTAACAGATCTGACTTAGAAAGGCAGCAAGCATAGCAAGAATGAAGGTCTGAGTATTAATCTGGTAAAAAGATGAATAAATAGCCTTGGGAGAATGCTTGCCTGCTATCTCTCTAGCCACAGCTCCTTGCCTCTCTGGGAAATTGCTGCTCCACGTACAAACCAGTTACTCCACTGAAATTATTTCCCTTCTCCATGGGCCTAGAATCCAGGGCCACCTCCTAATCCACATCCTGAGCCAGACCTAAAGAAGGAACCTGCGTCCCAGGCAGCACAGGGCCACCCTTCCCTCTAGTACGTCTCCAGAGTGGACAGCCTAGGACATAGGTCTCACTGCAGGATCTCAGTGTTCCCACCCCAGTGTGGGCACAGCCAGCACCCATTTTCTCTTTGATTTCTGTTTTCCTTTTGACTCCTCTGAGAGTCAAAAGGTTTGAGCTTCTGAGTGTCAGGATAATGGAAATACCTGCAATCAGCTCCAGAGAGGAACTGCTCAAGAGAAATCAAGGCTCAGAATATGGACTGGTGTCAACAGTCCTATCATCAACAAGAGAATCCTTCTGAAACCACTCATTCTCCTCTGCAGGAAAACTGGTCCTCCAAGGGTTAGTGTGAAAGGAAAGGGAGGGTGGGGATGCTCTATATGTGGACCCAGGCATCCTTCCTGAGTATGAAAGAAACACCCATTCACTTCAAAGCCATTTTCCTTTGAGAGGAGAGAGCCCCAAGGAAGCATCTTTATTTAGAGTACACCAGAGAGACATTCTGTGCTGAGTTGAGAGGAGCAACAGGCCAGGAACCAGCAACTGGTTGCTAAAGCCAGCATTACAATTAGGTGTAGTTGGTCTTGCATGGTACCAGGGACTGGGAAAAGTTACCATAAGTACTTTGTAATGAACAATCTCCTACCAGCCCCCAGGGATCCAAGGGGAGGTGGGAAACAAGTTGATCCCTAATAGTTTTTTTTCCATCTCTGATTTCTGTGATGCGCCGTACACAAAGCAAGGAGCAGCCGCTAAAATCAATGCACAGCCCAAGCTGAGCGGAGAGGTTTTAATCAATCTGAGAAGCCATTTATTGTGAGGATCCAACAAAGTGACAGATATTATCACTATTACACATGAAACTGGAACATGGAAAACAAAAAAGAGCACTGAGCTCTTGCTTTGAGGGGGCTGGAAAACGTACCTCTTGTTTCTCTCTTAGACTTAATAGTAGCATAGCAAGAGACAATAAATCAAGCAGGGGAGATTGGGGATGATTCAGTCCCAACTACTCATCAATGCCGAGTTTAGAACAGGAATGAATTTGCTTCCCTAAGCTTAGGAAGGAGAAGACAGCGCAGCCCTTAAGGTGAGTGATGTTTTCCATTGATAGACCTGGGTGAAATATGGAGGAGCTGTGAGCGGGTTGGCTTCTGGCTGGAAGGACAGTGTATGAGTGCAGATATTTGGGGCATGGTATGAAGAGTAAATAAATACCTTATGTATCTGTCTGAGCTGCAAGAGAGAATTGGCCATTTTTCTTTCCCTCAGTGGGGTTTTGAGAGACTGGAGCTTCAAGATATTTGCTACAAATGTACTTCTTCCAGAGAAAGGCACCCACTGAGTTTCTGTCCCATTCTGTGGAGGATTTGCCTGGCCCAGTTGGACACTGGCCTCACAACAGCAAAACATCTTCCAATTACTTGACCCAACCAACCTAGAATTTCAGTGATCAGCATCCCTTGCACCAAATGCCAGGAACAAGTTAAGATTCTCTCATTGTCAGTATTCCATTTTATAACAGCAGCACCCGCAGCTTGGAGAAATAAAGAAAGGCTGCATTGTCCTGTTGAGCCCTCTTACTCACTTCAGCTTGCTCCATCAGAATAAGCAGCTGTATATAGAGGACAGCAATATATGGAAGACTGACCCTAACCCTAATCTTGCTAGTAGGAAAGGAGAATAGAGGTGCTTTAGAAGCTCACCTGGACATGCTTGGGGCAGATCCATCTCCTGTCTTTTTGGTCTGCTTTGTTGCCGAGCAGGACCTAACTGCTCTTTATACAAATTATGTAGGGAAAGTCATGGCTGGATCTCCTTTCATCAAACACTGACAATGTGGTGCAACAGGAGCTGCTGCTTTTCTGCCCTGTACAGACTCCTGTCAGCACATATACATCTTCTGTCCTCATTTTCACTCCAAATCTTTCTCCGGAACCATGTCTGTGAGAAGTGAACAGACTGAACAAGCACATGAGAACTGCAGGAAACCCAAACACAACAAAACAGTCATTAATCACTCTTTAAGGTATCTTTTCCCCCATACCCTCCCCAAAACAGGAGCAAGGAGGAGGGAAGATCCCAGAAGAACAGCCTAACGATAAAAATATAAGTGCGGTTGCTAAAAGCCCAATCTATTTTCAAATGATGTGCTCTAATGGAATGTTGCTGTACATCTTTTGATGAGACAGGAGTCTATTTAAAAAGACAGGCGCTTTCGTATGTGCTTTTAAACCCCGTCTGTCAATTAGAACAACATCAAGGGTTCAGTGGCTGGGAAAAAAGATGACAGTAATGAAAAGCTGGGAGGGCAGCAGAAGAAAAGAAAGATAAAGACAAAAAAAAATAGAAGAAAGAAGACAGGAGGAAAAGAAAGAAATCTGTATTAAAGAAAAAAAAAGGTAATGAAAGCAGAGCAGAATGAAGATTCACAAAGATTGGGGCAGAATAAAGATCCATGGAGCAAGATTGCACTCATTTGTTCCCCCCAAATTATATATTCATTCATAACCAAGAAGGATGCTGAACACAGGGAGAGCAGCAGACACAATGCCTCTCAAAATCTGATTCCCTGCATTACTCAGCATCTCAAGAGCAGGGAAAGAAAACGGTGCTCAGCCCCTCCCTGAATGGATCCTGTGCTGAAGGCTCTCCCTGCAGCCCCACTAATGATGCACACAAATGTAGGGGGATCATTTTATCCCCAAGAGGTGCTCAGACACTAAGGTGAGGAGCACTGTAGGGGAAAAGCCCAGAAGGAAATTTATAACTGGTATTAAGTGTAGGAGTGAGAGAGCAGTAAATAAGGCACTGGGCCACAAACTGAGCACAAGAGGAAACAAAACACCTGGGATGGTTCTCCTTGGAGAAGAGGTCAGGCAATGCAGTGCTGTGGGTGGGCACAGCGTTGGAGGTGGCTACAGTGCACAGACACCTCTGGGCATGAGGAGCAGCTCTTGCCATGGTAATGGTGCTTCTAAAATAGTTGTGAACATAGCAGTCCCATCATTAAAAAATAAAATAAAATAGTAAAATAAAATAATAAACCTCAGAAATTCCATCATTTAACACCATTTTATCTCCCCATCCCAGCCTTTGGTCTCTGGCATGCCAAAAGCCTTTCAGTCCAACACAGTGACCTCTGTCACTTGGGCTAATGATAGGGATGGATAGCAGTAATAAGCTGCTCAGTCTGCCTGGGTAAGGACCACGGGGAGGTGGCACACAGACCCTGCTTTTAACCCAACTGCTGGCAGCTGTTCTCAGTGTGATCCCTGAGCTCCACCACCCCAGCACCTCAGTGCAGTATGATGGAATCCATCTTGCCTGGATGCACTCAGGGCCATGGTCACATTGGTGGCTCCATCTTCCTCCTCGAGCTATCAGTGGTCACTGAGCTCATGCGCTACTTGCTTGAGCTGTGTGCCACACCAAACCCCATGCAGCACAGTACATACACATCACAGGTCTGTGGTTGCACCCTGCTGCCTCTCACAACACCTGAGGCAATCCGCCTTGCAAGAAAAACGGGTTTAATCGCAGCAGACCACAATGCCCCTGCAGGAAGCCATAGGGACACGGTAACCCAACGGCAGGGGGAGGACACGAGGCACAGTGTGGAGGTCCAGATTAGCCTATTAAACCGGCATGATGAGGGATCCTCCTGATTAAACTGAACTGGACAGGCACACCTTGTTGAGCAAAGCTGGGGGTTTTGCATGGCTTTACTCACACAGCATACAGAGAAAGGCACTTGCAGTCTCTCTTTTGTGTGCTATCCCACAGTTCCGGTGTAATTAGCCTGCAGGGAGAGAGGTAATAAAAGGAATATGCTAATGTGAAATACTTTGTATTTTTATGCAGAATTGGCTGATGGATGGTAACTTGTTACCTTTCCCTGTATCCTTTTTATATACTTCAAACCTCCTTCTGCATAAAACTCTGCTTGTTCACCACGTGTCTCCTTAAAAAAGGAAAATGCTTTGCAAGTACTAGCCTTGCGAAAATATTAATTGGTGTTAAATAATGGGGCTGGGGTTTTCCATGGCAGACATGGGAACCAGGAGCCCCAAAGGCTCTTGTAACCAATTCCCTTACATCTAGCTCCATATACATAACAAAAACACCACCAGGAAACAATCAATGGCAGAGATGGACGCTGCAGAAAGCTCACAGCCTTCGCAGCTTGAACCTTTCCTTAGACCTTAGCGCCTGAAGGAAATCCTTTATGTTCACCAAAGGCTGCCCGGTCAGCCCTGATATTTCAAGGTGTCCATTGCACCCGCAGAAAAATGAGCACGGCTTGTTGTATGGAGGCCAGTCTCCACTTGCTGTCTCTATAACAGAGGCCACTGTTCCCATCCCTGAGGTCTTTCTGCATTAGAGCTCAGGCTCACTGAGCTGGGGAGAAGGGGACTGCATGGGGTTGGTTATGCCAGTGTGGGATGCAGGATCCTACCAGTGTGTGGGGGTGATGGGCTTGGGATGCCCAGGAGAATGGAGTCCCTCTGTCCTTGAGCTTTCCTTCCCACACAGACCAGGGGGTACCCACTCTCCTATTGCAAAGCCGAGATTTCTTCTCTCTCCTTGGAGATAAATGCGACACAGGCAATGAGGTGCTCAGACACTGGCAGAGAGGACAACGTAAGTACCTCCGCAGAGTGGGTATGTTTAAGCAGCCACAGCTCAGATCTTCAGTCATCATTACCCAGAGAAACCAGCTGTTCTGCTATTTATGATCCCCCCCTTAAATCTACCCTCCCTGTGACTCAACCCACAGCCTTTAAAGTGTGCAGTGTATTGACATTTATATAGTACATTTCATACACTTCCTCTCAAAGCTTTTTACAAAGCCATGAATTACATACCTGTCACCCACTGAATTCATTCATCCAAAAAAGAAGCAGTCATTACGCACTCGGCAATAAGCCTCATAACACCATCCGCCATTGAGTTTGTGTATGTGTGCACCAAAGAGATAAAGTTACTTTAATGCCATCTCTGCTATTAATGCAACAGAGAGCAAGGAAAGGGAAGGGTGGGAGGGGGATGGGAGATGTGATGGGTAGGAAGGCCTGGGTCTTTCTTCATACCTAGATGTGGAGATGTGGAATATATTCACTTCTTAAGAGGCTGCAGCTGCAGGGAAGTAATTATGTGAGAGGCAAGGTGCCTTCATTCCAGTCTATGGGGGTGATAATAAAACAATGCTTTCATTTGTTTTTTTCCATTCATTCTGGGATCCCAAAGTGCTTTTTAGACATTAATTAATACTCATTTAAAAGAGAAGAAAAGAAAAAAGAAAGAAAATAAAGAAAAACAACACCACATTACTATTCTGGAGCAGATCTCATTTTGGAGATGGAGGCACTGAGTTTACTCTTTTAGGGGGAAACTCAGGACATGGGCAAATATGGGACCGTTTGCAGGTGTTACCTGTTTTATAGTCATGAAAGTTTGGAGCAACTCAGAGTCTTTTCTTTGATCCAAGAACTTTAAGACATTTATTTTCTCTGTAATATCAAATTCTCCCGAGATTTCTACCTCTAACAGACACAGTAATCTTTGCTCATTCCAAGCAATGGCTTGTGCAAGAGTCACCACACCACACTTGCATCAGAGTGTCCGTGTTCTATCGAATTCCAACTCATAGGATAAATACGATCATCCTTCCTTAGAGGACTATATGTCTCTTTATCTGAGAGAGCTGGGCAATCAACACACAGTGCTAAGTGAGAAAACATTTTGATAGTCAAAATCCAGTTCCATCCCTCAGTGGAAAGGGGTTAACCCTGTCTAGAGCATGTGAAGAAGTTAAGGATGGGGAACAATGTATATATTCAGCTCTATTCAACGAGGCAATGGATCAACGTACCAAACCAAGCCTTTAAGAGTTTAATTTGATTGAGGAACTAAATCTGAACTGTAGTAATGTGATAGTCCTGATCTCATTCAGCCTCTCCAGTCTCAAAAAGATCCTAAAGCCAGGCTGATTGAAGGAAGTCAGTTAAAATAGGGAATGTAATTGAACGTTTTCATCCTCATTTTAATTCTCCTTGTGTGATTATTGTAATAAGAACTCTCACTAGACTAAGTACAAGTATCCCCACATTCAACCCCCAGGCATACTCAAGGACATGAAAAATGTTGCTCCAGAAGATGAAAGAGTAGAAAATAAACTGTGGGAAAAGCAATCCACCTCCCTTTCCTATTTAAAGAGATGGTAAGAAGAAAAGTGATGTTTTTTTGCCTGGTATCACTGTTGGTTAGGTATTACAGATGAGCAGGAACAGCTTTACATTGCAAGACAGTCGGTCCAAAGAAATCCTGAGAAATCCACTGTAGAAATACTATCAGCTCAAGAATTCCAGTCCATTCCCTAGACTGTTTTTTCAGTGGATGGAAAGCATGTGTGTGAATCCACAGCAGCTTCTCAGGAGCGCTGTGTCTTTGCCTGAGTATTGCCCAGGCCTCTTACCAATTTCTGCAGTCAACAATAATGAAGGTCATCCAGATTATGAAATGTTGAACGTTTCTGGTAAGTAATAAAGGGACCAAAATAGCAAGCCCTCTTTGCATTTTCTGAGTGTCTCCTTGCTCAAACACAACCTGCCAAGCACTCTCCTGGCTCTGATATCTTCCAGGTGACACCACCACTCAGCCTATTTCAGAGCACCTATGAGGATTGATTAGACAGACAATCCAGGAGAAGGTTAGGCGTGCAGACAGGTAAATGAGAATATGCAGAGCCTTATTAACATCCTATCCTCTGTATCATTGCCTGCAGTGTGGTATCATCATTCATTTCTAAGGGATTTCTGCTCTGTGCCAGGTAGATGAAGCAACTATAGTTCATTCAAGGTCTTGCTGTGTTATATGCTGATAGAGATTGTGTATAGTTACAGTGATGACAAACACCTTGTAGAAGATTATTCTGTCTTGTTGGGTATGACTCAAGCCCAGGATTTGTAAATTCATTTACAAACACTGTGTAGTTTCTCAGTGAAAGCCTCTTTCAAAATTCAAGTCATTAATTTATTAGCATTAGTATCATTTAAGCCCTCCTCCCTATATTCTTCCTGGCAATGGCCAAAGTTGAATGGTGCCACACTAACGTGCACAGTGTGTTTATAAGGCTGCAAAACTTATCTGGGAATCAAACGCACTGGTGTCCAAATGCCATCTTCTCCCGTTCTCAACCCAAAGTGAACAAGCAGGATCCAAATTGCTGATCCTCGTGTACATTCCAAAGCAGCAACAGTCCATCTGGAGAAGTAGCTTTCCTTTACCTACATCCACTGAAAAGCACAACTGTGGAATTCTTATGTCTCTGTGCACCAAATTGCACTTGTCAATGGTGTTTTGGAGATTAAATACCTTCAAAATCTCTCAACAAATGGCAAAATAGAACATGGAACAAGTAAGAGGGCACTGCTTTAAATGTAGCTAGATTGCAGTTATTACAAAAAAAGATATTTCACGTTTCTTTACAGCAAAGCATTCAGCAGGCTACTGCTGGGATTTTAAAAGCAATATGTTGGATTATATGCCTAATACCCACTAATTTAAATGAAAAATAGAGATAGGCATTTAAATCTCCTATACATTCCAGCACAGAGAGGTGCAGACTCTCACATGTACACAGAAATCCCTTTGGCTGCATGGTGGTTTCTGTAGTGGAACTGCTGAGCTGGTTTTCTTGGAAAGATCAAAGCATTGTTGCCAACTGGCAGTCAAGAAGCATGGCTTCTCTAACTGGAAATGCAGGAGGGAAAAAAAAAAGGAGAACACCCATGCCCTAAAAAGGCTCCACGGTTTCTTTGAGAGTTAAGATTTTGGGGTTGTTTGGACTCACCCTTGGTAAACTCCTTTAGAGAAGGATACACCATCACATGTTTGGCCAACCCACATCTCAGCCATGACCACAATTTCAGCCTTCACATCTCTAAGTGGTGCCACTGGGGATTCCCAAAAGCTCATCTCACAGTTCAGGTCAGGCTAATCCCACCTGTAAGCGCATTGTGCATTGAGTGCTGCGCGAAGGAGAAAGCTGCTGCATGAGGCATGGTGTGTTGTAGATGAGGGCAGAGGGGGCTGAAAATTATAGGAAATTTAAACCTGGTTCCAGTTCACAGTGATGTCAAACCACAGGAAATGAAAGCAGAAAGTGGAGATTTATGAAAAAAGTGGCAGGAATCATTATTATGTGTGCTGTATTGATTGAAGAAGATCGTGTTGCCCCCAAATCGAAATGGCTTTTACATGTTTGGGCCCATCCTGACAAAAACACTTTCTTCTCTGTTGATGAGGCCATGTTGCCATGGCGATGCAGGGCTGGATGCTTGGCAAAAGCACGTTTCGATAAGGCAGGTCTAATGGATATATTTTCACAACATTCACAGTTCCTTTCTGCTCATTTTCTCCTGAGCAGACTAGTCCACATCTTCCATTTTGCCACTTGATGAAAAAATATCTTTTTAATCTTTTAATTTAGCTTAGATTTCCCTCCCTCCAGCATCAGAGCTTGGCAATTAAACTACATATCTGAGATGCTCCACAGCAAGGCCAAGTGCCTGCTTTTCATTATCAGGTTGGGTGGCTTGTTTTTACTTTCCATCCTCCATGTCTGGACCTCCTTGCTGCTTGCCGTATGTTACAGATGCTGAGATAGAGGGAGCGTAGAGTCTCATGCCCTTGCTACTGGAAGAGGCCTTGAGTTCATCTCTTCTTCAGGAGAGCTTTTTTGAAATGCTTGGGCCATAAAACAATATTATATTGGCTGGAGCATATGCCAGACCCTGTGTTTTCCAAAACCATGGAAGAACAGAGAAAGAGTTAAACATTTTTTGTACACAAATACATGCATTCCCCCACACAAACAAGTTCTTTCATATTCTTGATTACCCAAGGTGTGACAGATAAATGGTGAGGTGAGGGCTTTTGCCTTTGTGACTTGGGTGCCAGTTGCATTTCCATTTGAACATCTTTTGCTCATTCCTTCTATTTCAGTGTCTCTCAATCAACTTCAGGAATCTGAGTTTCCTTTGCAGGAATAGCCAATAGGAACATTTGGTGGGAATAATGCTTGCAGAAACATCTTATTTGGACGTACAGAACATTTTGAAAGGATATTTTTAAATACTGAAAGCACTGTATATTTATCCCATGTAATCCATTTATGCCATGTGGCCTCTGTGACCAATTAAAACTAGTCAGCTCCCTTTGAATTGGCAATACTATTAATGAAGTTCTGCTGAAGAAAAGAGCAGACCAAGGAGTATTTGCATCAGCAAAGAATTTCAAACAACCAATTAGCTGGAGAAATCAACACTGCCAGCATAAAAAATTCACAAACATTAAAAGAGGCAAAATTCATCCAATAAATTATTCATTATGAATTATTTGTCCAGTTTCCTTTAGATTTGGTTTCAGTTATTACTAATTAGTTACGGGGCCCTTTACTTACTAGGTCAGACTTGGTTGGGAAGTGGTGGAAAACCATTATCTCAAGCAGTGATTTAATGGCAGCTCCTGGGAGCTGGTAACTCAAAGCTTGCATCACCAAGTGACTCTTATGAGCTCTCTTGTTCCAGCTGTCACCAACACAGCATGATTTTCAATGGTGACAGTCATCAAACAGTGCATTCATCTTTCCTTTCCCAAGTCAGGACCGAGATGCTGTTGGGTCAATATTTTGGAGTCGTCATTGTTCAGTGCATTCACTGAGTGCCCCAGGGACTGCAGCCTCTAGGGCTGTCAGTCAGACTTGTTGCAAAGCTTGGGATGTTTCTTTGTGCTTTTGTACATGCTAGTGGTCTTGGAAAAAGGAAACACAAAACGAGATTAAGTATCATAGGGTTCCTTGTTTCTTTGGCTTTGCCTCTATCTGGGCAGTATGTTGTATAAAAAGGCTTTGGCCCAGGACGTGGGCTGTGAGATGTGAGGCAAATCCAGTAAAGGAATAATCATCCAATAAGCAAATTCATTTCATCTCCTCATGCTTCAATTTTCCCATCCACAAGACACTGCTAATGATACTTCCCTTGCTCTAAGATCTTTGGATGAAGGGAGCTGCATATGTGAAAAAAAAAAAAAAAAAATAGAAGAAAAGGAAAAAAAACCCCACAGCATTAACTCTTTAACAAGGCTAATCCTCTTTGTCTGCTCTAACCAAAGAAGCATGCGAAGCCTGGTGTTAGATGTGCTTCTGCAGTGCAGAAGAACTATAATTGGGAGCTCAGAAAGGTACAGGGGAGCAGAAGTAAAGACAGCCAGCAGCAGGAAATAGCTTTGGTAGGAGGATAGATGAGGTGGAATCTCATAGATCAGAATGCCCATCCCAAGTGTGGAATGCCTTGAGGTCTACAGGACCATGGATATTTTGCTTGGTTCTGAAGACTTGTGCACAGCTCTCTCCTACGCAGCAGAAGTTTGCAGCCATGTATATATGCCTAGCAGGGAGATAATACCAAAATTGAGAGGGCATCCTGTTAACAGGCCATTTGCATTTTCATACAGCCACATACAACCAGGGCTAAACACACCATTTATTTTGGTTACTTTGCTGATTATAGGATGGGAGGCTGAAAAGAAGGTCTGAGTACAGTGAAGCCTTCCTTGTAGATTTTCTCTGTGGAGTTTCCACGTGGTCATGCTTCATTGATAAAATGAGTCCCAGGAAGGTTTATTCACTTTGCTGCTTATTGTTTTCTCTAACAGGTGTGATCGCTATAATTAGATCTGTACAGCAGCATTTTCTTGTTACTCGGATTCCTTCTGTCTCTCTCGGATGCTCCTGGCTATAGCACTACAGTGGCTGCTGCTTAGGGAAGGAGTGAAAATGAGTTGTTTTCTCTCCCTCCTTTTTCTTCATTCATCCACATTAAGCCAGGAGAAACACAGCCTCTGCCTCTCACAGATCATTTGCTCCTTTTCTCCCTTGGGCTCAAAAGAAGCTTTGATGGCCATGGTGGTGATAGGTGGATGTTGGACTGGATAGGCTTAGTGGTCCTTTAAAACCTTAATGATTCAATGATTCTAAGGTGCCACCAAATGCCCTCACTCATGGCTGAGTTAGGCATCTCCCTTGGAAGCACAGTGTGGACCAACAGTAGGAACACCCACAAGTGCCTAGAGCAGAGCTGGGGAGAGGCTGATGTCCAGCAGTTCAATGGGTATTCACTAGATCTTTTGCTCATGTAGAGGCTGCTTGTCTGTCTTTCTAATATATAACCCATCAAGCGTTACAGGCAGCGCCCATTTCAAATATTTGGAAATGTATGGTGCAGTCAGTTTAACCAGCAACAATCAATCCTTTCTCACGGCCTCCACCAAGCATCTTCCCCCTCAAAAGCAGGGAGTCTGACCAGAAAACAGGGGAACACACAGCTCTTTTGGCACCATAAAGAAATAGGATATTTTCTGTCATTTTCTACCTCCATTATATGTGTAAATTCACATCACACTGCAGAGTGGGGTCTTTCTGGGAATGACAGGGTTGCATTTTGGCAGCAGCCTCGAGGCCAGATCAGTTTGAGGCTACGAGAAGCAACAACGCGCTGAGAAAATGAGGCTCTCAAGATAACAAGCTAGGGGCATGTGCTGCTTTCAGTCAATCAAGACCAAATTCAGCCACGGAGCAATCAAGCTCAATTCAAACGACTTCTGCATTATTATTGTTATTATTTATCACTTGAGTTATTGGAGCACCTTGAGGAGGCAACTGAAATGAGAGTGGAGAGGGCTGGTGCTGTACAAAGATATAATGAGAGCATAGCAGCCCAGGCAAGTACGCAAGCTGCAGAGATGGGGCCAGCGACCAGCAGAAGAGAGTTAGGGCTGCAATTGATCATGAGCCCAAGATCAGCCTCAGCAGGTTTTGAGTACTACTCAGTATCCAGCAAGCTCAGGTCTCCCTCCGTATCTGATAGAGACAGATATATGACACAGAGCTGGAGTCCAATATAGGTCCTCTGTGGAGCTGAGTGTTCCTTGCTGGTGAGCAGCATGGGGACATCAACCTCCTGGAGAGCCAGACAACAAACACAGAATCATAGAATCATAACATTTGGAAACTGTCAACCCATCCCCACCATGCCCACCCACCATGGCCCTCAGTGCCATCTCCATGGTTCCTGAACACCTCCACCACCTCCCTGGGCAGCCTGTTCTAACCTATCGTCACTCTTTCTGAGGATTAGTTTTTTCCTCATATCCAACCTGAACCTCTCCTGGCACAACTTGAGGACATTACCTCTCATCCTATCACTGTCACTTTGGAGAAGAGGCCAACCTCCCACCTCATCACCACCTCCGTACAGGGATCTGTAGAGAGCTATAAGATCTCCTTTGAGCTTCTTCCAGACAGAATCATTTCAGTTATTTCATCCACTCCTCATAAGACTCCATATCCTTCACAGCTCTGTTGCCCATATCTGGACATGATCTAGGGCTTCAGTTTCTTCCTTGTAGTGAGGGGCCCAAAACTGAACACAGTACACCACCCCAAGCTCAGTGCAAGCCAATAGCCTTCATATCCCTGATACACATACCACTTTTTTCCATCCAGTATCCTACATGCGCAGACACACATTCCTATCATGCTCCACCAGCCCTTCGTCTTTGCCAATGTTCAGCTACAGAATGACACATCTCACTAAACTCATTGTCTGCTGTGTGCCTGACCCAGAGCTTTTCCCAGCATCCACCCCTCTCAGTGGGTCTGTCCAAATGAGCAGGAGTCAAGTCCCTTCCATCTACCTGGCTGCTTTCTGTGCGCCAGCTGTCATCTGTAAGTAATATGCTAGACGTGTTTCTTTTTTCAGTTAAAAAAAAAAAGAAAAAAGTAATTTATTTTCTAATTACAAAAGAATATAGGAAAAAAAAAAAAAGAAAAAAAATAGAAATAAAGAAAGAAAAGAAAAGAAATTATGACTACCAGATGGCAAATCACCATTTAGCAGGAGCAGGCAAAAAGAAGACTCAGTCAATCACGGGGTAAGTGATAAGACACCAGAGTGAACCACCGGAAAGAAAGGCAGCTCATTACACAAAGCACTAAATTATTCTTCCTGGGACTTCTCCTTCTTTCCTCCTTCTATTTTTTATTCTGAGCTATAAAGCAAGTAATTCCACTGAGACCCTCTTTTAATGATTAACATTTCCATTTTAACTTTTGTTTTTGATTGTGTCCCTGCCATTAATCTTTCTGTCTTTTTGTGTGCCCTGCTGTTCAACCTCATCTTCTACCTTTCCCTTTTGCTGGCCCATACCCCCCCCAACACCAAAGTTAGCCCTTTTGTTGGGGGGAATCAGACCAAGGCTGGGGCTCCACTACATGAGACACCATCTGAGACCTGGCAGCACTGCAGCCAGCAGCAGAGGCTCCATCCCTCCAACAAGGCATCTAGCTGAGATGAGCACCTCCTATATGCTTATGTATCTGTTTGGAGGCAATTTAAAAATCCCAGGTAAAGTGATAATCCTGAGATAAACCTGGCCAGCAATCCCTGCCTGACTGTGATGGGAGCTGATGATATCCATGGCCAGCTGAGAGCTATTTCTGGCTCTGTTCCCTTCCAGCAAGCAGCTAATCCATCACTTGCATGGCTCTGAAAAGTTTTGGGCAGCACGGTGCCCTCGGCCAGGAATACAATGGTGTCTGCTGCTGCTGTTGCTGTGCCAGAGGAGGTTCAGACTGGATATTAGGAAAAAGTTTCTTCTCTAAAAGTAAATAGGCACTGGCAGGGAGTGATGGAGTCACTGTCCCTGGAGACATTCAAGAACTGTGGAGATGTGGCACTGAGGGATGTGGTTATGGGCATGGTAGAGATGGGCAACATGTGGAAACTGCTGAGTTATGGCCTGAACCACTGATTGAGCACCTGGAGGAAAGACTCAGGGAGCACAGGTGAAGGTAATTCAGCTGTGCTCCCAGAAGACCACATTTAAAGGCTGACAGCCACTGAGGAAGGATCTCTTGTTGGAGATTCCTCCTTTGTGGGGTTTTTCTGTGAGCCTAGACCTCTGGAGACAGGTGAGCATTTTTCTTTTTGTGACGTCTTCTCATTGTACTGGTTCTGTTACAGGTAGACAATTGGATTTGGTGATTTGGAGGACTTTTCCAACCTTAATGGTTCTGTTTCCCATTCTGCTGTCCAAGGAGGCAGGAATAGCACTGAGCAGAAGGTGATAGGATATGCACGTCTCTGGAGATATCTGGGTAAGCCAGGCTGTTGGGGGAGCACTGGTTATTCACTGATGGACTCACCTTTTTTTCCATCAGTCCCAGAGAGATGTGGGTCACACCTTAAGCGGCATCTCTTTGGGATTACAGGTATGGCTATGCTGAACCCAATTACAACCAGGGGAAGTGATGTAATGGGGCCAGAGGCAGACTCCACATCCTACCTTATTCCTCAAGCTTTTCTCAGACAGGGAGACAGGTCCATGATGAAAGCCATCTCCCCAACAAGATGCTGTGGTTTTTTTTCTTAGATGCTTCCTGCCTCCATTTCTCAGAGGGTGCCTGAGAGGAGTGAGCACTGTCAACCTGCTGGTACCAGCGGCAGGAGGAGCAGCCCTGTGTTTCCCTGGTGAGGTACAATTTGAAGCTGAGGGTTTTGTGAGTGCATAAATCCCTTCCCACTATGCGCTTTCTTGCCCTGTTGGCATTTATGGCTTGTTGATGTGTTTGAGGAGCATTAAGCAAAATACAGATAGCCTGGCATTTTATTACTCATATTTCTCTGCTCTTAATGACTGAGTGGAGCACAACTTGCTAATGAACTAGGCTGAAATGAATGCATTTGTGGCGCTAATTGAAATACACCCAAGGTCTGGCTTTCAAAAAGGAGTGAAATCTCCAGCACTCTCAAAAGAGCCTTTTTTCCTTTAACCCCTTCCTGCTGTCCTTAACTACAGCTGCATCTGGGTGTAATAGAACACAGAAGCCTATGCCTACAGCAGCCAGGGGCTCAAGGTGTGGGGTGCCGGGGAAAGGGTTTGGTGGTGTTCCTCACTTTGCCTATAAAGGCAGCTCAATGGGTACAGCACAGCCCTCAGGTGGCAGGGTTGATTGAGGTGTGGTGGGGAGTTGAATCTGGGAGTGTGTGGCTGGAGGGAGGTCAGGCTCTTCCTCGCTTGTAGGCTGCATGTCTCCATGAGGAGACTAGTAATTACATGATGCAGGTTGGTATTTTCTGGAAGCTGTGTAGGCAAAAGAGGAGGTTTCAGTCGATACATGAAGTACTTCTAGCAAAACAGGAAGAGTGTTAGCTTTTAGCAGCACAGGGACACTGCTTAATTGTAGGCGCTTACAAACATGGATGCTTGCTTGTCAATAAAAACCAAATCTTGCACTTGAAGAGAAAACAAATTAAAATTAATTAATCAGTAGAAAACACTTCATTTGAACTGGGAAAAGCAGATGCAACTAGCAAGTCTAGGTGGACAAACAAGATAATCAAATCAATACCCCCACTTTTCTGACTGGCTCACAGCCACAGGCTACAAAGTGAGAGCAGGCATGTGGATCCACTTCATTTCTATTATATTTCTATTCTACAGCTGGTTCTGTAATGAAGTGGAATTTGAGCTTGCTGGGGGGTTTATTGCCCTGTCCCTGGGTGGATCTGCCTCTGTGAAGGTGGCAGCTCATCTGTGCTACTGGCACTCCTTTTACTTCTGCATAGATCTTTCTCTCCCACCCAATACAGAGAAGTGTAAATTGAAGGAGTGTGGTGGATGCTGGAGAGAAAAAACCCAGTCCATTGCTGTAGTTAGTAATCAGTGCAATTGTCAACAGGAATAGCTGTAAATGAGTAGGGCCAGGTGTAAGGTTTAGTTAATAATGCTCTAATTGAGACTAGATTAGTATGTCTTGACATGGGCAGGAATGGGGAGTGCTTTTATTTCTGTTTTTTTTTTTTGTTGCTGCTGACAGTTTAAATGTGTTTCTTAGATTTTGCAGGTGACAGTTCTGTTGCTTGTATGCTGGAATTGTGTGCCCTCTGCGGGGATGCTGAACTCAGGTTGGATCTTGGGAAGAACTTCTCAGGGTGGTAATGCATTGGCACTGCAGCCCAGAGAGTGCTGGTGGAGTCACCATTCCTGGAGGGTGTTCAAGAACTGTGGAGATGTGGCACTGAGGGATGTAGCTATGGGTATGGTGGGGTGGGTTGGGGTTGGATGGTCCTGGTGATCTTTCCTAACCTTTGTGATTCTGTGGTTCTCATCCACACAGCCCCAGCAGCGCTCCTGTTCCTGGGGGCTGGAAGCAGTGTTACTTTTAATTGGCTGAAGTTGCCATATAAAACTTGAGCTTTAAGACTTGGAAACCTGATAGCAGCTTGGAGTTCCCTTGGAAATCATCAGAGATGGCCTGAGAGCACCTAAAAGGAAGAGAGTGTGAGTTCTGTTTTCTTTAATTGAATTTTTAATTATTATTTGATATTTGCTCTTTGCACGGAGGAGCTAACTTTGTCCTCGGCCTGGCTAGATGCTGAGGAAAAGGCTCATAAATATTCATTTGAAACTGTTGTAAATTAATTCCACTGCACTTCTTTGTGGTTTTGCTTCTCACAAGCATTCAAGTGAATGTGTTTTGGTATAAGGGGTGGTAAACAGTAAAGGCCATTAGAAAAAAAGTATAGCAATATTTGCCAAAATAATAAAAAGACAAGTTATTCACTTTGAAATCACAAGCAGATGCAGATCAGAGAAGGAAGAACTGCTGTCACCCCACTGGGACCAGCCAATATGCTGCATCACCTGCATATCCAAGTGGGTCACACTGCACATTTCAAGCAGCAGAAGTAACTCCAAAGTCTTAACAAATGGCTTGGAAATTCACTGGAAGAGTTTAACCAAAACATGGGGAAATGAGCAGCAGAACAGCAGCCGTTCTTCCTGGATTCTGCAGGTGAATGCTGAGCTTTTCTCTGTTGCTTCTACCTTTATTTATTTATTTATTTCGCCTCTTTTTAGTTCAAGTTTTTTTTTGTTTAGGCAGCTGAAATGCGTATTTCACCTGCAGTATTTATTATTCTAGAGGTGAATGTGGATCTGTTTTGAGGCTGGAAAAAGAAACCCAAACACTATTACTGTGAGATTTGGGGTCTCTCTGCTATTCCAAAAGCTTATGAAAGAAGAAAAGTTGAGTCCTGATGATCAGGACTGCATGCGTGTGTTCACATTCACACCTTAATGTGCAATGCAATGGTTCTGTTCCCTCCTCACCCCCCTGCTTCCTTCCTCCACACAAGGTCTAATTAAAACAAGAATGCACTGGGCTGCCTTTTTCTCTGTTTCATCTGCTGGTATTTTTTTATGTTAAATCCACCAAGGAAATCTCCTCAAGGCTTTGAAGTCTTGGGGCGTGTGAATAAAGATGTCACAGTGCTAGACTTGGGGCTTCTTAATGAGGACAGAAGGTTTGATGTTGGAACACTTCAGTGCCCAAAGGAAAGAGATGCTTTCCAACAAGCTCCATTTCTTGCTCTCTTTTTTTGTATTCTTGTTGCAAAGGCCAAAGTTGTTGGTTTTTTTTTTTTTTTTTTTCCCTCTCCTGTATCTTTTATTCTTTTTCTATCCCTCAATGAGGAAGAGGAAAAATGAGGAGGAAATGCAGTTTCATAGAATAATTTGAGCTGGAAAGGACCTTTAAAGGCAATGAATGGGGACACCCACAGCTCCATCAGGTGCTCAGAGCCTGTCTAGCCTGACTTTGGCTATCTGCAGGCATGGGACATCACCACTGCCCTGGGCAGCCTGTGACAATGCCTGGTTCTACAAATGCCATCATTTATTCATATCACTGTTTCTTTATCTTGTTTTATCTCTGTGTTCTACCCAGACTCCTGCTCCCCTTTTCCCATCTGGGCTGGTGTAACATGCCCTCCTTCTGTACCTGTCTTCCTCTCATCTTAAAAGTTCTGACTTAGGTAAGTTTGCTTTACAAAGACACAACTGATCTTATGGGAACAGTAGGATGTCATTAAGGCAGAGCTGGGTATTCCCTTGACCGTGTCACTTTTTCGGTGGAGAAAACTTCCAGGTTTCTTGGGAAGAGGAGTTTCCTACATGTGGGATTTTGCCTGCCAGAGCCAGGCATCCCCTTTCTTTTGGGGTGTGCTACTCTCTGAGGGGGTGTTGCGTTGTCAGAAGTTTGTGCCTCCATGAGAGATCGGGAGGAGCATTTTCCTTTGTAACAGAGAAAGAAAACTTTGGGGCAAAGCTGTAAGTCCAATCCAGTGACAGCAGAAGCCAATTTAGCTCTTAAATACAGTTTGTGTACTTTTTCATTAAGCTCAAGCATAGCTGGAGTTTTTGCTGCAAACCTCAGGATTTCAAGCTCAGTGTGAGTCAATCCCAAAGTGCTGAAATATTTAAGCTTGGTTTTTGTTTTTTTTTTTTTTGTTTCTCCCCCCCCCCCCCCCCCCCCCCACACACACACACACACTCAGGAGCTGGATTTATTGACACCAAATGAGCTGTATCATTTCTTTTCTCAGAAAATCCTGATGTTTGGTGTTGGTAGTGATGATAATGCTTGTTTGAAATTAAGCTCATTTCATTGACTGGCCATACCTACTCAGTTCCAAATAAGATGCAATCTTCCTTCTCCATCAGGATTCCTTCTTGAAGCCTGTAGCCCTCTTGTTTCCTTGGGTAATGCTAATGCATTTCAATAGGGACATGGGAGCATGCTCACTTCATTAGTTTGTACTTTGGTGCAATTGTCCAGGTCTGTAGGCTGCTGGGAGATGGCTGGAAGAGAGAGGCAAGGTGCCAGCTTGCAAAATACACGAGCAGATGCAAAGATACAGCAAGGGGAGAGTTAATGCTTCTGCTTTGCAACTTTGCAGAGAGTTATCAGCCATTCAGAGCAAATCACAGTTGTTTGGTTGTTGTGTAGCCCCATCTGATTCACTCTAAGGGTTGATTGCTCAGGTGGAGGCTTGTGTTGGAAAACACAAGATTTCCAACCTCCTATTTACTGAGTGAATTTGCTTCAGCAACCAAAGGTGCCCACTGTTGCTCTGCTGGAGGATGAGTGTGGATCCAGGCAGGGAGGCAGCTGGTCTGGAGTTGCTGCAGAAGTTCTGGTTGGGCTTTGAGTGCTCAAGTGAAACCCCTCACTGCTTGCTGAGCTCCACACTTGTAATGATGTTATACCAGGGCCCTGACTTTGGGTTCAAGACTGAACATTCAGTACTGTCAAGTTGTTTGATCAGGGCTTGGCTGTTTTTTAGGTGAGTACGAGAGTATATGTGAGAGAATAGGTTGCCCTCTACTTGTATATATTTTCCAACTCCTCTGCCAGGGCACCTCAAAAGCATAATCCCTAAGCCCAGTAAAATCCCATGGAAGCACAGGGCCAGACCCCAGTACCCCAGAGACTGCCTGACCTGGTATCAGGACATGACCATTCTTTGGCCTGGAGGGCAGTTGTCTGGATCCCTACCCCTGCTATACCAAAAGCATTCTTTCCACAGTCAGAAGATTAAGTCTTGCTCAGGTTTAAGGTCTCCTGCTCTCCCTGTCTGCATTAAGCCATCTGGTTTGTGTGCCACTGACCTTTGTCAGCTCAAATTAATTCACAGGGGTTGATGAAAGAGTTCCAAACTGCAGGGCTATGAGTCACTGCTGGGAGCTAGATGGGTAATGAAAAAGCTGTTGCATTTTGTTTTGAATTCCAGATCTTCACAGATAAATCTCTGTTTGGATCCAATCAGATTTCTATACAATTCCCTTCCTATTACACTAATCTGCTGGCATTTTGAGCTCCGTGGTCCAGCCACCCAGCTGCAGGGTGGGATTCTGTATCACCTTCTACATCACAGTGTGCCATCCTCCTTCATTTTCCATGTACTCTTGAACACCTACTTGAGCGTCTTTCTCAAGGTCACCCTCTATACCAGCATTCCCCTCCCCATCTTACAGCATACACAAGCAGCCCAGTGTCTCCACATCAATGCATCTAACCAAAATGTGTTAGCAACTGATATATCTTGCACAACCAGGCCAGGCAGCTGGGGATGCATCCAGCACTACACAGCCTTTTCACACATGGAACCCAGGTCCCTGTAGCAGCACAAATGCCATCCAACAGCCCCAATTTGGTTTGCTGAACATCAAGGGGCCTGTTGGCATTCACAAAAAAATACCCACAGAGTTTTTCCTATTCATTCTGGGAAGCATTTTCTTTCCTGCTTTGTTGGTTGGGTGATTGTTCAGTTTACTCTGCTGTTCTGTCAGGTGGCCACAGAGGTAAAGGGTTCCACGTGACCAGCCCTGTGCCATCCAGAAAGAATAGCAAATCATTGCAGTAAGCAGCCTGCTAGCTCTCCTTTGAAAGGAAGTTAGCCATTTGAGCTTGACTTTGTGAATAGCATCCCTGGGGGCTGGCAACACTTTCCAATGAATGGCTTCCCTCTTCTGGACTGTCAGCTTGGGAAATCCCATTTGGTATGCTCCCATCTCAGCTCCTTCTGCTGTCCTTTGTGCCTCCCCAAAGCATTACTCCAGGGAGAGATAGGAGAGCCACATCTCTTGGCTGGATCTGCAGAGATGCATGTTTGCAGTGCATCAGCTCAGGTTTCAGAGATTTGGATGGGTGATCAGAGATCAGCGTCCCCAAGGGGTCTGACCTGCAACCTCTGTTATTAAAATACATGTAAGTGCAAGCGGCTTTGATTGCATCATTTGTAATCAGATAGCAAAATTGACATGAAAGTAAATAATAAGAAAGCATTTAAGTGAGATGGGAAAAGTCAGGTTACCCGGGGCTGGCTGTGCTGCTGCCTTCCTTCCTTCTTTGCTTTCCTGTAAGGAAATAGTTTTAAGGAGGATAGCCTAGTGCCTAAGGCTGCAATACTCCCACCCACTTGCTTGCTCCTGCCATGGTTAACTGTGTTGCCATCTTTGCTCTGGGAAGGATAGTTTCTGGAGTGCTATTTAGGGACTGCAACAGTCTGCCCAGGATGTAGTTAGTGGGCAAAAATGGTGGTAGGTGTACTGTTGGACTAGATGATCTTAAAAGCCTTTTCCAACCTTAAGGAGTCTATGATTTTGATTCACAATTTGCACCCAGAACTGAACAGAGGGATGAGGCGAAGACAACAAAGAATCTCTTCACATTGAGCACACACGTATCAGCAGACGGAGCATAAAGGTGATGGTTAAGGTATCCAAAGGTTCTGCCTCCAATGTTTCTCTGTGCATTTCTGATGACAGGGTTGCACGTGGTAACCTTTGCCATCTGCAGTGTGGACAGCAAGGAGAGCATTCAGCTCAAACTGCATGTGAACAGACATTCAGATCTCAGACCAAAGCACACCCTCTGGGTTTCCTAAGACAGTATAAATGCATCCTAGCTTAGATCTCCTTGTTCTTCCTAGGATCTATAAAGCAGGTGAAGGAGAAACATTTACCAGACTTTGAAATATGTGGGGCAAACCGCAGTAGTGCCCCTTGTGTGTCAATAATCAAGTGCAACTGAAGCCATTGCATCCTCTCTGTGGGTGAACAGCCACAGACCTTGGAGCAGTGAGAATTTGTCCCTGAAGAGGACTTCAGTGACCACAGGTTGTCCAAGATACTTTAGCACAGCATACAACTGAGTGTCCATTTGCAACATCCTCTAGCCAAGCTTCTTAGAGATAGATGATGATATTGGGATCAGGTGGGCTGGCAGACATGGTGTGTGTTCAGCAAAATTCAGCATCCCTTTTTCCCCTATAGAAATTACTGCCATTTGAAGTACCCACCAGTGGCACTATGAGCCAGACCAGCTGTGTCTGCTTAATTAACTCAGTGCTCAGATGAGGTTGATTCACAGAAACAGGGTGGAAGGGATGAGTCAATTGAGGTTTTCACCAATTTATTCTCCCCCAAACTGTGCTGCTCTGAAGGATTTTGACCAGTCTCCCCAAAGAACCCTTTGCATAACATCAGAAGGCTTGAGAGATTTGTCCTTGATGCGACCTCAAAGGTAAGCACCGTACTGACATTAGCATCTGTGTGAGGAATAAACAAGAAGCCCCACAAAGGGAAACCAGCTCTCAGGAATGAGTTCCAGCAAGCATCACAATGAGCTTGCTTGGTGTTGTAAAGAATGCCACAGCCATAAAGCACCCGTTTAGGCCTGCATTGGTTTGGATTGCTACTCATCCCTTAGCTTTCTGGCCTAGAAATACTCAAAAGCAAATGCAGTGTACATTGCTTCTACTGTGTGTGTTTCCTTCCACACAGCATGACTGGTTTCCCATTCTTCATCTTGGCCCCGTTTAGCACATCTCATGCCAGAGGCTGACCCAGCTGAAATCTGTATTTCCAGCTCTGTAGAGAGAATCACACATCTTCAGCTTTTTTGTTGCTATTGCCTTTTTGGGAGCAGGATATTTTAAAAATTCTTTCATTCTTAAAACCTTGCAGGTCCTGAATGATGAGCAACGACCCATGAAGGTCAAAGCAGCAATGATTCTTGGAGGATGTTCTACTTGTTGGAGCCAGTTATTCCCCTGAGACGCAGCACAAGAGTTGGATTGCTTTCCATACAGCAAACACACACATTGCCAGATCACAGTCTTGATTATATCTATATCAACCTGCTTAAAATACCATTGGCTGCAATTAAAGTACAGACACGGACCAGATGCTGCAAGCTGCGCCTGGTAGTTCCTGCTTCCAACACAGAACTACTTCTGCATCAAAACTTACCCTTTGTCTTCCTCTTCTCTTTCCGACATCCCCTGTCAATGAAAGCAATACATTTTCTGCTAACTTCTTTTCATTGTGGTTTCCCTGCAACTTCTGATGGTCTGGTTCAAGCCCACCCCATTGCACCATCATTCCCTTAAATCTAAAAGCAGGATGCTCATTTCAGCACATCTGCCACTCAGCCTTTTCTCTCTCTGAGAATCAAATAAGCAATAAGCCACATTGCTCCTCCTCTGGTGAGCAAGGCTTGTGACGCTTGGCCTGGGGTTAATTGTAGGGCTAACCAAGTCATGAAAAAAAAATATTCTGGGAAAATGCAGAAGATTTCTCACTTGGTTGGACATTGTCACAGGGCAGCCAAACAGATCTCTCTATCACAATATGTGTTTCTCCTTCCTTACAACTTCAGACCACAGTAGACATGCATTTCACTCTGACCCTTTCAGAAAGTTGGCTCTACTTTCCCTCTGCTCCAATAGTGAGTCAGGGTAGGCCAATAAGCAAGATTCAGAACACTGTGCTCACTGTAGCTTGTCAGCTCAGATTCTAAGTGTGCCCTCAGAAGGGGCAAAGGGCAGTTTCCTTCTGTATCACCTCCATCTTGCTGATGAGCATAAAATCATTTGAGCTGGAAGGAACCAGGACAGTAATACCAGGACAAGGGGAAATGGATTTAAGTTGAAAGGTGGTAGATTTAGGTTGGATGTTAAGGGGAAGTTCTTTACTAGGAGAGTGGTGAGGTCCTGGAACAGGCTGCTCAGGGAGGTTGTGGATGCCCCATCCTTGGAGGTGTTCAGAGCCAGGTTTGATGGGGCCCTGGGCAACCTGATCTAGTAACTGTGGAAGTTTGGTGGCCCTGCCAGGCAGGGGGGTTGGAACGTCATGATCCTTGAGGTCCCTTCCAACCCAGGTCATTCTGTGAACCCTTTAAAGCCATCTGGTCCCACTTCCCTGCAACAAACAAGAACACTTACAGCTCCATCAAGTGCTCAGAGCCCATCCAGCCTAACCCTGGTTTTAAAGGAGATAAAATGACAAGGGAACCTGCATGATAGAAAGGTGTAACAAAGCAAAAACTCTCACCTGTATCTGAAGGGCTAGGCTCATAAGAGAAACTCCACAAAGGAGTGATCTCCAACCAGACATCCTCCCTCATTGGCAGTCAGCCCTTTAATGGGATCTAGGAGAGGTGCAGCCAGGCTCCACCCTTCCAGTACACAAATAAATGCCTTCACCTGTGCTCCCAGGGCTGACCCGGTCCTTTCCCCAGGTGCTCAATCAGTGGTTCAGGCCATGACTCAACAGTTACCATACACTGACCTGTGCCAGAGCCTCACTGCCCTTCCTTTTAAAAATTTCCTTATATCCAGTCTGAATATCCTCTCTTTTAGTTTGAAATCATTGAAGTGATCACTGAAGTAGGAAACTGTAGCCAGAGATTTCCTAGTGCTTCTGGCCCAGTAATGTACCCTGAAAAATTCAGTTAAAGACTAAATCTGATGGAGCATCCCCTACTGCTCAACTATCCTCTGAAATCCCATTACTGCCTTCCCAATTTTTCCTTATAGCTGAACTGTTCTGACTTCTGCTTCCCCTCATTCCTGTTCACCCAGCCTATGCCTTCACCCAGCCTTGGGGAGGATGCTCCATGCATGCCATACACATGGGCCAGTATGCTCCGCTGGGAGAATCAGTGAACACAGTTTTAAGCAGTGAGTATGTTAGAGGGAAGAAAAAAACAAGAGGAGGAATGACAACGCTGCTGAATTTTGGCATCCTGATGCTGTAATGGCCCAGAGGGCTCATGACAAGGCCCCTGCATGTGCTGCTGAGCTGCTGGCACAGTGTGGAGCCCAGCTGCCCCACAGTGTTTGCACACAATGGGGCAACGCCTCCCTTCAGAGCACAGAAAATGCTGCAGAGAGCTACTCCTCTCCAAAATGACATCAGTTTTAAAGGCCATGAGATAGAAGCTGGTCCTCCACATCAGCTCTTTTAAACCACCTGCTGCTCATCAGCTGTTGGTAAAGAGATGGCCAGACCCATCTTTGTACCCTGCCCCCCATTCTGACATGCTGCTGGACACTGCAGTGCAGGAAGGGCTCTCTTCTAGGGAGCAGGGTCGATGTTGGGGTTTCGAACTGCTTTATAAACTTCTCAGTTAAAAGCCATTGGAGAAATGTAAAATATTAGCGGTATTTTAAGAAAATGTGTGGGTGTGTAGACACAATTAATTTTCCTTTTTATAGGCCTACGTAGAATATCTCCACCTCCAAGGAAGATGTCTAGGACTGCATAGCTGGCATCCCAGAGCAAGGCAACGTTAACAGAACATGCCATTGAAATTAACAGTGTGGCCAGGCAGTGTCATCCCAATAAATGGTCACACGTGTGAGAGGCATCAGGCTGAGAGCCTCTCTGTCCTTCCCAGGCTGAAGCAGCTCGTTCTTCCTCGTTAAATGCACACGGTAGCAGTCGTAAGGGATTTCTGTCACGTTAGTCCCCTAAGATCAGAGAGGAGCTGATGCGACTGCGTAGGATTAAACAGCAGAGGGTATGCACACTCGCGTACATGCAGGCAGCGTGTCTGCTCTCGTGCTATGTATTGTTATTGACACACTGCACCTTAATGGCTATAATGTCAATGGGCACTTTGGGACCTTTACTCGTGGATTATTAATGCATTAGTCCATAGCTTTTATGGGTTATCGTGTCAAGAGTGGTAGGAGTGGATGCCTGCAGTATATGGGCAGAATAAAGATATTTCTTAATCAGAGCTGTGTACATAGCACAGCTGTGTGCTAAACCTTAGAAGTCCCATTTGCTTCTGTGCTGTACCTGCTCCCAGCATGGAAACAGTGACACCAATGAGGAAAAGGGGCTGAAAAAGCACTCCCGGGAAAGGAAGAGAACTCACACTGTAATGAGGTGGTTGTGCATTGCTGTCCCAGGCTGGGGGAGATTATTTCCTGATACCCTGCAGCATGAAGACTAATAGGCTCTTTATTTTATTGTTAGGAAGTGCAGGTGCTGCTTTTATTTATATAAATGTGCTCTGCTCTCTTGGCTGCGGGCTCAGCCCAGAACGAGCCCTCCCATAGGACTCTGGGGAGAGGAACTTTCTCACGCCGTTCCTGCCCAGAGCCAATGTCACACCACATTTGAATGCGTGTCCTTCTGAATATGATGGAAATTGCAGGTGCTCGAGGGCTGGAACCTGCTATTTTAAAGGGCCTTTTTGAACACAGCATGATTTGCAGAGGAGAGTGACGCCTGGGTGCAAGAGCTTGCAACCGCACTTTCTGGATGGGCTCTTCTTGCTACATAGAGTATGAGGACTGCTCCAAAAGTAATGCCTCTCATTTCATTTCATTATGTTGGCCCATAACATCACAGGTGGACGTTGGTGATATGGCAGCAGAGGTTGAACCTTCCCATCAATATTCCCTTACATTTTGTTGCCTTGAGACAAATGGCAGCAGAGGAATAGTCTGACAAAATGGAATCTGATGTGGAAGTGCATAGGAAGCAAAGGTCATTGCATTCCTTAATGTGGAAAAAATGGCACCCAATGACATTCATTGACACTGAAAGTTTATGGAGACCAAACAGTGGGATGTGAGCACAGTGAGACAGTGGGTGATGCCTTTCAGCAGTGTGAAAACGAGCCACGTTCCAGACAGCCATGCAGTTTTTTCTCATTTCATCTCGTCCATCATCAGTGAAAATACATAGCTAATGGGGGTGACTATGTTGAAAAATAGTGTTTTGTGGCTGAGAATTTGTTCTATCAAATAGCGTTATTGTGCTCCATCTGTTGTAATTTTTAATGGAAGTGAACAGGAGGCAGTACTTTTGGAGCAATCTACATATATTTGCAAAGCCTATTTGACAAAATACAGTGTTGAAAGCTGCAAGTGAAGAAGTATAATGTGCTAAGGCTCTATGAAAGGAGCAGGAGAAGGACAGAGACTCACCAGTGGCGAGGACACACGAGTGTGGTCAGAAATGTCCAGGCTGACGTTTGCATCCATGACAGGACATTGGCATAGTGAGTGATGGGCAGCTCAGCTGCAGTTATATGAGTGAATGTAAAGGGGTTTGCTTCTGGCAAGAGTTGCCATCCTTTTATAGTTGCTGCTGCTCCTCTATGATGAGACCTGGAGGAATTATCTGTGTAATCAAACTGTTGGGCAATAAAAGCCATAATCAGCCAATACCAGAAACCAAAACCACATCACAGGTGTTTTCCCTTCTGGTGGGAGGAGAAAATACTGCTAACACATGAGCTGCAATGGCAAGGAGCAAGAATGAGGCACTGTGGTCTGATCCCAGGGGCTGCAGTTCTGAAGAGATGGAGGTGAGTGATGCCATGATGGGGAGGGGGGTGGGGAATCTCTTGTTTGCAAACTGGTCCACATCCTTCAGTTTCTCAACTTCTTATTCCCTTGGCTTCACATCTCAAGGAGGCAAAGAAATCCCTGTTTTCCTGATGGTGCTGAGTAGAATTTGAGTTTCCATCATGTCATATCTGGGCCATGGAAAGGCCCCTGCTTTTATTGTGTGACGACACGGAAATTACCGAGTAATTACAGGATTATGCAGCACCCTGTAAATTAAATGTTACCTCTTTACCTTTTATAGAACAAAAAAATAACCATGTAATTACCTGGTGAATTAAGCTGTTAAGGTCTCGTGGTAATTATACATGGAGTCAAAAGCTCCAAGTTCTTCTGGTAGTTACAACTAAAGAATTATCTTTCATTTTTAAACATATGTTGCAGTTGGATCCCAAAGCCTGCACATTTCCATTTTAATAACGCTATGGCCTGCCCAAATGAGAAGAGGCATATGTCTCCCATCTGAGTGTGCAAATAGAGTCAACATATATATATAAAATAGATTGGACATATGCAAAAGTGACCCAGGTTCATACCAGAGAAATTATATGGACTGAAATGGAATAGCAACACGATTAGCTGGATGATAACGTTTAAAATTGTGTTTTAGTTTCCTAGCACTGGAACCTGTTTTCACAGGAAGCAACTCAGCATGATGCTATTTTTAATATCCACATGTGATTGTATTTTGAAAACAGACAATCAAAGCAGCCATCGGGAAGCTCTGTCCCCTAAAGGGAGGCTGGGGACTTGCAGCGTGCATGGTTTTGCTGTTGGGCTGAACACCTCCCAGCACTGCTGGGAAGAGACCAGAAAGGTGCCTGCAGCTGCTGAAATACAGGTCAGGTTTTTACTTGGCATGAGGTTTTGCAGCACATATCAATTGCCAGCTTTATTCTGTATATCTTCAGCTCTGGTCAGCGGTTAGAAAATGCCTTTCCAGTCTTTTAAGATTCAGGTGTTTATTTCACCTGCTCTACATAACTTCTTTCTTCTTTAATTTTTAACCAGAAAATAAAAGCAGGCTGAAATGTTTCAGGTTTTCTTCTCCTTCAGCTTTTCTCCTTCCAGGTTCATAGGGACAGTGTTCAGAAAAATCCCAACGAACATCAGCGATGAAATAATAACTATGTCCTCTCCTTGTGTCTCTCTCTCCTGTGCGTGTCCTGTCAGATTAAAAATAGGCATTTTTATAGGTCCCAGAATCAGATTCCCTGGCTTCGTAATTTTAGATCCCTAAATTAGAAGCTGGGGATGTTACGGTATTCTGAGCACCATCTGAAAGGTGCTACATGCTCACCTCCAGCTCTGCAAAGAGGCATTACGTGCACTTGCTAGCTAATTTTATAACTTGCTTTGAAATATGCAGCGTGTTACATAAGTGCTCACTGTGGTAATCATGGAAGAAAATACCAAACCGAGTTTGGAGCTGGGTTTCTCCTTTAATGAAGCTTAGCACTGACATTTTAACTATTAACATTGTGTCTACAGTTTCTATTGCAGACCTAACTATTTCACCTACAAGTCATCTCTAATCCAAACAGTAATTGCTCCAGGTACAAAATGAATTGAAGTAATTATCTTCTAATCTATTTTTTCTTATCATGCATTTATTCTCATTTTGGTTTCAATGTGATCAGCAATTCCCTCTGCTTTGCTATGTTTAAATCCTGCAGTAATGCTGTACGCTGAACACAGTAACGTGCATTTGCTTCAAAGAGTCTTGTATCCTCTGTAAGCAGGCAGGTTTTGCTGGAGAGATGCAGTGTTTCAGGGCAAATGAGCTTTTCTACATGTTTGTTGCATGACGTTTTTTCTCCTTGCGTCCACCGGTGTTTGTAGTTGCCATCCAGCAAATATTACAAAGAACCCCTTGGGATCAGATGAGAAAATGTGTGTGTGTATTGTGGGGGGTAAGGGGGGGAGGGGAAAGAGAGAAAAAATCACACTGCATCTCATTCCTGGTCTCTTGCGTAACATCCCTTCATCCTGACACAGATTACTGCCAGCATTGTGCTCGCCGGTTCCTCTGCCTTAATAGCCTTAAGTCTCATTCCGAGAGAGATCAAAGGGAGAGAAGTACCGAAGGGCTTACATTCAATTAACAGGAAAGGGGCAGGCTTTCGACGTGCTCAGCAGAAGCTCTGATTGCAACAAACTGCTGACTGCATATCATGTACTATCGCTATCAGCATGTGTAACGCCAGCTCTTTCCCTGCCATGCTGGAAGGTGGTCTGGAAAAGCAACTGGCATTTCTGTGCTTTACTAAGCTGCATGGGGATGGAGGAGGCTGGTGTGACCTGCACCACCTTGCAGGAACGCTCAGAAGCTGCTTTTATTTTCTGAAAGCTCCAGAAGAGAAACTGTCAGCCCCTGACCAGTGCATTGGACAAACAGGATGCTTAACGATGAACTACTCCTTTCTGCCCTCTTACACAGATCTCAGAGTTGGTGGCTTAGCCTGCAGCAATCAGGAGTCCTAGGGCAACAGCAGAGACTTTTGACCCTTACTGTATATTTAGAGTGTAATGCAACAAAATAAAGCCCCTCTTGCTTCTCAGAGCAAACTGCCTTTTTCTTTCCCCTCTCTGGGTATCTGTGACATCCATAAAATCCAAATGATCATCTGACAGCCGCCTTGTACCCCTGTGATCAGGAGGAAATGGAGGAAAAAGGCTGTCCTATGTTGGCCCTATGCACAAAGAAAGTGGAACTAGACTCTGCCACCAAGTTGTTGTATCATGAGGACCAGAAACTTCTCATTATGGCAGCCCCAGGACGCTACACTGATGGTGGCCTCGTTTTACAGCTTTTCCATTTTGCCTCATTAAAGGTAGAAGAGAGAGCTGCAGAACGTGCAGCTGGATCGTAAACACCAGGAAGGAAGAAAACAAGTACATAAAAAAGATGAGGCATGGAGCGTAGGGATTTTACTCTTTGAGCACTGCAATAGCACATCCCATCTACTACACTGTCTGGGCTCACTGCTGTTAACTCCAGGTACATCATAGAATCATAGAATGGCTTAGATTGGAAAGGACCAATCCGTGATGTGGGCTGGTTGCCACCCACCAGATGAGGCTGCCCAGAGCCACATCCAACCTGGCCTTGACCACCATCAGGAATGGGGGAACACTGAGATCTGTCTTTTCCCCAAGTTCTGCATATGGGATCTAGGAAAGACCCACGTCCCAGTTTGATGCTACTTCTGGGATTTTTGTAGTATTATTTTTTAGATCTGTGAGACAGCACGGATTCCTGTGGGTATTAGAGCACCCTGTGCACCAAGCTGATTTCTGGGATAACCTGCAGAGAGAGCTTGGGTGGGCTGCCTACAGCCCTGCTTTGCATCCTCTTCTCCTTCCTTCTAACACAAACACTACAGAGCAGGAAGATACATATACACACAGATCATCAGTTCCAAGGGATTCCGTACCTGCTCTTGCCAGGAATATTCACTGCTACTTTAACCTTTCAAAATTTCCTGCTTTACTGTGGGAAATGACCACTTCACACATTTCTCACAGGTTAACAGTGCTATAAAGAGCTCAGCTGGTCAGCAGAGTCAGAAAACACTGAAAAGGTCAAAGCATGCAAGTGCTACAGTGGTTTTCCTCTAATTTAGAGCAGCCTGTGACCTTCACTTAACTCCTACTTTAAATGATTGCAAATTAAGTTGGGCAACTTAACCTGAGCTTTAAAAATCTAAATGAATTGAAAGATGAAACTCTATCAAGCAGCTTTCCATCAATGTCAGACAGTGTCCTCCAACACACGTACACCAGACAGACACTTCTGCCTGTGAGCCTTACTCATGCAGCTGAAATATATTCAAATAAAGCCCCATTAACTCCCCCAGCACTAAATGACATCCGTGCATTAGTACCACTGCATAGTTGTCCTCGTGAACAAAGGCATATCCGACCGGAGCTCTTTTCTACAAGGTGTTTTTTAATCTTCTTGGCTTATGCAGGACTTACAGCTATAATATATGGTGTTTGCATAGCAGTCATAGCAAGGATTTCAGCACTGTAAATCCATCACCTGCTTTCCATCGTCTGCACACTGGCGCTCATGCCAAAGCTTTCAACTCCAGCAGTATCCAACCTCCGGGGCTCTAGGGACCAGCTGCCCACCAGTGATTAAATGCAATGATGAAACAGAAGAAAGCTCTGTAGCAAAGTATCAAAATCTCAAAAGTCTCAAAGCTTCTCAATCTCATACATCAGGTGACGGCAGAGTGAACCTAGCTGCGGGGCACTGACTGGAAGAGCTGTGCTTGGGGGCCTCTGTGGGGCCCCAACCTCTAAGCAATCAGGAGCAGCAGAGCTGGAGGCTGCTGCCTATGGCAAGGGAATTGGATCCCCCAGTGGCACCATGAATATTTGTCCATTAACACAAAGAGAAGAGTCCTGGATGAGGTGTGGGTTTGTAGATCAGCTCCTCCTTTCTTTAATGTGGCCTTTGTTTCCTTTTATTTCCTGCACATACATCTACCTGATCCTTTGTTATTCCACAGCAAATAATGTGAATAAAAAAACATTTGCTGAGAAGCAAAACCATTATTATTTTTCCAGCCACATAAATCCAATAACTGTAGCTAAAGCAAAGACACACAACACACCTCCACAGCAACATGCAGGAGAATCAGATAATCATGGAATTGATTGAGTTGGAAGGATCCTTTAAAAGCCATCTGGTCCAGCTGCCCCTGCACTGAACAAGGACACCCACAGCTCCATCAAGTGCTCAGAGCCCATCCAGGCTGACCTCGGCTGTCTCCAGGGATGGGGCACCCACCAGCTTTCTGGGCAACCCGTGCCAGAGCCTCACTGGCCTTAATGTACAAAACTTTTTCCTTATATCCAGTGTAAATCTCCCCTCTTTCAGTTTAAGGGAAATTAAACCACATCCCATATCCCCTTGTCCTATCACAGCAGACCCTGCTAAAGAATCTGTCCCTTTCATATTGACTCCCCCTTTAGGCACTGAAAGGCTGCTATCAGTTCTCCCCTGAACCTTCTCTACATTCTACAAAACAAATTCTTAATTTCACCAATAACCCCCCTTTTTTTTTTCTCACCCATCTCATTGATACTGAGATAGGGCAGCAGTGCTGAGGAAACAAACTGTCCTGTGAGCAGTTTAGATTTGCTCAGTGCCATGGTCCACAAATGGCTGCTCAGTGTCTGATTTACTGGCCAAGAGGATACTCTACTTTCTGAATTCCCATGGAGATGGCCTGATTTCCATAGCAACTGGATTCTCTCTCTCGCCTTTTCCTTTTAACAGGTAGAAACACACTTACGTCCTGAAAATGCTAGATTGTTCTGAGTATTTTTGTACTTCCAGATGCTAGTGCACTTTCTGGACAACGTGTTGAAATACAGGCACCTTCATTATATTTTTGTATCCACCTTTTGAACTGGCAGTGACATTATCTCCCATCCCCTTCTCTTAAGACTTGTTATGATGTGAGTACAAAGTATTCTTTTTTGCTTTCTCTCTTCTCTTATTCTTCATTACCATTCCAATTTTCTGTCGGACAACCTGCAATGCAGGGTGATGGCTGTTGAAGAAAGCTCTTGGGGAAAAGAGGGTATTGATAATATCAACCAGCAGCAATATCCAAAATGCATGTGATGTATTTCTAGAGAGGTTGGTAGAATCTCTGCTCCAAAGATGGATTAAAAATGCATGCTATAATTCAGCACGTCAGATAGGAGCTCATGTTGGCAGTAAGTATATACATTTTTTGTCACCCGTTTGCCATGTTTTTTAATGGCTTCACAATTTGATTTTGTATGCTAACATGAAGTGTCCTCTTTTTAGCTCTGCCCTTCAAGTGCATCTGCCCCGCTTCTCCTCTCTAGACTTCAGCTTGAATAAGTACAAAGAACAAACAAAACCCACAAGGGGCTGGCTAACCTGGGAATTTCTTACAGCCATCATAGAGGGATTTGTAGGGAATAAAAGAGAACAGACCCTGCAAACCATCTCCCTGAGGATCTGCAGAGAACAAGAAGTCACTGAAATGGGCTTTTGCTTAACATGGCAGTAACATGGCACATCAGTCTGGTTCAGGGAAGGGAGTGCTACATATGCCATGAGCTGTGTGTGGGAATTTCAGTCTTAATGGGTAGGGCTTGTACACTGATTTGGGTTTGTAAAAGACTGGAGAGCTGAATCGCTCTGGAAGTCACCTGGATTATGTGCAGTGCTGTAGTGCCTGGAAAAAAAAAAGCTGCTGTGTGGCAATGTGTGACAACACAGTCAAAGGGAGCAGGAGGTGATGAGTGCAGATCCTGTGTTTGTTCAGGTGGCTGCAGTGAGTGGAGGGCATTCCTGGCAAATGGAGCCTTTTGGGGCCCCAAGGATAAGGGCAAAAGGAGCAGAGAGGCTGAGCAGTGCTGGAGCAGATGCACATCCCCTTTAGCCACAAATCACAGAAACAGGCTGTCTGCACTGAGGATGAATTTCACAGATACCTTTCACCCAGAAGTGCAGCCCATGCCCCACTGCTACCTCTACCTGAGCACACACTGCCCTGGCTCCCTTGAATTGGCACTGAAATAGAGCAGCCAAGTTGCTATGAGGGCATCCTGAGTTCCTGACAGCACTTTGCCAATGCACTGACCTCTATTATGTTCTGAATCATGTGAGGTTACACCCAACATCAGCCTAAAACTTGACTGATCTCCCCATAACCTCCAATCTGACGCAATCTGACCCTGCAGAACCTTACCCACCATCATACAAGGTTTTCCCCACCTCTCCACCATGAAACCATCCCTCCACCCTCCTCTCCCCCTCCCCAGTTAATGCTGAGAGCCAGGAAAGAAAGCATAGCAAATTGAAATAAATGAGAGTGAGAGAAGGAAGGGGGAGGCAAGAGGGGGAGGCGAGGAGCGAGCTGCCAGGTTCTGTCACTTCAGGGGTCCCAGGGGGAGCAGGGGGGTGGCAGCAAGGCCAAAGCCTGATCCTCAGTGATGTCGAGAGCTGTGTACCCTGTGACCTTCGGAGCACTTAGCACTGATGAGGAGCATCTCAGTGATCAGAGAGGGACACGAAGGGCACACAAGTGTGTAGGAGTGATGTGGGTAGGGGGGCTGCCTCTTTAAGATGGTGAGTAGAAGGGGACTGGCACCACCACAGCTCTCTTGGAGCATCCTGCTCCTCCCAACCCCACCCTTTGGGCTCCTCAGAGATGCCAGCCAAGGGCCCATAGAGGGCACTGATTTGTCAACAAACCAGTGAGAGATTACATATTCGGGTAAAAAAAAGACAGGCACGAAGGGCCCAGCATCCTTCTGCAGCTCCTGTAGGCGGGTTATTTCTGAGTTAATGATGGACTGCTTCTTTTTTTACTTCTCTGGTCTCTCTCGGAAACGCAAACATCGTGGGGAGGTGGGAGAGGTGGCTTCCCCTTCCCATTTGCTCAAGGAGCAGATGGCCCCACAGCTGATTTCTCCTTGCTTCCCTCTGTCAGTAAAAGATACGTAACCTAGCTCTGAGAATACCACTTCTTGGCAAAGATGTTCCTGAAAAATAGCAAGGAAATTCCCAGTACTGTGATTTCATGCTTCTCCATCCTCCTTTTTTAGTTCTTTTATTCTACTAACAGAGGCAAGGTGCACAGCTATGGCTGGGTTCAGTTACTCAGAAGCTACAGACAGTGCTCAGTTGATGCCTGGCACAGGGAAAGTCCAAGGGGAAAGCTGCAGACCCCTCACCAGGTCAGCATTCTTGGGGGCAGCTCGATGATCAAAACCCAAACTCACCATGGATCCATGGCATGTTTGTGGAATTGTGAAGAAGAAAAAAGTCCCTCATTGACCTCCCTTTCCTCTCCTTCCAGCTCCCAGCTCGTCGTGTTCCTCCTATGCCAGAGAGGAGGCCCATTAGCAGCAGCTCTGCTGCAATGTCTCTTTAAAGGAAGTGTCAAGAATAAAGATTTACCTCCAGGTTTTGGAAGACAATTATTGCACGTTAATTAAATATGAAATGACACTTAAGAGCATATCCATTGCCTTAACAGCGACTCTCTGTAATAATAATAATACTTAGCACTTACATAGCTCTCTCCATCTATATAGTGCTTTACAAACATTAACTAATGAATCCTCACAACCTCTGTGTGAAGCTAAAGAGGCTGCTGACATGATGGGGAGGGTGGAACAGAGATGTATCATGGGAATAACCTCCTCTTGGCCTGCTGATGCTGCTACTTTCCAGGCTTCTATGCTATATGTTCTCTCTCCTTTCTGCCAGCCTTCCCTTAATGGTGCTTCTCTCTGTCACCATGCAGTGGGCACACTGCATGGTGGACATCAGCAGAACAGTGAGGTGGTACCAACAGTCACTGCTGCAGAAGGACCTGATGCTCCACTGAATTTGTCTGCAGCTGGAGCTTTTTGGATGGGGCCATAGGAAATACAGTTTTGGCTTTGGATATAAACATCTGTAAAATGCAAGAGCCCAGAGTATGATTTTGAGCTGAAAGACCATCTCACCTGACTGGTGTGCCACTGTAGGAGCAGACATTCCACCGGCAGATGTGCTCACATCGCTCCTTCTGAACTCTCTCCGTGCTGGTTCATCTTTCAAGATCACTGCTTGACCTGCTTGACACTGCTTCCCCCAGGAAGAATTGATGAGGCACTATTTCCATGCCATCTTCCACATAGAATTCATAGAATCATTAAGGCTGGAAAAGACCATAAGGTCATCAAGTCCGACTGTTAACCCATCACCAACATGCCCATTAACCCATGTCACTCAGTGCCACATCACACATCTGGACTGTCTCACCATAACCAGGGGGACATGAGAGGAAGGACAGTGGCAATATGTGGTCAGGGCTGTTCAGGATGAAGAAAGTAATTGTCTGTCCCTGCCCTGTCTGCTTCCAGACTCTTTTTTTCCCAAGCTCATTCCTCTTTAAAAGGTAATAAATATTCAAAATGTACTTGCTTAGATTAACAGCTACGTACTAACAGCTTCAGCACCTACAAAGACAATGCCTGTGCATATCAGCTGAGCAGTTGTCAAAATGCATTGCTTGTAACATTAAAGGCTGGTTTGGAAGGAGGTCTCAAGGCTACACTCTACAAAACACCCTGCATTGGCCAAGGGGGAAAATAGACAACGTGACCTAGAAAATCTTGTCATCTTCAAAGTTTCCCAGTTCTGTTGCTATTTATTTAGCACTGCAAGCCCACCAGATCTGTTTCCAAGTCGTTGAGGGCTGTTTTTGTCTTCCAGAAATGTCTCAAGCAAGCCTCCGAGTTTGAACATGCTAATATTTTCAGACATAGTCAAGTCAGCACCAGTGATTTCGCTGTGTTCCCAGATAACTCCCTGGTGGGCTTCTGGGGGTTGCATTCAGATAGGAATGGTTTGCTCTGTAGCTTGGTGCAATATCAAAGATTGCCTCTGATGTTAAAGAGAATCTAAATCTTTCTGCATATATCACAGTTATCTCGTCTTTCTGCATTGAAAAGCCCTTGAGAATTGAGTAGGAATATACATATAGTGTGTGAGAAGTCACCTGTCCAGCCCTAAAGGTACAGACTGATGGAAGCTAACCTCAAAAAATCTATTTATGCCTCAGTCCTTCCTGTCTCAAAAATTGCCTTCTCCTGCTTTTACTTTGTTTTGCAAACCCAGCCCCAGACATCAGCGGCTTTTGCAAGATCAGCTGGTAAAAATAATTCTGGCACCTTCTTTTAATCACAGGCAAGTGCAATAATGGAACTTGTTTGGAGGTTCCCCATGAAATGCCCTCATGTAGAACCATAGAATGTCTTGAGTTGGAAGGGAGCCATAAGGGTCACTGAGTCCAGCTCCTGAAGAAACATGCAGGGCATGATCCTGAGATACCTGCCCTATGCACAAAGAAGAATTACCCAGTATGTACCTGTTGATCTGCACCCGTACAAGACAGCGGCAAAATGCATTTAATCCAATTTATCCAGGGCTCTTCCTTCAAACCCCATGGGCTTTCTCCAGCCTTGTGCCCAGACTAGCTGAAAACAGCAGCTCTCCCACCTCATTCTCAACCTCAACGCCTACGTAGTCTGGAGCTGGGCTCTTTCTCCTCCTTTACGAGTTAACAAATCGGCCGTTCCCTGAGAGCGGATAATTTCTTCTTAATGGTAGCCATTTCTCAGCACGTACTTTGGCTGCCAGCTTTTGAAGGTAATTGCATTGTTATTTAGGAAAGTCAAAGGTGCATTCTTGCAGAGAGGCTCTGGCTGGGAGCAGGCATGCAGAGGGCTGGCCAGGAGGTGGCTTGGCGCTCTCTGTTACAGCAAGGTGTCACTGCAGGCAGCCAGGAGACAGGGATGGATGTGCATCTCCCTCCTGCTTCCTTTTCCTCCCCAGAGATGAATCAGTAGAAACTGTTTGCTGTAAAGTCAAGATGGGCATTCCAGTGCTGGAAATAACACGACACAAAATGTTCCTTTTCTGATAAGAAAGTGATGTCACGGATGACCTTATTAAAAAAGGTAAAAACACTTGTTTACTTAAAGCACTTGCTCAAAGAGAGCAAGGGGAAAATGTGGCTTTAGGATATTTTTCTTTCTTCTTTCTCTTTCCTTCTAAATGAGATTGAAATACAGTTTCACATTTGCAAGGCCCAATGCCCTTTCTGCCAAGAAATCCATTGACAGTCCAATCAACAGACATGTTCTGGTTACAGGAATCAGGCATCAGTCAAACGCTTGAAAGCCAGATCCAGCAAGTGCAGCAGATAATAGTATTGAAAACAGCCGGTGGGGGAGATGAAAAAGTAATTGGAGTATAGGTAAGAGCTGGTATAAGCAGGATGGATCGGCATATTGCTGACACGAGGAAGGGAGGAGGCAGGAGGGGAGAGCTAATGAGAGGGGTCGTTGGAATGATAGAAGTTGCTCGATGTGTCAGGCTTTTGTTTTTTGAGGACTGAGAAAAGGATTTATCTGTGCAGAGGGCAGCCCATCCCATGGGATTTGGATGCAAAGGACATCACAAGAGCTGGTTCAGCCTGGGGTTTTGCAGGATAGGTGTACAGTGAAAGGCCATGTGGCATTCATGGGGAAGATGATGGGGCTGGACTGGCTGTGCAGGTATCCATGGAAGCAGCTGGAGGTGGTTTTCAGCAGGAATCAGAGCAGAGTTAGCAGACTTACCACAAGGCAAAGGGGTTTGGGCAGCCCCATGCAGTGGGGGCTGTGACCCCCCGGAGGGACTCATTACTGGGAGCAAAGCAGTGCTGGGCTCCGCATGCTCAGGGCTGCATTGCTAAACACAGTCGTTTCAATCTCGGCAAGCTCTAAAATCTGCTGATTTCATCCTGAATGTAAAAATCTAGAGAAGACAGGAGTGAAAATGAACACAATAGAATTTGATTGTATGGACTGTACCTCCTAATATATTCCAGAGCCTTCGCTACTAAAATACCCAGGCTCTGATTAGAGCAGTGAGTGCGGGACAATTACTCACTTCCTATGGGTAACATGACGAGAAAATTACCTGAATTCCTTGTAAATCTGTAACCCTCTTCTGGGACTCAGCACTATGGAAATCGCAGAAGGGGGCTGTTGATCTCATACACTGTGGTATGCACTCCCTCACATACTGGCTAGGGTGGGTTCTCCATACATTTCCCTGCCCTGTCTGGTTCATTTCTGTATCTCTTTAGATTCACCTTCTCTGCCCCATTGCCCCAGGCTTTCAGCTCCATTTCCTCAGCATTTTCAGGAGCTGCTCACTCCTGGGCTGAGGCTGGTGGAGGAGACAGGGAAAGAATTGAACACTCTGTAAAGACAGCACAAAATATTCCAAAGTAATTCAGATCCGACTTGAGCAAGTGATAAATGAGAGCAGCATGGCAGTGACAGGTCAATCAAATATTTATAGAACTTCATCCATTAGCATTGCAGCAGCAGAAGGAGGCAATGAAGTCAGGGTGCTCACAGACCTGTGATGGGAGCAAGATACTCATCAGCTTCCCCAAAATCTGCCCATGTGCTTCTGTCTTCCCTCTTGTCCTGGTGGGCATGGGGGAAAGCAAGGCAGTAGGAAGAGCTAAAAGGGTGTTGGCATTATGCAGCACTATATTTTAGAATAAATTCCTCTGATCTCCTGGGGTGGATTAATGTATCTGCATACTGGCAAAGAGATCCCTGCACCAAAACAATGAGAAAGCAAACTGCTGTGTGTAGGTGTACACACGTGTGTGTGTGTGTGTGTGTATACTGGCAAAGGGCATTGGGTTTTGCAGCTCTCTGGAAAAGTAGTTGTTACAATCAGTGAAATGCCAGAAAAGGTTAAAGCACAACAACTTTAAACCACCCAAGGAACCTTAAGGAGAGAGCAGAGTGGAATCGGAAAGCCTATTTTTAGGATCACATGTTATGATTTGATTAATATTTTAGGAGGCAGTTATCATATGCTAAGAAGCTGACAGATTATTAGTAGCATCCTAATGTGCCTACTGTCAGGGTTGTAAGGAGGGGATCCCGGCCAAATTTCTACCTCCTCACTTTTCATCAGTCCCATAAGCTGGGGATGCAGAGCTGGTGCGGGAAGGACCACCCTGGGGTTAAAAAGTAGTAAAATAAGAGCATGACTTTAAGCACAAGAGGGATGTGAAGGGCATGGCTAGTGGGCATGGGCTGATGATCGGACTTGGTGATCTTACTGGTCTATGATTCTATGATTTGGTGATTGCACTGGAGACTCTCTTCAGCCTGTGGATAAACGTAGTCACATAAATGTGTGTCATGCATCCCTTCTCAAGGTTCACATTTCCTCTGGCAATTTGGGCTTCACTAGGAGTGGTCTACACTTACAGACAGCACTTAATTTGTGCTAGATCTGTGACTCATCTGATACACTTTCTGATACTATTCGTTCAGCTCCCGTGAATTCAGGAGGAATCTGGGAAGGGAAATGAGCTCTTTCTTCTTCATTCAGTGCTCTCTGACAAAGTTTCATTCATCTGCCCTGGGAGCAGTCGGGGTGCTGTGTGTCAGAGGCAACCATTCAGCCAGGGGTGAGGCAGGGACGGCACTTGCAAACAGCCCATTTGCTGGAAATTGATGATCCAAAGTTACATGGGGGATTTGTATGAATGGAAGGAAAGACAGACAGTAATTGGGATCGGTGGGTGAAGTGTCAGCAAACAGAAGAAAGGGATACTGTGGTGACAGTGATAAATGCTAGCAGCTTTTGGTCTCATCTGGAGGAGCGAATTGGAGTGAAGACTTTGTAAAAGAGAAGGAAGGAATGAAAAGACAGCGGTCTGATGGATGTTACAGAGGAAAAGGGCTCAGAAAACAAATATTCAGCTGAGTATTTTTAGGGGGTGATCGAAGGCAAAGCACAAGGTCTTTCCTCAAGACTGAGAGGTCACTGTGTTTCACACCCCTGGGAATAAGCCAGCAGGTTGGAAGGGGGATCCTCTTATCAGGTCCTCCATCCTTGTGCTGGGTCATCTCCCAGCCCACCCTCATCCTCTGGTGGCCCTCCCATGGGATCAGATACCTAAGAACCCCAGCTGGGTGTCCACAACCAAGCAACAAGGCATCCCACCAGTGTGAGCTCCTGGCAGGCCCTTGCCCGCTGGATGCTTAGGACTGCTGTATTTTTGTCAGACATCCCACCAGATACAAATCAAAAGGAAATTTGCCTGCAAACCCAACTAGTGCAATAATAAGGTGTCATTTCCAGCACCATTTCTCTGACCCTTACTACAATTCCAAAACACTTCTCAGATGGAAATGGCACCTTAGTGCTGCTGATTTTAGAAACGTTTTGCTTTGGAGGAAGGACTCAGCACAGAGGTGATTATCCCTCCCCTTCTGGCAGGTTCAGGACTCAAACAGCTAGCAGGGAATGTCAGAGATGAACAGCATGTAAAAGAGCTCCAGCAAATGCTCCCTCCTAGAGCACCGGGACGTGCCTCTGTCCTGCTCGTTCAGACTACTGAAGATCTTTGCCCCTTACAAGAGAAAAGCTCCTGGCTGAGGTAGCACAGACATCCATCTAACATGCCCGGAGACAGCAGTGCAGTGACAGGGAGAGGGACTGATTCTGCTGTCAGCAGTGCCAGCAGAGTCAATGGGAGTCAATGTTTACTTCTGTTGTGCTGCCTCACGCAGACACTGATAAATGTTATGAATTTTAAAAATTGAGATTCACATTAGTTTCCTCTAACTCATTTTAGATTTTCTGCTTAGCTATATTAAGTGGCTTTAAAAGCAGTTGAGCTGCTCTGGCTCGCAGAACCACTGCCCTGCCTTGTACTTCAGGAACAACACCAAGCCCAGAGTGCTTGAGGGGAGCTGGAAGGCATGGGGGATTGTAGAGTCATAGAATCATAAAGGCTGGAAAAGACCTCTAGGATCATCCAGCCCAAACCCAGCCCACCCCCACCATGCCCATAACCACATCCCTCAGTACCACATCACCACAGCTCTTGAACACTTCCACTCTCTGTGCAGCAGTGCTAGTGCTTCACAACTCTTCCTGAGAAGAACTTTTTCCTAATACCCAACCTGAACCCCTGGTGCAAGCTTAGACTATCACCTCTCGTCCACTCACTGTTTCTCAGGAGAAGAGGCCAACACTCACCTCACCACAGCCTCCTTTCAGGGCACTGTCGAGAGCGATAAGGTCTCCCTTGAGCCTCCTCTTCTCCAGACTGATCAACACCAGTTCCCTCTGCCGCTCTCCACAAGACTTGTGCTCCAGACCATTCACAGCTTTGTTGCCCCTCTCTGGGCACGTTCCAGGTCCTCAGTATTTTTCTTTAATCTTCCCACTTCCTTTCAGAGGGATGTGCCACCAGGAATTGTGCAAAGCTGAAAACTGAGAAATACATCTGATCACCTCAAATACAGATAGAGCAACGTTAATGCCAAGGTTTTGTTTTCTGTGTCTGGAAGGATCATACAGACAGAAATGCCTGGGCACTCCCAGGCAGGAGATCTCAGGCTGACCTCCTGCACATTACTGTAAATTGGGTTCAGCCCCAATGAGGTGAACTCAGCATCTTCCTGACTTTAAGAGGCCTGAAAGAGATTCCTCTGAATCAGTGAGAAGATGCCAACTAATTTTGGGATCAGTCCCTGCAGGCGCTGCTGTAATATCCATAAGCTGCAGTAAAACAATCCATATCTCTTCTGTCCCACCCCAAACCCTGCTTGCCACCTGCCATTTCATTCTGTGTGACACAATTACCATTTTTAATAATGCCACCGCATTTTCTTGGCTATAAAGAGCCTCTGGAGACCCAGCCTGAAAGAAAAGCTTTCCCATCTCCTCTTCTCCATGCCTGCAGGTGTATCTGTATCATAGCAAGCCCTTCCTAAGCATCTCTTCAAAGACACTTACAGCTTCGTCTCCTGCAATCTAGATGCACTTTTGACACTGCTAAATAATTATGCAATTACAGAGTAAACTGGTGGTGGGAGATATGCAAGTGGCACAGTTCTGTGCTGGTGATTAAAAACAGCAGTCCTGCCTATTGTGAGCAGCAGCAGCAAACCTCTCTCAGACGCCTGAAAGCTGAAGCAAGGAGAAACTGGACCTGATATGGACAGGAGAGTAATGCTGATTTGTGGGAGATAGAGACTTATTCACTTGGGTTTATTTTCAAAGAGTTGACACCACTCATCTGCCAGGGACTGGGACAGAGATAAAAGCTGGAGCTGCTCTAAGCAACCAATGGCAACCCAGTGCTGCAGGATGGGGATTTGCCTCAAGGGACTTAACCTTCTTCCCCTATTGGCATTTTATTTTTTGTCCATCGATTATAATGAGATGGGAGAGATGGAAAACTCATGTAATTCTCTGTCCTTAAGGCTGTGGCCTGGGCAGTAAGTGCCATCTAATTTAATAAGGATACGTTGCAAGCTGGTTCATTTGAGCTCTCCTCTATCCTTTGGGAGCCTTACTAGAATGAGGAGTGCAGAAAAGAATTAAAACTCCCTTCATTTGAACAGGGATTCACAGTTTCCCAAGGACTGGGTGATGCCTGGTGACCACAGACCCACCTCAGAAGGGCTCATGCCCCTTTGTGAGCCGCAACAGGCAGAGCTGGTCAAATCCAACAGCTGTCTCAAGAGCCATGTTGGGTGCAGCAGTGCCAGCCTCCTCCTCAACACCGCTCTTCACCTTCCATTACGTTTCCTCAGAGCCCACCTGTTAGGATAAGAGAAGAGTGCTGGCTTCAGAAGTGGGCTGATGTGCCGGGCTGCAGTAGCAGCTGGGAGATGGATCCATTACAACCCAAAATGAGGAGCCTTCCCATCCAAATCACCTAACTGGTGCAGATAGCCTGAGAACACTGTTTAGATAGGAGATTTTATTCAGATGGCATACTAAACTTATTTTTCCTTGAATTTAATTTTAATTAATTGTGCTGCCAAGGGTGAGCTGAAATGGCCTCTGTTCTTAATTTTTTCTCCCCACGGTGGATGTCCTTAAACTCCGTCCTATAATGATATGATTGCAGCTTGCAAAAAGCCAGTCTGGATTTATTATTCTGCTTCTTCCCTTGTCTTCTCTAATCCTAGAGAGAACATTGCAGTGACTGCTGGTTAGAAAATTAGTTAAGTGAACTGTATACTGTATTCTCTGCCTGTATCACTCCTTATTAGGGAGAAAAGATAATACAGTTCCCCCTCTCCCCTCTGCTCACCCTGCATTTCATCTACAGCTCATGCAGGGAACATTTCAGCTGACTACTGCAGCCTGCTTGCCAAATGATGCACATCCCAAAGCCCTTAAGTTAACTCTGGACTTTTGGTGAAAAGGGAAACAAGTGGTATCACATCTGCAGAGCAAGATGGTGGAGAGACCTGCCACTGATGCATTGATGTTAGAGAAACAACTCTGCTGGAGTCGATTCTGCACCACACAAGCAGCAATCTATCACCTGTCTCATGTATAAGCACTGCCTCTCCAGGCAGTATTTGCAACACAGCACTGCAGTTTCCCTTTGGGTAGTCCTCTAACCAAACATTCCCAACTTGTTGGGTCCCAAAACAGAGTGGTGCCATGATGGTGAGCTCCACCCCATGTAGGCACTACAGCCTGGCAGCATGATTTCTTGTCATCAAGGTACTACCCGCTATGGAGACCTCCTCCTTCCTCCTCCAGATTGTTCAAGCATCACATTTGGAGATCAAAAATATGAGAGGGCTGCAAATGGAGCCATGTACAAGGTAGCTGACCTCTTCTGCAAAGTGTGGACAAGACACCCTACAGCCTGTTTAAAAGTATTGTCAAAATTAAACTGTAAGTTTAGTGGGTAGAAAGCCAGAAATGTCCTTGTAAAACATTATTGCTATGCAGTTAATAGTGGGTTTTGCTTGTCCACACGGACCAGTTAAGGGAAGGAATTTTCCTGAACTAAGCCAATTTATTACACAGGGGCAATTTTAAAAGAATATCTGACAAAGGGATAGATGAGCCTGTTATGAGAATAAACTCCCAGAGAACTAAAAGTACAGCCCCAAGGAAGGCCAACCTGATAAGAATGGAGAGCTATTAAATGAAGATACTCTTTGTGTTCCAAATCCAAATATATCTCATGCAAGAGTAGAGCTTTCTAAAACAAATCCCTGTGACAGATGAAGGATTTAGGCACAGCCAGGTTGCCTGTTTAATGAGTTCCCAGCATTTACCCCACTGGGGGAGGAGGACCCAAACACCACTCTTCAGAACTTTTTTCACGTGGATTAGAGCAGCCACAAATGACAGAAAACTAATTTTGCCTCGTTACCTCCTTCACAGTTCATCTGTCCTACTTTTTACTTACAAAGGAATGAGTAATTCCAGAAAAAGAAAAAAAAAAAAAAAAAGAAAAAAAAAAAAAAAAGAAAGCTTCAGTATTTATAGATGCTCTGGTCTCTTTTGGGCTCAATGAATATATGTGAGCCATGAGCTTAATTGCATATTTTAGGCACATATGTAATTCTTCAAATGTATCAGGAAAACCTTGCCTCGGAGGCAAGGAAGGTGGCTCGAAATAAAGTCATACACTCTTTCCTGCATTAGGCCACAGTCTATCCTGTAGGGACCCCTTCCTGGTTTGTTTCTGGGTTGCTAGGAATCACTAGTGAATAAATGAAACTCCTGTTGGGATTAGCAGAGGCAAAATCTTGGGGAACCTACTAGGCTATGCCTAAGTCCATATCAGATGGGCATTAGGAGCAGTCTTAGAAGCAGATAATGGCTTGGGTTGGAAAGGACCTCAAAGATTGCCAAGTTCCAACCCCCTAGCTTTGGGTAGGGTTGCCAATTACTAAATCAGGCACCAGATAGGTTGCCAAGAGGCCCGTCCAACCTGCCAGGGCTGGGCATCCACAACCTCTCTGATCTTCATTCTTGACCTTGTTTCCCTTCCCGTGGCACAAAGCAATCCTCTTTCCCCAAGTAAGTAGCACAAGAGACACCAGCCCTGGGTACTAGCAACAGTCCAAGACAAGAGTTACTTTAAATCTCAGCTGAGTTTCCAACTTCTGTTCTCCTGAGCCACCAGCTATGGAAATTTTTCATCTCTGATAAAGCAGATTAGCTACTGGAAATGTCAGAGAGAGGCTACAGATGGCTGCACTGTGGGGAAATATTTCCTTGCTAGCCTGGAAGCTGCTGAACACCAGACCCCAGGAGAGATGCTCCACAGTCCATTGCATAAAGTGACTTGGCCTGTGAGGCTGATAATGCAGAAACACCCCGATGTGCTCTGTTGGGGGAAGTTAGCTAACAGCAGTGACTCCAACCTACAGACAGCTATGTAAAGAGGTGGGGTAGGATTTCTTTTTCTTTTTCTTTTTCCTACTTCCATTTCTTTCTTCTTTAATTTTGGTAATGGATCAGAGTCAAATGAACAACATCTGGCAATTAGCACATCCCTCGCCTGGCTCCGATCTGCCACTAAGTTCTGAGTGTTTGCCTTTCTTTTTAAATGGGTGGCTGTCAGAGAGAATTAAATGGTGCCTAAAGAAGCATGCAGACATTATAATTAAAGGCACGCCAACCCTGACAGGTAGCGGGGAGTGGAGTTCAGAATTTCAAATTTTCATAGGAAAGGGGGCTGTCATCACACGCATGTGCAGTTGAGCTCCATGTGTTTCCCCAGCTGATCTATCCCCAGGTGCTTTTTATACACCCATACTTGCAATTAATTGTCTCTTCGCCAGCTCCATTTCAGCCCAGTGCTGCAAAAAAGGAATATACTTTAAATCTAGAAATAAAACTGGAATCCATTAGCTGTGATTGCATGTGCTTCTGTAGGGCTTTGCTGTTAACAAGGATAGAAATGATTTAATGGAAAACAGAACAGGGAGCATAAACCTGCCAGCACACGGAGCATCCTGAAGCCATGTAGTCTGTAATCCAGGGCAAATGCCTTCTAGCTAGGAATGACATGCCTGGTGCTCTGGGCACTTTCCTGCCAGGCCATATTATTATAATCATGATCTTCTCTTGCTCCAGGATTTTTTATTCTGCTCCTAACTTGAACAGGGCCAAATCCTCCTCCCTTCTACACAGCCCCATCCAACTCAGAAACCCAGCTGGCTCTTTTAAGGGATAAAAGGAACATGGAAATTGGGTTCATATGATCGGCTTTGACCCCAGTGCTGAGAGGAGGGCAAACATCACAGTAATAGGATCTAACCTGGCCTCATAGCCTTTCCCAGAGGACTGCAGCTCTTCCAGTCCAGCATCCTTCCTACTGTACGCTTAGGGCTACAATTTAGAGCACAGACAGTGGCAGTCACTGCTGCCCTATTGGTCTCAGAACCATGCTGGTCTTAACGGAGGTGGGCAGGGCTGATGGGGTGGGCCGTGCTGCCATATAACTTCTGTTCTACCAACTGCAAATTTGGATATCACACCAGGCCGAACCTGCAGATAGACTACCCACATCTTCCCTTCTAAATCTGTATCTACCACAGTCTCTACTGTGTGGTAGAGACAACCTGGGCAGTGGGACAGTGTATCTGCTTTGCACAACCTGGGCAGTTGGACAGTGTATCTGCTTTGCACACCTCTTGTGCCTCCTTTCTTCTGTGAGGGGGAGGTGGGATGTCCCATTGGTCTGGGCTCACCTGGTATGTCCAGGTCATGGGATGGAACCTGGGGCAGCTCAACATGCTGTGACAGGTTGCTTTGGCATTAGTAATGGGTTTAGCTAGCAACACTGAGGGCTCAAAACCATGGTGATTGGTGGGACTATGCTCGGGAATAACCTCCCTCCCTGTCTTCTTGCTGCAAAAATGTCTGTAGATGAAAAATGACAGAAGGAATGTAAAGCTGGAGGATAAAAACCCCAGGGATGGTGCTTCTCCCCCTGTTCCACACCTCCCACCTTGCTCTCTGCCTTTCTCATTCCACTTCTGATACCTATCTTTTATTTTTTTTTCACCCCCTGCTTCCCCGGCTCTCCTCCCCAATCCCTCTCCTTCTCTCTGATGGATGGAACCATTAGCAGAATCACTGTAAATAATGTGTAAAGTTAGAAGTTACAACAAGGTATCTCATTAAAGTCGCTTCACTCATCTTACTTCCCAATTAATGTTTAAGGCTTCGCTGGAATGCGGTGACAATATGTCACAGCATATCATTGTGGCAGGCGACAGGAAGTTAATAACCCACTGGCCCTTAAAGGAGCCTTTAATGTCAGCTGCAGAGGAGTAAATAACATTGGTTTCTCCCCCACAGCCTGTCCCCTCCCCTTTTTTCTTTTTCTTCTTTTAATTCTCTGAAAGAATGAAAGAGTTTGTGCTGAAATAACATCGTTATCTCACAAACCCATCTCCCTGCAGAGGCAGAGCACAAAAGGTGTTGCCCAAGGGACTCTGGGACTTTCGGCGCTGTGACAAAGTTGCTCCAACTCTTTACCCCAAAAATTCAAGAACTCGTGGAGTGTTTCCCTTCACCAGTCTTTCCACCTCCGCTCAGAGCCTCTTTCCTTTTTAATAAAAGAAATCCCCTCATCTTTCTTTTCTTATTAGTAATTTCTACCCCCTTCCCATACCTTCAAGCCGCTAAACACAACTTCACAGCATCAGCGTAGTCAAAAGTTTCCTTTCATGTATAACGGTTTTATCTGCCATTATAGTAACTTTCTTCCTTTGACTACACTGCTTTCTGGGAAATGAGTCATCTTTGCCTTTCATTCCTCTAAGTATCTGTTCACTTTGAGCACAGTCGTCACTCTTTACCTTCCTGTTGCCATGTGATGGGTGGGACTTGGACTCCCCTGGACATCAGTTGCTACAGGCTCCAAATGGAATCGATCTCTGCTGGAGTGAAGGAAACTCCACTGGTTCATCCTAGAGCTGCCAAACGTGGAACTGAGCTCCTGTGTTCAGAAGAGGTGATGTAGCATCAATGTCACCAGTCCATTCCTCTCTGGAGAAGTAAAGATCTGTTAGTCAGAGTGTGATGAAACCAAACAGCCCATTATTGTAGACGTATTTCTCCCATGAGGAGGAGTAAAATTTTTTTAAATATACAGGAAAAATATCTAGGACTTAGGAAAAGAATCCCACAAGCTCTTTGCTCAGTTCAGCCCCAAATCCAATATGTCACATCAGGCAAATCACGCATGGATTTCTCATGGTCTCAATTTCCTTCTTTACAGTGGGTCTAAAATGTTTGCTCTGCACACCTGAGTTATTGCTTTAGTGTTTGGAAAGGTCTTTCAAATTTCAGGATAAACAGTCAAGTCTTGTCACTGTATAAATACTTATTCTATTTATTGTACAAGGGATATTATAAATATATCCCTACACTTCTGTTCTAATAATCAGAAAATTCAGGATGAATATCAATAGTAGGCAACCAGCAAAGAGATTAACTGTTATTGCAAAACACTCTAAAATTAAATGTTAATTTTTTCAAAGATTTGAAACTTCACTAATCCCAAAATTTTGGAAGGCTTTATTCTCTTCCAAGAGAAACCAATACAACTGAGTTGTATTGCATCTTTATGTCAGTCTGAGTGGACCATAACACATCCTGCACAACAGAGAAGTTGGAAAGTGTTCGGGAGAGGGTCACAAGTACAAGAAGACTGTGGAACCATAGACAATAAGAGGATGATCATGTAGATGAGTCCAAAGCAGACAAAGTTTGGTCCAAGCAACCTTGGAGACAGACTTCAGCACCTCACATTTGAAAACATAACTCCATGGAAGGAAACGGAGCTCAGTGCCCCATGGGAGTCACTAGTAAGGTAGGAACTAGGAGAGGTGTGTCTTATGGGGAGCACAGGCAGCAAGAGGTCTGCCATAAGCCAATGCTCTTGCATAGGAGGACCTGGTGACATGTATCTGAAGCCCTGTTCTAGAACTTACTTATTCCCTACATCCTGTTGGGTCATCTGGAGGTGGAGGTGAAGAATTCAACTACCTGGTTCTGTCTCTCCACACTGCTGGAAGTTTAACAGATTGGAAGTTCACATAGCTCTTTGAGATCATCAACCAAAGGCACTACAGGAATGCAAATGTGCTCAGCTCCTTCCTCCTTTCTTCTCTAGCTCAAATACATTATTGATTTGCTCAGTGACCAGGGGCCACTTGTCAAAAGTATAACAGCATTAGCAGCACTTGACGTAATAGGGGAATGGAGAGATCTGTGATTAAGTTTAGACAGCCTTGTTTGACTTAGTTAATTGGTTAAATATATTCAGTTACATGTGATTCTTCAGATTTCCTGCTCCAGTAGGGTATAATATTAATTTTAATTAAAGTTTAACAGAGTTGGCCAAATATTTCTATTTTCTGAGTATTTTTCTTAATAATATAATTCATACTCTGCTATAAAAGGGAGCAACTGGGGCCTGAAACCTTTTTATCTGACCATGAAGATGGAAAAGAACTAGATAGGCTACCATTGAGAAGTTAGTTCATTAATTTTTTTTCTAATCTGAAGAAGAAATAGGTAAGAACTAGTTTAAATCCCCTCCACTTCAAGTTGGGATTAACCTATGTTTTTCTAGAGAGGTGTTTTTCTCCCTTTCTTTAAAAATCTAAAATTCTCATGAAATCCATAACTGCGAGAAATTGTACCTCCTAAGTCTGCCAAGGAGTCTTCATGTTGGCTGTTAACCCTCGATGACCCCTAGTTTGATGCTTCCTTTCTGAAGATTAGCATCCATCAAAAAAGGAAGGTCGAACAGCATTCCATGGTCCGCCTCTATCCAAGGGTCCCCAAAAGTGGGGACTCTTACCACAGATCCCTGCGCGTTTCCAGAGGCAGAGCTCTCTTAATTCCCTCTTTATGGAGACTCCCACAGGACACTGAGGCCCATCTCCTTCAGTTCAGCATTCTTCTTGGGAGAGATTATCTGTGCCAGGTACAGGCTGACATGAATGTCAAATTTGCAAAAAGAAGTTCCATGTGATCAAGAAACATCCCTCAGCTCTTGCTTGGAGAAGCTTTCAGTCTGGCTTGTTCAATTGCTGTGGTCCTTGGGCCATAAACATCTCCATCCAAAGCTGGAGTTACATGAGGAATGTGCACATCCCAGTAACACCACCAGACTAGTCATTGGAGCAGATCCACCTGACCTCCACAACATGGCAAGGCATCCAGCAGGTGTTCAAAACAGGGAGGTGGCTACCTCCAATGAACCATGTTGACGTAATAATTACAAGAGTTGGTATTGCTTTCCTAATGACAGCAATTGAAAGTGCAAATACAGCCAGAGCACATTAAAAATAGCCCACTATAGCAGCTGCATTAGAGGACTTTTCCCAATGCAGAGCTCACAGGACCGCCTCTCTGGCTTTCCTGCCAACTCCCAACCCCTCTGCTTTGCATTTCAATTATTTTTCCTTCTCTCTCCTTAAATGCAGATGGAAAGATCTGAAAGAAGAAAGATGGAAGGCAACTCTTGTACTGCCCACCAACCATGCCTAGATCTCTTTGTATTACGGGCGGTCAATTAAAAAGATGAGATATTTTTCTTCTACAGTATTGGGATCCAGCTCTGCAAGCCTTTAATTATCTGCATAGGTGGAGCCAGGACTGGGAGAGGGTGGAACATTGTCTGTTCTTTCAGCTGATCCTTCCCTGACAGCAATCAGCTCAGGCATTTTGAGCCTTGTGATAAAAAAAAAAAGAGAAATAACCAATTTCTGTGTGTTTTTTCTACACCTCTCTACTGTAACATCATTAAGGTTTTGATGTCTTGACTTCCACTGGACCTAAATACCAAGAGTATATGTAAATATTTTGCTAAACAAGGCTTCCAGCTCAGCCAAGATCTTTTCTAAAAGGTGAGTTTGTAAATCTTCACATCATCTGTACATGGTAAATTACATGGATGATAACCTTCAGCAACAACTTGTGCTGCGGTACCTTGGACTAGAGTTAAATGATGCCTCCCAGTCTGACTTTTTGTCACATAGTTAATGTACTTCTGCCCCTTGGTAACAACTCAAAGTGTTTCCTGGAGGGGAAGGACTCTGGCAGGAATGCTCCAGGTATAAATGACATAGCTAATTTCTCTCCCTTCCCAAATCTTCCTCTAACCCAGTTTGGACAACCCATCTCCCCAAAAAGGGTGGAGGAATTACCAGTGTCCAACACAAAACAGACATGAGAACAAGATCAACTGCACTGTGTTAAGGATTCTTCTTCCTGCTGTCTAGGCTGTGTGATGGCTGGCAGAACAGCACTGGTGGTGGCATTCAGTGGGTACAGGAGTGGGGTAGACACATAAAAGACCTTAAGCAGGCTGGGATTCACCATGCAGCAGCCCAAAGGAAGGATCCTGACATCTCGCTCTTGCTTGGGGTGTCAGAGAAACCAGAGTTATGTTCTCAGGGGAGTCAGTCATGGGGCTGGAACAGAGCAAGATATAATTATGGAATAATGCTTGTTCTTTTCCCACCACTCCCCCCTTACTAAATTAGCTGTCATGTCACTAAAAACGTTCCTGTGTTCCACAATCAGGCCACTTAACTGTAACAAAGCAGCACAGATCTATCAAACTCACAATGAGCTCCACTAATGACCGCTGAAATTACCAGATCCATCCTGCTTCCCAGCACCCCGCTCCTTCCTCCACCTCTCTTCAATCACTGCTCTGCTTGAGGCTCTGGCCAAGGGAAAAGGAGTGAGTCGAAGGGCACACGAGGCTGCAGCATTGCTCTGCCTTGCAAGTGTGGAGCTGTTGGGTTTATGTCTTTTTCGCTGTGAAGGTGAAGCCGGAAGGCGCTCTGATCTGGAGATACCAAAGGAAAACCATCAGAACTAGAGCCAGCAGTGAAATACCAGCAGAGTGTATTCCTGGTCCTTGATTATGCATTTAGCTGCATTGCTAAGCACTATTTTTTATTTTTTTATTTTTTATTGGTAACTGCTCCTCGGAAGTGCAATCTTGCTGCTATTCAGATACAGTGTGGCTTCTATTCTCTCCTCCAGTTTTAATTATGTGTCCGCCACTGCTCCCTCTCCAAGCTGGCGGGCTCTGAGATTCATAATTTCAGCCTGACACCATAGTAACCATTTAGTTTGATTCAAGACTCTAATGTCATCACTGGCTAGTCTTGAATAGAGCAGGGAGAGAGGGTGTAATTTGAAGGCAACATCACATAGAAACTGCAATTATTTCTCCCTTTCGGAGGGAAATGTAAACAAAAGGTCATCACTGGTCAGTGCTCTGCATTTCCATCCTCACTCACTGACAAGCTGACTTTTTGTTTATTATTTATTTCTTCATCCACCCACAGGCCTCCACACCATCACTGGGAGCAGCAGCCAACATTAGTTATCATCCCTCCATAGCAATGTGACTACACCCCTGGGAGAACTCTTCCAGTATTTGAAGATAGAATCATAGAATTATTAAGGCTGGAAAGACAAATAAGATCATCGAGTCAAACCATCATTCCATGCCTGTGATTTCTACAGACCATGTCATTCAGTGTGACATCTTCTTGAACACCTCCAGGGACAGTGACTCTGCAACTTACCCACGCAGCCTGTGCCAATGCATCACTGCTCTTTCTGAGAAGAAATTTTTCTTAATACCTAAGTTGACCCCAGACAGCTTGTAAAACCACCTGGAGTCCCATGAATATTTTGAAGAGGGCTGTCTACATGGGGCCAAGTGCTGATGCACCCAGCATTTTATTGACAGTCAAACCTGTCATTGCAAGGAAGTAGTTTCATTCAGAATCTCTTCTCTCTCTTTTCCCTTTCTCCAGTGAAGATCCCATGTAGAATTTCCTGTCTCTCCCCATAAGTTAAATGTTTGAGTCTCATCTGGACACCACACTCCACAGCTCCAGAATTAACCTTCTAGCTCCCAAGTGCTATCCTGCACTCTACCAGCTCAGAGAGCTGCCTTCTAGTCACGCACATAGGCTTATAATAAAAAAGCCGCAGGGCACCAATGCTACCATTCAAGTTATTAGACCCTGGACCATAGTTTCCAATGTCTCTGGATACAACCCTTCCTTGATCACACTGGGAAAGGCAGAGAAACATAAGACGGATATCAGCAAGACAGATGAAAGTGTGCACGCAGTGAAATGCAATTGACTGGGTAGCATTCACTGCAAATCCCGCTGCAATAAATGAAGCTCCCCTGCCCTCCCCCAATGGCTCAGTGATAGAAAGGAGTTAAGTGAAAATAAATGCTCATATCAAATCACAGGTATTGATTTTCTGAGCTAGTAAATGAAGGCGCTTTATCTCTGGTGGGAGATTGAATGTCTGTGTGCCATGCTTTGCTCCATTTTCATAAAAAGGAAGGCATGGTGGAATTATTTTACCTGGCTTCTCATAAAGTGTAAAGGGAGCAGATTCTCATGACAATGACAAGAGGTATCAATCAGGAAAAATGCCATGAAGACAATAGAGCCATTGAGGACTGGCAATGGAATAACAAGCCTGGGAGACTGTCCTTGGACATCAACTCGCCCTTCAGTAAATATGGATGAGTGCCTTTCCACATCTCTGTGGTCCCTTTTCCCCTTCCAGAAACCTGTTCTCCAGTTTACTTTTGCTTTGCCAGCAGCTAAGCTTACATCTACATCATTTAATTCTTCTGGCTGTTTTAAGATGAGAACAAGGATTTCACTGCTACCTATGCCAGTTTTGAGCTCTAATGAGTTCTGAGCAGGATGTGATATTGAAATTATAGGTACATTACATTTAATAATCCGCAGAAAAACCTTAAAGGGAGTTGTCCATTGCCTTGAGGAGTGGTTTAGAAGATCAAAGCTGACTGATGCAAAGTAATTCATGTAGGCAGAAGAAGTCATACTCACAAAGGTCCTTTTGGAAATACAACCTCTTTTTGACTGGGTTCATCTACACAGGCATGCCTTGAAATGAAAGAGCTGAACTTCTGCATCTGAGATCCACAGATCTGTGTCCAAGTCTTCCATCTTATCTGGTAGTTACCCATGTTATCAGGCAATTTTCTAGCACTAGCAATGCATATCTGCAGCCATCCACTCATCTCACTATGCAGATAGACCTGGTGTATTTTGCTGCTGGCATTTTTCAAAGTAGAAGAGATCAAATGCAAAAAATAGATGCAAAGAAGCAAGTCACTAAAAAGCAGGTCCTACACTTCTGCAGCACAACACACGATTCTTCTGGTATAAAGTTGCTGTTGAGCACATTTTCACTCCCTGCCTTTCATGGCCTTGCCCACTGAGGCCAAACTGAGGAGAGCCAGGTGAATATATCGACAGGGAGAAGAAAAACAGGTGGATTTCATCCAGAAGTGACTTGTTTCTGAGAGAAGGATGATAGAGGGACTCTTGTGTTCCTGATCTGAAACCTGACTACCTATTCTATCTCCAAAGTACCAGACAGAGAAACAACTCCAGTGTACAGAACCCCAATTTCCAGGGACACAATCAACAACCTTCAGCTTTGAGGCTCTTCTATGTTGACACACAGAGGCCTGGGATGCTGTTCAGAGTTCCAGAAAGGCTATCTGTGTTAACATGGCCTGAAGCTATTGCTCTTTCCATCCATAGCATGATAATTTCTACTGACCTCTGAGGAAGCAAAGCCAAGCCCAAGTCTATCCACTCCATGCAGAAAAGCTCTCATGTTCTGTCCTGGATTTCCCACCACTGATATGTAATGAAAGAACGGACAGGTTGTTGATACCAGTTTTCACTACATAAAGACACCTATAGAGAACAACAAGAAAGACATTATTAGAGGTTCTATTTGAAAGGAAGGAAATGGTAGTATGGGTCTAAAGAAGCATCAGTGCGAGTTTAAACTGTGGGGAAGAAAACCCACCATAAATGGGAGGCATAAACATGGTTCAGTAAGGGAATACTGTCTTGATGTTAGGCTCTCAAAGTGGTCTTTGGTGTGCAGTTGCAATGCAGCCATGCTATGATAGTTCTATACAGAAAAAGAACTGTATATAGAACTATATAAAACTATAGTTCTAGATAGAAATAGTTCAGTGTCGGCATTCTTTGAAATTTACTTCATTATTTCTTGATTATTGTACAGCCTTTCTCAAAGCATCTTCTAGGGAGGTGGGTACTTGAAATAAAGAAGAGAAGGAAGACACTTTTTTGTAGATCTTGGTTGAAGCCAAGTCACTTTTGCCAGAGCCATGAGGCAAATAGGTGAGATTTTCTTTTTATTCTCAGCGGGAAGGTTGAACACAATGTGTTATCACTTTGTTTTGGTAGGATTTCCATTTTCATAGTGACAAACATTTTACATCATCAAGACCTGTTAGCCTCTCTTTGCTTTTGGTTTTGGGACACGGACTGCGTTTTTGGTTTTTTTTGGGGGGTGAATGGGGAATCATTGTTTCTTTTTTAGTTTTGTTTTGTAGTAGAGAAAGAAAACATGTTGCTTGTTATTATTATTCCCCCATCCACATGCCTGAGGTGTCTTTTTCAATAACGTTCTTACTACGACAAGCAGAAACGTTGCCCTGTACAACCTCTCTATAGAGTGCAAGCATCAATCCTCTCTTATTAAGCTGAAGCTAAAATGCTCATAGACAAACTGTTAAAAAGAAGAAAGCATCCATGCTGCGGTGGAAAAGGTAAAATGTAGTAATTGTCCAAAGCTTTCAAGGAAGAATATCTCAGTAGGGGAGGGAGGACCTTTTTACTTTCTGTGACAAATTGCCAGAAGACTCCAGGAAAGCTCACTTCACCAATATATATTTATTTTTAGGCACAAAATCACCCTTGGTGCCCTTGATTCCTGCAAATGTGTTGAGGAGAATCAAATACTATTCTCTACCCAGCTTCAGGTACAAGTTATCCCTACCTAATATTGCTGCTCTTTTTGAATTCTTTCTGATTCTGATTTATTTGCAGAGTGCCAAAGAAAAAAAAAAATGGCACTGCTCGTCATGTCTGCCACGTCTATATGGCAACAAGAGAGGACTGGTGTACATATAGAGTTACAAGGTGGATTAATCTGATTAAATTCCAGCCTCTAAGTCAAAGCTAGTCACCCAAAGCTCCTTTCTTACAGTAGACAGATATCAATATACAGTCAATGGAACCAGAGGTGCAATTCAGCCAATTTCAAAGTAGATGCCTAAAGTGGATCACACGAATCACAACCCAAGAGCATATTTCTCCCCACTGACTGTAGAAGGATCCTAGCATGACTAAACCATTTTTAGTTACTGAAAGCAATGTTGACTGGCTCAAGGCCCCTACCTTTGAATCCTTGCATGGGCAGCTTCCATGATGTCTCTTACGCTGTAGTTTCACTGTCGTTATTCATCCCTGGTTCAACTATGGACATAGGGCTTAAAGGCATAGATCTCACCAAGGTAATCTTGGGGAGTAAAAAATAAAGAAGACATTACCCATAATAACATTTTTACCCTGATCTTGGACGCATCCCACTAGACTTTAGGATGGTACTGTGGATCAATCATCTGAAAGCATTTTTGACAGTTGGAGATGGATGGAGTCATGGAATGAAGCCATAAGAATATGATCCAGTGAGCTGTTGATCTTCAGACTTTATACACAACCTTAGTCCAAATAGCAATAAATGTAGGAGTCCAGAGGCTGGAGGTAGGTATCTGAACTTGGTCAGGAATAAGAAATTGGTGGACCAGGTCATTTTTGCAGGGAAAATGCCTTTTTCCTTTTTCTGCTGTCAGATTTTGTAAATAACCTTTAGAAAAAGTGCACCTGGGAACTCAAGCAAGACAGCACAAAAACAGAGCTATGCAATGCACACCAGCCAGCTCAGGTCTCACCAGAAGCAGATTCCAAAGTCAGATGTGAGATTTTGATGCCTAGTGAAGTTAACTTTTTAAAGCAAAAGAAAGCAGACTGTTGCAGGCTGAACAAGTCAATGCTTCTCACAGCAGTTCTCATGAATCCAGAAAGACAGTCCATATATTATTTAAACCATCCAATTTACTGAACAGCTCAAAGTGGTTCTCTCTACAGCAGAGTTTATAAGGACTCAGAAAACTTTGCAAAACATTCTGCTTTCAGCCAGTTCTTCTCCAGCTGTAAGGTTTTGCTTCCTTGCTTGGATCATTTGCATGAAGAAAGGTCTTTGCTCCTGTCACCTCTGTTGATAGCAATACAGTCACCTGTGCCTCTTCAGAAGGAGGTGTTGTAGAGTTTCATGGCTCTAGGCCAGCACCTTCAGACACAGTGATGACTCTATTGGCAACATCATAGCACAGATGTATCATAGGGAACAGGAAAAGATGAGCCGTTAATAACATCTACTCTGAGTTCTGTTGGAATTGGAATAGCAGACGTTAGCTGGAAGGCAAGTGATCCTCTCCATGAGTTTGAAGAGAGAATTGTGTTTAAATTCCTTCACGATACCCAACCAGCAGACTGCCCATCTGGAGTTCCTTGGGCACCAAAACAACACATCTGTCATAAAAGGAGGTTCAAGTTCACGTCTCCCTATAAAACTCACACAAGCAGAGCCCTAAGAAGCTGTAAAACTCAGAAGCAAAGCAAACTTTCTCACCCTTCAAATAATCTTGCATCTCAGTTTTTCAACCTGTGCTTGGATGAATGTTTGCATCTGTAGTTAAGGCACCTAAACAAACTTTTTCTTCCTGTGTAACAATCCTATGCCTCTCCTGGATTTTCTCACATCTGAGTCACAAAGTGATGTGTTTATATTGGAAATGTGCGTGAGCAGATCTTCCCTAACTAGCAGGGGACTGGGGAGAAACAGCTGAACAAGTACATGCTCGTACATGCACAGACACACACACAATGGACCTAACACAGCTAGTTATAAATCTAATAAACTGGCAAGCACCACGATCCTTATGCTGCCCATAAATAATTCACTGCCAGGATGCTTGTAGGAACAGCACCTTCTGGATAGTCCATGGGAAATTCTAACGGGTACTGAGCCCTGCTGACTCCAGTTATTAATCCTGTTTATTGCTGCAGTGCCAAAGGGCTAACACAGAATGAGCCCCCCTTTGGGCTAAGAACTGTATAAACACAGACTCTTGAGTTTAAAAGGACTCTGGGAGGAGAAAACACTGGTATAATGATGTTAGCCCAGCCCCAGGACTGTCAAGATTCAAAATGTGTTTCCTCTCCAAGAACCAGCAATAGCTTTTAGGCAAAATTCTCTGCTTTGTGTTAGAAATAGACCCAAGATGCTGAGTCTAGAGCCTGGCAAGGATGTGAATGTCTCCAGCTCTAAAGGATCCAGATGGGTTGTGTTTATTAGGGTGGTCTCTTAGCAGTATAGATTACCTCAGTGGGAAGAAGGAGCAGAGAATGGAAGAGATTTCACCCCTTCCTTCTTGAAACGCTTTGTTTTAGAAATACAATTTCCTTATCAAAAGGCATGCACCCTGCATTATGAGCTTGCAGAAGCCCCAGACCTGTTGGGCTTCCCACGTGTTTCTCCACTGGAGCATTTCTAGGGAGGAACAGAGACTGGTTTCTGTGGTTCCTCAACTCCTGAGTTGTTTTGCCTCAAAGAGCCAGGGAGTTGAACCACGGGAGAAAGTAGTGCCCTTGGCAATGGTGATAGGTGAAACAAACCAGTGTTGTTTCAAGGGGCAGCTGAACAGGCCATCACCAGCCTTGATCAGTGGCCTAAAAGCAGAAGGATCTAAAAATATTCTGTTATTTTTTGAGCCGGCCCATCCCTTTCCATTGTGATTTCTATATACACAGTCTCATTGCTGGATGCTGAGTGTTCAAAGGATTGTTGTTGAAAACATTCACTATAAGGTGCCTCTTTTTCTTTAACAAGCAAAGAGGACTGAGCCAGGATTTAGCAGAGGTAGTAGCTATCATCACCCCTTCACCGCTCACTCTATTGCAGCTTAGAAATGGCATTTCAATTGCCTCAGCTGTAAAGTAGGAGAGAGCTACCATTCTAGAAAGCTCTCTGAGTTCTACCAGTAAATGCTCCCAGTCAGTGCTGATCAATATTATTGATATTTTTTAAATCCTGAATCACGGTCTTGACTTTTATAGGGGCATGACATATGTGAGGCGGCACTACAGCTCCCTGAGCAAAGACCTTTGCCATAACTTCTATTGGTCATGAAGTACAAAGCTGGTCTTTTGCATCATAGCTGAACCAATCACATCATCATGGGCTACCAGAAGGGTCCTGCATGATCATACTCAAATCTGCAAATTAACTCTTTTATGCTTTCCCTCTACCCATTCACAATGGAACAAGGTGTTTGGACCAATTTCATGCCAGCTTTCAGAAAGTTATTAACTCACCTCAGGCTAAGCATGGCAACTGAACACACCTGGGGAGACCTCCATAGTTCAGGGCAGGAAGCCTTTGTAAAAGGAAGCTTAAGAGGGATGCTGGTTCCCCACGCAGCAACAGCTGCAAAGAAAAGAATTATCATTGAGAAAGGAAAGAGCCACAGACATTCTGGAGGTCTCGTTGTGATGCAGAGCTCCAGTCTATGCCTTAAGTCTGACTCAGGAGACTATAGCTGTGAGCTGCAGCCATTGAGGTGTAATGCCCTGAAATTAGACATTTATACATATGTGTATAATATAATCTTGTAAGCTATAAAGCAAAGGTTGGTTCTGCTTCTTCCAAGGTGGGTTTCCCAATAACACCTTAAATGAAGTGTCTCAAATAAGGATTTAATTTAGACTCAATAAGGAGAGTTATTGCTCCATAATGAAATAGCGAGTAGTTATTGCAAACACATTTAGTGAGGTTTAACAGCCTTGTAATAGGTATGTAGAAGCTGTGGCCTGGCTAGGAAAGTTCAGTGAATATCTCCTTAATCTTGTACAAGTATTTTGGTTTGGTTTTCTTTTTTTTCTTTTTTTTCTTTTATTTTTTTTTTGCTCAGCATGCAATTACTATTTAATTAGATTTGTATTAAGTAGCAGCTGTGGATGGGAAAATACACCTCATTCTCCAGCACTGGCTGCTGTATGCCACCCTCCTCCCCAAACAGCTACCAGTAGTGCCACTTGGAGTTAAATTCAGTGCTGCTGCCCCTTCCACAGCCAATTAAATGTACTAAACTGAAGCTGATGTGAGGAACTGGAGACCTGGGAGGATCAAATCCAGGATGCAAGGTGCTGACTTTTCATAGAATCATAGGTTAGAAAAGACAAGGTGTTTAAATGCCTAACCTGGAATGTGACGTCTATGCCAGCTTTGGTGGGGACCTGATTTGCTTTGGACCAGAAGAGGGTCACATGTAGGGTGGTGTTTATCTTTGAGGATCCTGTGAATCCAAGAAATATAGGGGTGGATTTGGTTTTGGGCAGAAGGCTGTCCCAGGACCAAAGGGGCAACAGCATGTAAAAGAGATGTGATTCTTTTCTTTGTGCTCAGCCACACGCCACTGGGACTCATCAGTGCTCAGTTCTCTCTAAACATAAATGAAGAAAACCTTTGGGCTGCTGCCATAACACTTCACAACAAACCCTACCTGAGTCTGCTCTGTTATTTGTACAACTTTTTGTCGAAGAACTGCCTTCCCCAAGACCTCCCTGCTGCCTCTCTGTGTGTTAACAGCAGCTAGATGATCCCAGCCTAGTCTGAAAGGAAAAGCTCAGTCTTGAAGGCAGCGGGTGCAATAGAGGTAGAAAGCAGAATTGATGACTTTAAGGGGAGAACTACAATCATACCCCATGCTGTCACAAGAAAGCCACGCTCCAGCTAACAGAGGAAAGAATCACACTTTCCTTCTACCAGCCAATAACTTAAATTGATCTAATGTGGGAAGTCATCCTTGCTAATCCTAATTTTATAGGGTTTAATGGCCTTCGCTTAGCTGTGATCACACTTCACCCAGTGTGTGAAAGAGACACAGCCCGAGTTAGTGTAGATGCAAAGGCAAGTGAGAGATTATCTGCTTTACAGCTGTAGAAAATGAGGCAAAAAGGAAGGCAATAGACCCATCCTGATTGAGAAAGGCAGCTCAGCAGCACATCACCAACTGCACAAATGGATCGTGGGCAATTAGAGATCTCTGCTCTGTTCTGGTTTTAAGGATTGCTCTCCCTGTAATCTGTCTTTTAGGACCTAAATGGCCTGTGACAAAAGGCTTCTGATTAAGCACTTCTTTTGCTTTGTTACACTTCAGAGTGAAACTGGTGCTCCTGAAAATAAAGTAACTGAATAAAGATGAGAAGGAGAGCTGTCTGATTGCAAACTCCTCATGCAGGAGATTCTTCAGCATCAGGTCCACAATGGTTCTGTCAACTTCAGCATTCCACAAACTACTTTGAACACATCCTCTCTCACTGTTCTCCACTCAGTATCTGAGTACTGGGACTCATAAAACCCTGCCTGTGTTGTGCATCCATGGAAGCCTCAAGAACTCATCCTTCTTAGACAGGTTCCCTTTCCAAGACAGAGTGAGAAGCATCAGGGCAAAACAGGGCATAAAGATTTCCCCCCTTTTGTCTGCTTAAACTATGGTTTCTGCTTACGGACCATTCCTCAGGATAGCAATATTCACCCAGAGAGAGCCTGGATTTAGCTCCTTTTTTAAACACACAGTCTATGGTACATAAAGCATCACCACACACCAGAAACGCTGGGGGTGTGTGGCAAAAGTCTTTGCTTAACACTTCACCAGTGTAAACATTTTGCCTCTTAAGAGTCTCAGTCACAGAGTCTAAATTAAAGATATCACCCATTGTTTTCATAAAACAAGGACTGTCAGGGCAAATTATTGCTTTGAATTTATTGGAATTCTATCCACAATTCATTCTGGTTTAAATGTAACGTTCTACTCAATCAGAAGCAAAACATTTTGAGAAGCTTGTTATTCCCCTCTAAAGCACCTGGATGTATTTCTAAACTTAGGTCAGTTTTTTCTACTTTAGGGGAAACTCTTCAGGTATCTTAGAGTTGAACCCATTCATCAACGTGCACAAAGCTGTAAAATTATTTATATCCATTCCCGCAATTCAACAGAAAATACTTACAGTGAAACCCCCGATTTTTGCTATGAAAGAGAAATAAATTTCACATTAAATTTCTCTTTCCATTGTGATTTTACAAAACTTAGAATAGTCCCCCAAAATTACTTTTCTTTAAAAATGATCCAAGAGTCAGCCTTACAAGACTGTGGTGGCTGCAGAGGGAGCAGACAAATTAAACTGGCTCAAATCAACACCAACAAATACAACAACATTGTCTACGCTTGGGGAGAGGGAAGATATAATCAAACAACACAGTGCACAGGGAAACCATCATCTTTCCCTTTTAGCAAGCCAGGTGCTCGCTGTTATATCAGTAAGGACATGCTTTCCAGCCATTACAGCTTGTACACTCCACAGCCATTTAGCCATACAGCAAACATACAACTTTAGCTTGTGTCTCTGCTTTTTGTTTTCCCCTAGGACAGATGAGATGCTGCATTACACAAACATAGGACAAGCAAGCAGCATCTCTGCTGAACAACATGGATGGGACTCACCAGGATGAAAGGCTGAATTTCTGAGCAATGATCAGTGCCTTCATGGGAGGATGGGGAGAAGATCTCTTTCTTAAGAGATGGCTATTAAAGCATTCAGGGTCTGGACCACTTGCTTGATCCAGTCAGCTCCTGAATTCATAGAATAAAAGAACTGTTAAGGTTGGAAAATACCCCTATGATCATCCAGTCCAACCATACACTGACTACCAATATTTCCTACTAAACCATGCCCTTACGTACCACATCTCCCCACATTGCTTGAACAGCTCCAGGGATGGTAACTCCCCCACCTCCCTGGGCAGCCTGTGCCAACCATGAGATCAGAAGTGTCCCAGCGATCCAAGACCCCATACCTATAAACGCGATAGACCAGGTCCTGTTCTTCTTTGCTGTCTTACAAAGATTTGCTGATACGTTCAGGGAAATCACTTCACCCCATTATTTCACAAATAGCAGGCAAAAGCTGAGGAATATGAGAAATACCCCCATGGTTTTCAAGGAGTCCAACCACAGACAGAAATGGGAGACAGCTAAGTTTCTTCTTTTGGGGAACAGGTTCTGTTGATTTAAATGAGGAAGATAAACAGAGCACTGGAGAAAGTATAGGTTCAGTGAGTGACTTAACCCCTTTCCCATCACTCTTTCAACAAGATAGCCACAAATTGACTAGGAAAGAAGCCAATTAAATACAACAGTATGCTTGATTGATGAAGTGAAAATCTCAACAGCTCTTCCATAAGGTGCACATGGACTTGGTGTAACACCAGGAAGAAGTATTTCCAAAGCTTGTCATCCAGAAAGGCCTGGTAGATAGAAGAGGAAATGACAGGTAGAAATGATGAATGCTGTCCAAGTTGAGCCTGCAGTCACATCTCAAAAGCTGCTCTCTTTAATATGTCTAAGTTCCTTTTGCTCTGGAAAGCCACACCATGAACCTATGGGCTGGGGTCAAGTCTCTTTGATCCCAGCTCCACTGCAGGAAACCCCTGGGGAAGGCTGACTCCTTCTTGCAATGCAGAAATACCTTCTACCACACGTCTTTGGAAAAACCAACTTATTGGCAAAGCAAATTGCTTTTTGGATTGCTTTTTGTCCAATTGTGAGAGCTTCATTTTAGGAGCTATCATGGAAAGGGGTGAAACAGTTAGGTGAAAACCTGACATTGCAGAGGCTACCCTGGGGGATCAATATATTGAGAAACCAATACTCTGAGGCAGGACAACAGGGCAGCCACTGCTTTTCATTATACTATTTTTCTGCAGGAGCAGGGGGGAAAGACCTATTTTATACCTACATATAATAATAATAATAATAAAGGGAGATAGAAAAATAAATAAATAAATAAAGCCCTCTTGATAAATGCATTATTAGCTGTAGTGGGAGCAATTACAGGAAGAATGGGAAGTGACAGCTGCAGGCCCTAGATAGCCAAGGCACAAAAGGGGAGTTTTAGACAAATGCCCTTCAGATAATGGGTTTGCTTCTCGACTAGTTTGGGGGAGGGATGAGACCAATATGGGAGGCATTAACAAGCTGTGCCATACATAGGGAACAGAGATGCTGCTGTACAAATTCTCTACAGGCATAGTTTAGCCTTTCCCTCCCCCCCCCCCCCCCCCCATCTGACTTCTTATTTGTTTAAAGCTTACCCTGTCCTCACCCTCCATGCAGGGAGCTCTTCCCACAGTGACAGGGGAGGCCCTGAGATTTGCTCCTTTATAAGCCTGTCCATTTTCAGGACAGGGACCTCAGATAGTAAGATGGTGGGGAGACCACCAGGAATGGGGTCACAGCTTGTGAGAGCATCTGTGCTGGAGCACAATGGAAACCTGATGAAACCAGAGCCACCAGAGACAACCCAGAGACTGCTATCCAGAGGACTGCTGTCTGAAGGAAGAGGTCTCTTCTTCCAGATATCCCTGGAAGGGTAAGACATGGAGACAAAGCAGCTCAGTGGGGATCATTCTGCTCTACATTTTGCAGCAAGTATTCAAGCTGTGGTGGCTGGGATCTCACTATAACCTCTTGCCTCACTTCTGCTCGCACTAAGTATGAACAAAATCACTACCAAATTTTTCTGCTGCTCAGCATTATCCATGGCCCTTAAGTCTGAGACTCAGAGCCCCATCCTTTGCCCTTTTCCTACAAGGCTCACACCTTTTGTTGCTTTAACCCATGGCACTTTCCCAGTCACACAATTATGAAAGCATTTGGCCATTTCAGGAGCAGGAGAAAGTGCACGTGACGGAAAGTGGAAGGAGAATAACTTCCCTGGATGGCTGTGTGCTCCATAATAACAACGTGAGAACCAGCTGCAATTTGCTGGGGATGATGACACTGAGGTCAGACAAGCTGTATTGTAATTTGCGTCCAGGAAAATGTAACTAGGCATGACCAGGCAATGAAGGATCACTCTTCCAGTTATTACGAACAAAGAGCATGCAGTGGGAAATCATAGAGGCCTCTCTACAAGACCTCTGCCTTCAGCTTAGCTCCATCTCAGCCTAATTACATGGCCTTGTTTGCATTAGTTTTGTCTATGGGCTCTCCTATGTCCCTTCTCACTGAGTGTCATTCAGAGCCATTAGCACAGATTGCACAACCATCCTGGGGATTTCCCTAAGGCATATATAAACTTTCCTCACAAAATATGATCAGGCCAGCCTGAGGCAACACTCAGGAGGGAAGATTTCAGCATAAACGGTTAGAATTTGGAAAAGTTGTAAGTGACAGAAAGTGGGGTCTAATAATAGGAAGTGTTAGACAGCCTTAATAGAAAGCACATTAAGAGGCTTGTGCTCCGCATATAATGTATCTTCTCCAAGTTAATTGCTCATCAGTTCAGTACATAAACAAAGACTGATGCTGTGACTGTGCAAGTGGCAGGGCTCATTCCCTGGTGAGCTTTTTTTAGCTAAAAAAAAAACAAAACAAAAAACTCACTCCAAACACCACGTCTGGGAGAATGGCTTCCTGCATGCCAAGGTGGGACAGAAGTACTGGCCTGTTAGTGCAGTGTCCTGGGATCAAGATGTGTCCAATGGACTGTAGTCCAACTTGGCAGCGTCCACCTGCTTGTAGGAATGCACGTAAGTCTGAAGCTGGAGGTCTGATGGGCTCTGAGGCAGGAGGAGTCAGCAGATGAGATGGGCAGGGGTTGGAAAGTAGTTCAGCAGGACTGCAATGGGGTCATAGGAATTACAGGTGAGAGTAGAAATTGGATGTTTACCAGCCTTTGCAAACAGCCTGTTGGGTCTCCAAGTCTGCATCAAACCCACAGATACCACACGGAACTAAAGGCTGAATTTATGTGTCTTGCTAAGCATCATATTAGCTTCCCATTCTGTCCCCGCTGGAACAGTGCTCATTAACGCTTGGCTTGGAAACGCTTTCTGAAGTAGCCTTAAGGATTATCCATGAGAAATGCCCAAAATCTGGGATTCCCAATTGCATGACTGACTGATCTCACCTGGAACTGTACAGCAGGAGTCGGAATGAAGTGTTGGTCTCTGGCAGCAAATAGGTCTAGACAGATCACCAGGCTGCTTCTAAACAGCAGAGAATGGATGGCCATAGGTGAAGGTTTTCTGTTCTCAGGAGTTTACAATCATCTCAGTGCCCAAGAAGGTAGCATAAGTTATCCCATGGCAAAAGATATTCTAATTTGCCTTTGGCTCAGTCTGGCAAGTCTGTAATCAGTGCCACTAATCTTTAATAAAAGGGGTTCACAGGAGCCTTTGTTTATAATGACATGGTGGGTGATAGCTCTTTCTTGTTATAATCCCCTCTCAGAAAACATTTGATGTGGAAAATGTCTCCCTTGACAGTTTGCTTAAATTTTCATTTGCCAAAACGCTGAATAAACTTCTTGTTTGTCTAATGGAACTAGAAGGAATAGTGACACTTTTATTGTTTGTTTACTTCCTCACTGGGGCACCAGCTAAATTGGAGATGTCATCACACAGCACTGAGAATCAAGCTTCTTAATTTAACTGATTGGTTTGCAAACAAGAGTCTCCAAAGCACCGCTGCACTAGGCAAGCTTTGCAGTGACCGCAGACTGCAACACATCAGTGAGCTGCAGGCACGCAAAGCAATGCAGCGGGGAGGTAATCCCAGAAAAGCTGCTGCTTTTACAAGGTATTGCACAGAAGTGACGGTCAAATGGCATTTGTAAAACCAGCAGAGAGAAAACAAAGAGAGCAATACATTTTTCTATAAGTCCTATAAATTAACAGCCACTACTATGTTAGTGCTAGCACTAATTTTAAAGGATAGGGGGAACAGATTTATTCCCTGAATTCCCTCAGTTTTCCCCTCTAATTATGCCCTTACAACTAGGAGTAGGGTTACTCTTGCTTTACACCACCCCATGCAAGGACAGAGCAGTGCTCAGGATACATGCGGAGCAGCAGTCCCCCCTGGATCGCTGAGATTTTCAGGCAGATCAAATGTTGAGCTGCAGGTAATTGGCAGAGATCCTTTAATGTCTGAGTTTAACACTCACTGACTAGAAGAGAAGACAATTAGGCAATGAGATGTGGAAGAGTCTGAAGTGCCAGGTATAATAATTCAGCCGCAGTAGGCTGTTCAGCAGAAAGCTGAAGGCTGAGAGCTGTCAATTACACCGGGGGTGAATTAATGCAACTAAATTCATGCACTGAAGCATCTTATTATTGCTATGATCACATTTTATTATGAAGCAGTTTAGGTGAGGTTATTTTTTTTTAATTTATTTATCTATGTTAATTTTGTACAGAGACAAATAAGTTATGAGTTGGGAATTGTATTAATTTCACTGCTTGGAAATATTTTAATAGCTGATTAGGTCACTTGCTAGTTGCCTTTCCCCCTCCCCACCCCCCCTTCTTTCTGCTCGTTATAAAATTAGTGCTTAGTGCTACAAGCATGTAGGGTAGCAAAATGTGACCCCTCTTGGTTCCTCGTTCCAACATTTACTGATTCAGTAAATTTACATTCAGTTTCCACACTACCATTTCCTTGCCTTCCCCATGTGTATTTCAAGGTCTGACCTCACCAGGGACAACAGAAGATGAGATTTCACAGCTCAGAGGGAGCCTTCCCCATCCACCCCAAGGCAAATAAACTGCACTGCTGAGAACATCAGGAGACTCAGCAGTCAGAAGTCAAGATCTAGGAAAACTGTACCTCAACCACATCCAGCAATAATGGCACATAAGGAGAGCATGACTGTGCTGCACCATCCCAGCCTTTGTAGACTCAGGCAGGCTGGAGGGAACCATACCATTAAGGGAACACATCTTCTGCTTCTAGATGATGGCGTCTAAGCTGGCTGAGAGCTAACTACATTAGGTGGCCCATTGTGTTGAGAATTGGTAGGGAGAAAGAGATAAATTCTGTGTCCTCTCCTGATACTATGGTTCCTATTTCATGGTTTAGTGGTAAGGCAGTGATGGGTTGATAGTTGGACTAGATGATCTTTATGGTCTTTTCCAATCTTAATGTTTCTATGATTCCATACAAAACTACACAAGGAATAAACAATTCCCTCTAAATAGCACAAATGATGTGAGGCTTGTGGTCCCATCCCTGCAGGAGAACTTGGGGCTAGAGCTACAGGGTCATCACCTCGGGGGCTTGGGCATCGCCAAAGAGGGAAAGAACAGCAGGGATATTGTGGATAAGAGTCTCAGGTATGGCTTGCCCAAATCTGAACAAAAGCGCTCTGAATTTACACAGGATTTGGGTAGAGCTGTGTTGGGGACAGGCAGAAAGCTGGAAGAAGAGCTGTGAGCAGATGGAGGCGAGGAAGGAGGTGTAGAAGAGCATGAGGGATGAGCATTTATGTGCCCTAAAGCAGAGAAAAGGCCACTGCCTCAGCCACAGAAATTTCTGCACAATCTCAACAACTCCAGCTGTTAACATCGGGAGCCCAGAAACTTAGAGGAATCCTAGAGTAACATTTTTCTTTGGCTTAATTACCGAAATAGACAAATTAGAAATTGGCCCATCATGAAGATAAATAGCAACAAAGGGGGATAAAAAACATAAAACCCACCAAAAATAAAAACACCAAACCCTGCAGTCGATAAAAGTGTTCCTTCTAAATTATAATTAACCACCCACCGGCAGCTACCTGGTGGAGGTGAGAGGGGAGGCCATGAGCAGCCCCTCTGCTTGGCTGGCAGTGCTTCCCATGATGCTCCTCATTACTGCACCTCTGGGGCACTTAATGCCCCATTCTGCTTTCAGTGCAATTATAAAAGACCACTTACATTCGCCACACCCCCATTACCCCCCCTTTGTCTCCCCACCCCAAGATCTCTAATAGTCTAAATTATCAGCAAATTGCCTATTTGATAAGGGCAAGCCATTTTGCATTGAGAGCTGAACTATTTCCCACTTCTGGGGGATAATATTAGGCAAATAACAAGCATCATTCTTTTGACATGTACAATTATTTGCCAAGTGTATGTTTGAATAGCCTGCTCCTTTGTGTGACAGGGTCCGTTCTCCATTAGCATATTTGACAGATGAATATGCTGGGTCCTTGTGGAAAACCTGGCAGTAACCATGGTGATTGGGAGACAATGTTTTGAGTGAGGGATGTATTATCATTTTCAACTGGAAGTAAAAAAAAGTGTATCGCTAACGAGCTGATCTGCAATCCTGGAGAAATACATTGTTCCCAGGTAATTAAGCCAATCTTGGTACTGGTTTTAAACTCACATAAATTAGAGGTGGAGATGTCTACCTATTTTCTTGTTTCTCTCATTCCTGATGAGGTTTTTCTTGATGATTTTTAATTAAAGTTCTCTAAGAAGGAACTGTAACGTGCTTTTTCCTTTGTGCTAACGAGTTCTGGGAGAAAAGTTGATAACCAGAATGGATCCTATCTTAGGGTATACTGGGGAGGGATGATTGGACAGCCTTGCTGAAGAATCCCAGGACAGTCTCTCAAGAAGCAACTTTTGGGTTACCCTGGCTTTATTCTGAGCTTTCTTTTTGGAGTGGTGGAAGGAGATGCTGCCCTCACATTACCCCAGAGAAAGCAGGCAGCACAACAGTGGTTATGGATTTGTGCTCCTCAGATTCTGCTGAACCAAAGCCTTTGTTGCCCAAGCTCAGCTGTCCCTCTGACAGTAAGCGGCTGCTTGAGTGCTGCTGGAGAACCCCAGTCATAGAATCACAGAGCCATTATGGTGGGAAAAGACCTCTAAGATCATCTAGTACAGCCATCAGCTCATCTCCACCATGCCCACTGACCACATCCCTCAGTGCCACATCACCATGTTTCTCAAACACCACTAAGGACAGAGACTTTACCACCTCCCCAGGCAGCCCATATCAGTGCCTCACCACTCATTCAGAGATTAATTTTTTTGTAATGCCCATTTTGAAACTCTCCTGGCACAACCTGTGGCCATCACCTCTCATCCTATCACTGTTACCTGGGAGCAGAGCCTGACTCCCACCTCACCACCACCTCCTTTCAGGAAGTTGTAGAGAGCAATAAATCTCCCCTGAACCTCCTCTTCTCCAGACTGAACCATCCCAGTTTCTTACCTGCAACCCATAAGACTTGTGCTCCAAATCCTTCACAGCTCCATTGTCTTTCTCTGAGCAGGCTCCAGGGCCCCAGTTTCTTCCTCATAGTGAGGGGCCCAAATCTGAACACAGTTTGCTGCTCCCTGAGTACCACCCACTTAGGGCTGCCAGGTGCATCTAAAGAGACAGCTTTGAATGCAGCACGAGATCTATCACAGACACCCTTATGCCTTCATTTGATTAGAGAGGCAGCTCACATGCTTCTTCCCCCTTGGGAAAGACAGACTAAATAACCTCTGCATAGCAATGCTTTGCCTTGAATCTTGCCCATTAAAATCTACATAGAACAGGTGAAAAGCATCTCCATTTTGTCCTAGTGGTTATTTTGCCTCAGCTTTGCCTGGGGATAGATGGATACAATACCAAGGCAAGAAGGGATAGGGCCAGGACCAGCTTTTTCCTCATGTTATGTTATAATAGAATGAAGCAATCTGTTTGAAATCCCTGTCCAGTCCTGCTCCAGATCCCCCAAATCCCTGTAACATATAACCTCACTTTACTGAAAAAAGGCAGATTATAGGAACAAAATTACTGTTAGTGGTTTGATTAGGAACAGATTCTCCACAGTACTTCATTAACAGGAACCTCCCTGCCATTTTACACTCAAATTTGCCCTCATTTTCCACACCTGATACTTTCTCATTTTTATTATTGTAAAATGTTGACGTGGAAAAAGCTGAGTCAGGCACCCGAGTTCAGAAAAGGCGATTTGCACCAAAGTAATGAATCCTGCTACCTCCCAGGGCTTCCGTTCTTGCCCTTTCCTCATTCCTGGTTCTTTTTCAAGCAAGTGATTGTTTTTTCCCCCACCCCCATCCTCTGTCCCAGCACTTCTCCCTGCTTTGGACGTTGGCAGGTTGAGAGCTACAATTAGAGACAGTGTTTATGGTGCCGGCCATATGGCTCACAATGCAAAACAGCAGCTGCATGGGAATCTCGAAAGCAGCCCTCCCCAAGGTCACTGTGAACAAGGGAGTGTGTGCCCTCCCAGGTGGGACATGCAGTCTTCTCATCACTCCATATATGATCACACACGTACCCATCGGGTGCCTCTGATGCACACTAATGTAGGAACAGCTGCAGAGTGCTGATCGTGTCCCATACACAACCACTTCACTGAGCAGCAGGAACACAGGAATGTCAGGGCTGCTTCTCTTGTGGATCACAGGTTCCTGAAAACAAGGTGAGAAACAGGCTGAGGTCACCCAGGAGCTCACGATGCCTTAAATGCAACACTGGCATGGAGGTTTCTCCTTTACTGGAAGATCTTTTAGAGGGATGTTGGCTTTGAAGGGCAGGTAGCCTGGGTGTAGAGACCAAGCAAACAAACATCTTGTTCTCCTGGATCAGGCCGATTTTTGCACGTTCTAATTCTATGGTGACTTTCCCCTTCCCATCCCAAAGACAGGTATATATGGCAACAGAGCCAGCACTGCGGCTGTGATCACAAACTCAAGGCAAGAAATCCCATGGCTGCAATCACAAATGCATTACATTCATGTCTAAAGGGCAGGAATTCATCCTAGATTGGGTGGATTTTTTCTTGATGTTTAAATCATCCATCCGCTGTAGAAATAGCTATGTAAGAAGCAACCTGTGTGCACTCTGCGCCCAGCTGTTTCCAGGAAAGCTCCAAGTGACCAGGCTGGGATTTCCTCCGGCGCTCTCATAACATTAGCAGATACACTTTTAAAGATGTCACATTCATAAAAGAGCAAGAATGTGACCTGACTGAAGCGCCATTTCCCAGGCTGTTTATCACCATCTGATAAATGAATGAGAGCATTTGATGCTTACGGGCTGTAACCAGAGCAGAAGGGCACTCTCTGGGACCGTGCCAAATGCCCTGTTCTTCCTGGAGAGCAGCAAAGTTCACATCCCAGAGACTGACACACAAGCCAGCGAGGATTTCATTCACACCCAAAAACTATCGGGCAACATCTTGTCTGCCTATATTAGGGATTGCCCCTTTCATCTAAGTCTGTATGTGGTGGGGTGGGAGAGGCTTTCCCTCTAAGCAGTCAGCTTTCAAAGTATCCAGGGTAACCAGAGATAGGACGAGAGGAAATGGCCTCAAATTATGCCAGGAGAGGTTCTGGTTTGATATTAAGAACAATTTCTTCTCAGAAGGAGTGGTGAGGCATTGGCTCAGGCTGCCCAGGGTGTGGAGGAGTCACTGTCTCTGAAGGTGCTCAAAAGCTGAGCAGATGTGGCACAGAGGGACACGGTTATGGGCATGGTGGGGGTTGGACTGGATGATCTTAGTGACCTTTTCCAACCCCAATGATTATCTGACTCTTTGATTCTATGATTTATAGTACCATTTTAAGTCTCCATGTACCCACAGAATAACAGAAATGGATAGAAGATGTACACTGTCTCAATATATTATGTAAAAATTTTTACCAACATGTCTTCTGAAGACTAAAATAGGTGAAGAAGGAAGGACGGAAGGGAGGACGGGAGGACGGGAGGGAGGGAGGGAGGGAGGGAGGGAGGGAGGGAGGGAGGGAGGGAGGGAGGGAGGGAGGGAGGGAGGAAGGAAGGAAGGAAGGAAGGAAGGAAGGAAGGAAGGAAGGAAGGAAGGAAGGAAGGAAGGAAGGAAGGAAGGAAGGAAGGAAGGAAGGAAGGAAGGAAGGAAGGAAGGAAGGAAGGAAGGAAGGAAGGAAGGAAGGAAGGAAGGAAGGAAGGAAGGAAGGAAGGAAGGAAGGAAGGAAGGAAGGAAGGAAGGAAGGAAGGAAGGAAGGAAGGAAGGAAGGAAGGAAGGAAGGAAGGAAGGAAGGAAGGAAGGAAGGAAGGAAGGAAGGAAGGAAGGAAGGAAGGAAGGAAGGAAGGAAGGAAGGAAGGAAGGAAGGAAGGAAGGAAGGAAGGAAGGAAGGAAGGAAGGAAGGAAGGAAGGAAGGAAGGAATATTCTGCATTACCTGGTGACATTCCCAGTGCCCAGTCACAAGAGAAAAAAAAAAACAACAAAAAATTCAGATTCTGGATGATGGCTAAGAATGAAGAGAAAGGCAGATGAGGTGATGGGGCAGGAGTCTTTTCTGGGATCAGACATACCTTCCCATGTAGACAGAATGCTTAAGCAGTGGACATCTTCCTGTGAGTCTTTAACAGCACCTAATTTAGGTTTTACACTATGTATTGCCATGTACATAGCTGCAGAGAGCTATTGAAACCTTCTTAATGAGGTACTTGGGCTCCTTATATAGTCCATGAAGAGATCTGGTGACTGACAAACAGCTGAGAAAGCCTCGGAGCTATCAGAGCTGCTCTGTAGAAAACACAAAGCACAGCATAGCATGAACTTTTTCCCTTCAGGCAGGAAATAATTGCCTGCCTTCCCAAACCAGGGCACTTCTCTGTCTGTGTGTCACTGGATAGAGAAGTTCCAGACTAAGCAAAGCAGAAAATAGGAATTAGCCATCTTCAGGGTTTGTCAGCACAGGATGGAGCATCCTGGGTGGCTCACTGTGGTGTAAACACCGCTCACACTTTGTCTCGTTGCACAACATGGGATAGTTAACTATTTCCAGAGAGATCCAGAGTGAGTGCTGCTATTAGATGTAGACCTACAGACACATTAAAACATAACGAAGTGTCTTAACCACCCTTTACAAGATGAATTTATCACAGGGAACCCTATAAAATGAAAATGAAAGAGCAATTCTATGACCACTCTTACCTCAGATAGGGAGAGATTATTTGTTGCTAATGAATGGCAAATTCATTGCTATCTCATCCCCATGAATGAAATATGTGGGGATGCAGAGCAAGGGCCCGGCATTGCACAAAGGGTATTTTGCAATCAGCTCACAGCACCTATCTAAACTGCCTGGGAACTCAGTTACACTGTTGCTCTAATGCCCAGATGCTGGTGTGCCTGCCTTGAAATCTCCTGCTAACCTGGGGCTCAGCAGCTTCCCAGCCCCTTCAGACTCAGCTGCCTCCATCAGCAGGATTTTCCTTCACAGAGCCCGAGGGGAGAGCATGATGAGTTCTGCAGCTTCCTTAATGAAGCCAAGACATCTCAACCTAAGTGATATCTTCCCCTGTATAATTAAATATTTGGCAGTGGCTGACTATCTGGGGCAAGCACTGTAGGTACACAGTGCTGCTGTGCTGCTGAGGTCCCAGCAGAGCTCTGAGAAGGGAACACCTGCAACGCTGCAGTCCCCATGCAGGTGCATCCTTGCCAGTCAATGCAAAGCACTTCCCATCACCTTAAGACTTTGTATTGTGCCCCACATGAGTCCAGGTATTCCTGAACAGCTCCAGTGGTCAGAGGATCAGAGATACATGCTCCTCTACATCCAGGGGAGTGAGTTTAAATAATTGGCTTTCAAGGCTACCTACATCCAGCAGACATCTCATAGTCTCTCCTTTCCATTTTATGAATGCCCTTTCTGTGTGCCCTTCTACCCCTCTGGCCACAGACTTAAACTACTGTGCTCATCATATCTCTACTCCCTGCCTGCTCCAGTCCTAGTCAAAGCAAAGGTGAGCTGTTCTTTGCAAGGCTAAAATCTGCATGGAGCAGGAAGGGCAGGACACACTCTCAAAGCATCAGTGTTTTAGGCCTGTCCCAATGGGCATTTCAGGAAGCCTCAAAGCACAGCTGGAAAGGTCTAGGTCTTTGCTGTATCACTGATTCACTGCAGGAGCATGGATAAATAAATCACTTCACCTCTTTTTGCCCCCATTAAAAAATAATACAAAATGATGATGTCTTCCCTTTGTCAGGCACCAGGAGATCTCAGGATAAACACACTCAGAGTTGCATTAATTCTTCTGTGAGGCTCTCATTACTAGGGCCATCCATGTGGTCAAGCACCTTTGAAGTAAACATCACCAGGAAATAGAAAAAGAGAGTTCCTACCATCCAGTGATCAGACAGTCCCAGCAGACAGTTGGACTAGACAAGCTTAGTGATCTTTTCCAACCTTAATGATTCTGTGATTCTATGACTGCAAACACACAGCATTATACATTTGCAGCTCTGCCAGCATCAGAAGTTGATGGCATAGCATGGCCTTCCTGCCAGCAGACAGACTAAGCTGTGTGTTTTCCTTGAGGATCTCATAATTGCTTGGAAAGTTGGAAGACTTCCTTCTCAGAAAGTGGTGATGCAGTGACACAGACTGCCCAGGGAGGTGGTAGAAACATCATCCCCAGAGGTGCTCAAGAGTCATGGAGACGTGGCACTGAGGGATGTGAGCAGTAATGATGGTAGGTGGACAGTTGGACTAGGTGATCTTAAAGATCTTTTCCAATCTTGATGATTCTATCATTCTACATCTTGTCCTCTTCCAAAACATGGATGAGGCAGGGAACTGTCTGTTAGGCTGTGCGCAGTGCACCTACTGGAAGACTGTACAAACACAGCGTCTTCTTGTCCTTGAAGAGCATATAAATAAATGGGCACTTACCTTGACGGCAGGCTGCAGCGTTAGTCAACACTCAAGCAGTTAATTTGTAAATTTGTACACAATAGAATCAAGACACTTGAAAAAGCAGCAGAATGTACCTTATTTGAGTGCGAGTGGATTTAGTGCTTGAGCAAACTGCTGGACTAATAGGCCAGGAGACCGAGGGTTCATATTTATCCAGGAGACACAGCTCAGGCAGCTGTGGTGTTTGAGCTCCTTCCTTCATCTTCCCAGCAATGCTCCCAGACCCTCCCAGGGAGGATGGAAGGACGTGGGCATCCCTCTCTGCCCAGCAGCTTGTTCTAGTGGAGGTGTTCAAGACCAGGTTGGAGGGAACCCTGAGCAACCTATCTAGTACCTTATTTAGTGGTTGGCAACCCTGCCCACACTAGGGGAGTTGAACTAAATGATTTTTGAGGTCCTTTCCAAATCAAGGCATTCTACGATTCTATGATGAATGTCCATTCCTGGGACATGGCTTTTTCATCTGGCCTTGCAACCTGAGAAATGACACCCAGCATCCCTACCTCCTTCCTTCAGCTTGGCATGAGCTGGATGTCAGTACACATTTCTCTGCTAGTTGCATGATTTCTATGCATAATGGTTATAATCATTCTTTTTTTTCTAGCTCCTATTAACCTTATAGTTGAATGACAATTTAATCTTCATCAACTTCCTTCACTATACCATTTCAGCTATTTTTATTATCTATCGTCTTGCCACTTTGTATTATTTTGGAAAGTATTTGGGAAAGTAGTTTGTCCAATGCAACATACCTTGTCATCCTGCTGAGTATTGCACCACTGTGATCTCTGGCAGTCCTGCTGCACAGGAAAGCAAGGGATAAGCAAAGAGAGGACTTTGCTTTGTCACCCAGATTGGTCCAGTGTGGTGAGCTGTCGTCTCTTGCCTCGTCCTCGCTGTATGGGATCCTGTGTTGTTACTGAGGACCAAGGACCAGATCTGCATAGATGCCTCTGAAGAAAGAATTTAAAACCATCACACGCTTAGTGAGGCTAAATGAGTATTCAAATTGGTTAATAAAAAAGTAATGAGGAATGCCTGCAGCCCTAAGCCACCTAAAGAAAATCAACAAATGCCAGCAACAGTGCAAACACTTTCCATGGTAGGCAGTGGGGATTTCAAAACAAGGCAGGGAGGGCTTGCGGGGACAACAGAGGAAAATGACAGCAGCTGCTGGAGGAAGCACAAGGGAAAATCATGGGGGAATTTTTCACTGAAGGCAAAGACAGAGATGCTCTGGGGAGCTCCCAGCCCAAACAGGGCACAGAGCCAGCCTGCTGCCCCACCCTCCCTGGGGCAGTCAGACTTAGATGATCTCAGAGGTCTTCTTCAAACTTAGCAATTCTATAATTCAATGAAAATCTCACCCGAGTTCAAGCAATGTCTCCCAAACACCCTCAGGCTGGGGTTCAGGTTAAAAAAATCAGAAAATCATAGAATGGTTTGAGACTATCTGATCCAATTCCCCTGCACTGAACAGGGACACCCACACCTCCATCAGGTGCTCAGAGCCCATCCCATCTCACCTGGGGTGTCTCCAGGGATGGGGCACCACCACCTCTCTGGACAGTCTGTGCCAGCGCCTCACCACATTTATTTTAAAAACCTTCCTTATATCCAGTCTAAATATCCTCTCTTTTAGCTTGAAACCATTCCCCATGTCCCACCACAACAGACCCTATTGAAGAGCCTGTTGCCTTTTTTCTTACAGCTCCCCTTTAGATACCAAAAGACTGCTCACAGGTTTCCAGAGCCTTCTCTTCTCTAGGCTGAACAGCTCCAACTCTCTCACTGTCCTCACAGAGAAGGTGCTCCATCCCTTGGATCATTTGTGTGGCCCCCTTCTGGACACACTCCAGCAGGTCCATGTCTCTCCTGTAATGAGGACTCCACATCTGGACGCAGTACTCCAGGTGAGGTCTCACAGCACAGAGTAGAGGTGTGCTCTTGCAAGAATGAGTTCTTTCAAACCATCTGTAGTTTTATGAAGTACAGGGACATGTTGATCCCACTGTATTACTGCAGACCCAGAACATGACCCACAGGATACTTCTGATGGGACTCACATCCCCTAGAGATCAGGGGATTTAGACCATACAAGAGTCCCTTCCAGGAACCCCCCTCACTTTTCAGATTTCCCTTCTGGTGCTTCCCATCACCTTCCACTAATGATGGTAGCTTAAATTCCACATCCAACGCTGTGCCAGATAAAGCTGGTGACATGTGTGCTGCTCAAGGGAAGGTACCACAGTGTGCAGCACTGGAATAGGCTGCTGAGCCTCAGCCATCCCAGTGGAATGAAGGAGCAGGGAGGTAACAGCAGAGAGGTGTCTCTCAGGAGTGTGTGAAGAGAACTCTATTAGAGATTGTGAAATGCTGAGGTACCCTGGAGACCATATAAGTATCTATGACAAGACAGCAAGAATAATTAGCTCGACAGCTGTGGGTACTGATCACGAGCATTTTTAACAGTATCCTGTCATGTTTTGGTTTATTACTACAGTCCGATGAGGTGTGATGCCATTTTCCCTGCTGATGTCCTCCCTTCCAGGAAGCATTGAGGTGCACATACACTTTAGCAGGTATCATGAGGGCCTGTGGCATATTCTGTCCCTCATTTAAAACTCAAGCACCTTTTAAAAATGACAAGCCAAAGAATTTGAGTCTAACAGACCAGTGGGAATAAAGACTGACTCTGTGGGGGCCCTGGTGTTAGAGTGTAAATGAGCTCAGAAGAGGCCAAGAAAGCTTTAAAATGCATAGTTAAGTGGGTAAAGAGATTTCCTGGCCTTCCAAGCTCAGAATGTCTCCCTCAGCAGGTTCTCTCCTGTTATTTATCTCCTCTGCACAAGAAGAGTGGCTTAGCAGAGAGGCCAAACTTCAGCGTGCGAAGGAATGAGGGTAGAAAAGATTATCAACATGTCACCCTCAGAGCGCCCTGTGTTCAAACTGGGGTGAAAGCTTCCAGCTTGGTGCTCACATTGTCCCAGACACTCCTGCAATGCCCTCCAGAACGATACTTTTCTCCTCATGAGAAGCTGCATGGACTGGTAAAGGAGAAACAAGCGATCCTGACTTTTGTACCACAAGCAGGAACGAGAGAAAAGGAGTATGAAATAAGAAAATCCTGGAGAACAGCCAAGGAATGTGTTTTCCAGAAACATGTAATCTGTAATTGGGCTAATTCTGATTTATTTGTGTCTCCAATTTTTTGTTTTCCTGTTGTCTGTATAACTCTTGATTGGAACATTCGATGTTGCTTTTGTGAGTTCCTAAATCCAATCCGCTGATGATGTACATGAATGTGCATCTGATGGATGTTTTCCAGCACCTTTTTGTTGCCTCAATTAAGGGATAATGAACAAGAATTGTTCCTATTTGTAAAACATCTCCTGCTATTTTCTGCTTCCAAATTGGTTGGACAATGTGTCTTAATTAAACACAAAGTCTTGCAACATCATTCAGAGGAGAGAGACCAAGACTGGAAAGGAAGGAAAAAAAGGAGGAGAAAAGAAGAGGTGAGGGACTTCCATTCTTTGAGTGACTTTATCATGGAGAGATAGTGGGTTTGTTGCAGCAATGGTCACACCTTACAGTTTTCTGAATCTGATACTGGAGAAATGGATAAGGACATTGGAGCAATCTCCACTCAGAGCCACGACTCTGTAGAATGACAAAATGGGTGCCACAGGGAATAAGAAATGAGATGCAGAGCCTTTCATTTTCACTCACCAGACAAAACACCATTTGTCTCCCAAGGTGCAAAGGGAAACAACCATCAAATGATACCCACTAGGTCTTACATAAGGTAAGCTTACAGACAGCATGTAACAAAAGTAAATAAAATAAATAGAATAAAATAGAGTAAGATAAATAAATAAAGTAAAATAAAATAAAATAACATTGTACTGTGTATGTCTCAGCAGAGACGTGTAGGAGAGATAAAGTTGCAAGGTTTTACTAACCTCATCATTTCAGGCTGATATTTACCTGGGTTGGGGTGAAGCTCTTTTTGCACTGCCTCTGCAGTGGGCATCTTGTACCATCTCTCACCGACACACAATTCATATGATTATATGATTTTCAAATCAAATCCTGTAGATCCACTGAAAAACACATATGGTGCAATGTCATGTTTTAGCCCGATTAAAGCTATTATAGTATCATCTACACTGTCTGTAAAAGAGCAGCTCTAGCCTGATCTTCAGCCTCTAAGACCTCCCCCATCTCTGACCAAACACACCTGCATTATCTTCTTTGGTTAAATGCCAAGGAATGTCCTTGGCTCTTGCAGCTCTGAGACCAGTTCTGTGGAACCAGATACTGGATCCACCTCCAGATACACCACCTCCAACAAATGGCCACATGTGATGTATGCAGGCAGGATGAAGTTGTGCACCCCAGTGCAGTTGCTTACTGGTCAGATTCTATCCCCAGCTCTTTTTGCAGCCTCAGCCAAATTTCCTCATCCATAGAGGACCAAAGGAAACCTTCACCATGCCCATGCAGACCATAAATGGAGCTGTGTATTCAGAGCTGAACACACAACACTAGCTGAGGAGGGAGGCAATAGGAGTCCTTAGAGCGTGTGTTACACATGCAAATACCATCTGTGAGAGGCAACTCTGTCTCCTTTAACACTGCTTGTAATCCTGATGTCATCCTCTTCACTCACACAGTGTTTGTTTTGTCACTGTGTGTCAGCACAAGAGCAAAACCATGAGGGGCAGGAGGATTGTGCATGAGTCCTGAAGCCAAGTCTTCCTCCCCTCAGAATACATGTGTTTAAATATAGAAACAGGGAGGCATGACAGAAAGATGAGGGAATTGCATCTGGTCTTTGTCATCCCCATGCAACTCCATAGTGGTATCTGCAAGCCAAGAGCGGCTCCAGCTGAAATAACAGCCCAACCCTTCCTGTCTGCTGTGATATCCTGGGCGAGCCCATGCCCTGAGCACGACTGTTTCTTCAGGTTTGTTCCACGGATGCTGGGAGCTGAATTTGGATCCATGCAGCAAATATATTTCATTAGTTCCAGCGTACCTAATCCATCTGTTGCTAAGAATTCAGGAGAGGTTAAACTCCATGACTTAGCGTGGATAAAAGAAGGGATGTTAACCCATCTGGATCCTGACACATCTTTGGGTTCACAAAATAGAAAGCAGCAACATAAGCATCTCCCATTGCTCTGACTCAAAGCCCTGATCTGCAAGCACCTTGCCAGATAAGAGAGAGAAGCTGCATTTCCATGGTCCCCTCAAACCCCAGATCCTCGGAAGCTGCCAGTGAAAGGATGGGCTACTTTGTTCTCTCTCTTGATACCATGTAAAATGTGCTTAGGTACTCCAGAGATGGAGACTCCTGTAACAAGGAGATAAGCTCGATGTACTGGCAGCTCTGGTGATAGGGATGGGGATCTCTGAGTGCTGGGCACAATACTGAGGCTCTCAGGAAGACATCAAATGGGCTGATAAGAATATTCCCTTCCCAAGCAGATCAGAGACCCGGTGGCTAGACCTATATCTTTCCCCCACATGGGCTCCCTCCTTTCCTTTGTGATAAAAACCCTTGTGCTTAAACCAAGGGAAATAAAAGAAGCCAAACATCCCCAGGCTGCTCCTTCCCCAGGAGCGGACTGTGCAGCTTGGTGCCACATTCCCTCATCTCCCCCTTTCCTTCTCCTGTTCCCATTCCTTGTGACTGACCTCAAAAATCAGCAAAACCACAGACGTTCTACGCAGGAGCAGCTCCCTGCACAGGAGATGCCATAGGGTTCACTCTTTTTTCTACTGCAACTTGAAAAAAATATATATATTCTGCTAGCCACTCAATAATTAATGCTTCTGAGCAGTGATTCAGCATGTCAGGAAGAGAATTTTGCACTCTTATTGTAGTCTTTTGTAATTGAATCTTATGCTGTTACATTAGTGTGGCCCCAGATGAGTATGCAATAGCTGAGGGGGGAAAAAAAGGTAAGATAAAGGAATTACAATAGAGCCAGGCTAATGTGAGAACAAGGCAATGTCTTCTGTGCCTCAAGGTGTTAAGTTAATCTCTGATAAGTTATTAACTTATTAATGGGCTGAGAAGGGATGAACTACTTTTCATCCAAAGTCCCAAGTGCTCCTCATCTGCTTCCACATACTTCTCCTTGTCAACCACTTCTCCTTCAGCGCTGCTTTCCTGCTGCTCTGCCTCCATGTGTCGTGTTTCAGCAAAAATGAACTCTGTGTAGAAAAGCTCCTGCATGGAGCCATCAGATCATGCTCAGAGCCTGGGACATGGGGACTGCTGGGAAGATTTGAGGGCAGAAGTCATAGATCAAAGAATCATAGAATCATTAAGGCTGGAAAAGACCTCTAAGATCAGTCATTCCAACCATCCACCTATCACCAATATCACCCAGTAAACCATGTCCCTAAGTATCACATCTACGTGTCTCTTGAGTATGAGAGCACAAAACCTAATGAAGAATCCTCAAAAGTTTGTTATTAGTCCCTCCTATCTCTCAAGTTGTTAACTAATCAGTGATTATCAGTGATTGTATTCCACAATCAGTGCAAAAGTATAGAGAGATTGAACAAAAGGACTCAGTCACATGCAGGCACCTCAGCTCTTACACAGCACTGTGTTCACAAGGAATCTTTCCACACTGGTGGACATACAGCACATTTATCTGGGACCATGACATTTGCCATTCTCAAAGTGATGCCACTCTCAAAGCGATGGGGACTGCTGTGCTAGAAAAGCTGCCCTCATCAAGCCCAGCTCAGAACCTCAGAGCACCAATCTAAAAACCCAACTCATTTATGTGCCTTCCTCTAGGTCTCTTCTCTCAACCGTATAAAGAAGACAAATGAAGCTAGTGATCACAAGGTATAAAGCTCTGTTCTGATAATGGTTCAACAAAAGTCTGACTGAGAGTTTCTAGCATGATATTTCTGTGACATAGGCAGAAATGGGTTTTATTGGTGCTGGGGAATGACTGGATGTTCCCTTGGCTCAGAGGAACAGGGAAAGGTAGATCAGCACATCAACACAGCATCTTCCAATATCCTGACTGAACCAGAGCCTCCTTGCAGTGCCCTGCTAGAGCATAACATTGTTTTTCCACAGTTAAAAGCAAACTGTTCTTTCAATCTTCCCTTCCCAGCTCAGGTACCAGTGCTGAAATTGCAGGAAGCAAATACAAAGGATAAAGTGCATTATAATCCACAGAAGATGATGAACCTGATCATTCTTCCATGCACAAAAGTGACCTTTAGGCCAGAGGAAGGCATGGTGCATCACAAACCTTAGCACAAGGCAGGAGAGGGAAGGAAAACAACCCTCAGTCAACTCTGGAAAAACACCCAGAGGTCTTCTTTGAGTCAGCTGAGGCTTCAGCCCAAATCTCTCAGTTTGCTCAGAGACAGGTTGGCATCTATGTCTGTGCTGCTGCTGCTGCACAGGGTAAGGAGCTCACTGGAGCATGAAAGAGACTGTGATAAAGATACACTGACTGCCATTCTCCTTCCACTGGAAACAGGCTCGGCTTTCATATCTGGATGACATCTCAAACACCAGCACTGGAGAAGGGGGAGGGAGGGAGCTGCTCTTTCTTTGCCCTCCCTGTTTTTGATATTGTGATTATTATTTGCAATTATTTATCATTAGGGTGGCTTTTCAGGTATATAAATAGATGCAGAAGCAGTCCCATTTCCCTTCCCTGCTTCAGAGCATGTACCTCTTTCATGCTTCATCCAAGCTGCTTGAATTGTTTGGGAGATAAAAGCCTTTGTTGAAGATTCCACTGCATTCCCACTTTGTGAGCTATTCCCATGCCAGTTCTGCTTTCCAGCAATATCAGCTGTGCATATAAATTCTCAGGCTCATCTGGATGAATCCTCTTCTGCCAGACGGCTGTTTGAAAGCATTCCCTGAGACCACGTGCCATTTGCTCTGCAAGGCTGTCTGGCGCCAATGTTCCCTGGGAAGCTGCTGCCCTGCCAGGATGTGATGTACTTATCACCATGATGGGGAAGGAGTAAAACACCTTCCATCTCTGGGGCATGCCGGCAGTGAGCAGGCTCTTCTAGCCTTTGCCAGGTGACAGCAGTTTCAAGATGGTTTTCTGTCAGCTAAAGTCCATAATTCATAGCAGCCATACCATCATAGGATGGTACCATAGTAACTGTTACCCAAATTACTTTCTGTGTCATGAAGCAATCAGGAAAGCAAAACTGGGTCTTGCAGGCATCCAGCTAGCAAGAAGCAATGACCTACAGAAAACTAGGTCAAAATCTGCTCTCTGTCCCACATTCTTTGTGAAGCCTTTGATGCATTGCATCATTGGGTCTCACTTCTCCCTCTATAAATGTGGGTATAAAGCAGCACTGTCCCATCTCACAAAGGTGTGTGAGTTTAAAAAACCCAGTGACTAAGTTCTCACATACTCCAGCTTCAAAAGCCACCAAAAACTTCCAAGAAACAGTTGTGCTCCAAGGTAGCATAAGCATTGCCAGAGTGGAGAGAAGGGAGACTTGATCAGTAATTTCCTGCCCCATAGAGCAGCTCTGGGGAAGAGCAAGAGAGACACAGTACATTCTACCAACCCTGATCCAAGCTGTCATTCCCATTCGTATTTATGAAGTGTCAAGATCTGCAAGCACTTTCACAAAGACCTTGTGCTTGGCCAAATTCACAGGAATCAAAAAGAAATTGTCAAGACCTCATGATTATGACTGCAGCACAAACACAGAGAAGCAGTTCCAAACCACAGCCAATACCTCACTGTCAGATGGAGATAATCATCCAAGCAGACTCCCAAGTGGAGAGCTCCAGTGACGAATGGAGGCAGGCTGCCTCACGGACATGGGAACACAGGTATCCTCTGTGTTTTCCACACAAAACCATAAATCATCCATGGCACTACAATAGCTTCAGAACAAAGAAAGGTTCCCAATGAACCTGCACAGGGATCTCCTTTAAATGCATGAAGTGGTTAGTGCTCAGTTAACTCACATAGTCACACTGACTCCGTGTGATGAGCTCTAATGCATGAGGGTTACCAACCAGAGCGCTGATTTACTACTTTCCTCAACTCAAAGGCTCATGCTCTCCTCTGAAGATAGAAATGGAAGTTACTGCACTAGTATTACTTCCTATGTCCCTTAACATGCACTTCCAGAGCTCTCCATCTCCCCAGAATTATTGCCCTCTGATGCAGCATTATCCCATGTTGACTCGTTGTCATATTCATGACAGCATTACAGTCTCTGGGGGAAAAGGGCTCCTGGCAGTACTGCTTTGAGAGACCCTTTATTATATTGACGTCAACAGAGATTGCCTCTTTGATAAATGAGCATGTAACTATGAATAAATACAGGAATACATTTTATATGTATTGTATATCTGCAGTTGTAGACTAGAGGTTTGTGCAGGCATGTGCTTTTAATATTAATGTCGGACACAAGGCAGTAGTAACTGGCAACTGTAGGTTGCTGTATTTATATTGCAGTGACAACTGGACGACTTCAGACAGCCATCTAGACAAAAAGTTCCCACTGCATTCATTCTTTGCAACATCTGGGAGATACCCATCCTACACTCTGACTGGGTGGGATCTTGTTTGTGAAGCCAAAGGAGGGCAGAGAACACTTTTTCACTAAAGAACTCAAAGGAGAAAAAGCAACCGTCCCCTGAGAGCTTATCAAGAGGTGTTGGGGAGCCAGCCCAGCCCAGATGTCATCCTCTAACCAGCCTCAGAAGGAAGGGAACAGGGAGGGAAGGGAGAGAGGACTTTACCATTCTCATATCTCCCCACAACAAGCTCCTAGTCCACAGGGAAGGGAATAGCAGCCTGCCCCTTGCCTTGCATATCTCTGCCTGAAACCCTGCTCTGTACAGGAGCAGAGGAAACACATTTCCCAGCTCCTTCTGCCCCTGCCTGAACAGCTCCTTGTTATATACTATCAAAAGTTTAGAAGTTGTCTTTGAATACCATAACGTCGAGGTGATGGTTACCAAGGGAACAGCCCATGAGAAGGTCAGGCTTTTCTAGGGATTTTTTCATGCTTTACCTTGGCTGAAAGTTCTTCCAGAGCAATCAGGCCAGTATCTTTGCATCCTGGAGAAGCCATCATCAGCTTGGAAGAGGACTGAAAAGAGAGGAAAGACACTACTCAGATTTCCAACACCTATATGCCACATTCTTGGGCAGATACCCTCAAAATAGTTATGATCAGCAGCTGTGCTTTCAACCCAGGGATACAACTAGCAGACCCCTGCAGTAATGAGTTCCAAACTGAATTTGCTTGGAGGCCACAGCAGAGGTACAGAGTAAAAACACCCCCAGAGCATAAAATAGAAAACCGAGCCTGCAAATTGCCTGAAGTACATCAGTACAGCCCTTGGAGTTCTTGCATTTCCATGGAGCTTTGTTACATTCACCAAGAGAAAATTCAGCTCTCCAGGAAAGGGTGATAAAGCTGAGGTGTAAGCATAATTCTTCCATACCAGGGCACCGTGCAGCTACAGAATGATGGATGTGGTGCAGTTCCTGCTGTCACAGGATCCCCCAGAGATGGAGTTCAGATTCTGATACTGCCCTTCGTGTGCTAATTACTCAGCATGGTATCTTCCCGGCCACAGAGGATAGCAGAACTCTGCTCTTTTCAGAAGGTAGTTATCCGATGACTGGGTTCATTGGAAATCAATGGTGGTTATCAATAACCAAGTGCTCTTTTTCCAGTATTTGGTGCTGACTGCTCTAGGAGAGAGGGCTGTCTATGTAGGCAAAGTGTGGGCATAGCAGCATATAGCAACTATTGTGCCAATGCTACCGGTAATATCTTTGATTTGCAGTGCCTTTGCTATCCCAAGAGCCTACCTGAGTTAAGCCAGGTATAGAAACCAAGAAACAGCCATTTTAAGATCTTGGTGTACATTAGAGGGGCAGCAGGTGGCATTTTTCTCCTCTAAGAACCCTGCCAGATTACCTTACCCTCAGCACTTCAATTTGGAACTCTTTCAAAGTCCTTCACTAGGAAAAAACACTTTCACTAGTGAAAGCCTATGCCTTTCCTGGACCCAGTTGTGAGTCCTGCTAGTGGGATCTCAGGAGACTGTTTCTGTGCAGCAGAGTCACTTGATTTACTCAACATTATTTACATTCTAGTCCCTGGTAGGGTCAGGCAAACAAGTTCTCCCTACTGCAAGCAAAGAGCTGCCTCTACTAAACGTAAATGTTAAGGCAGATCGGTCAAAGTGTAATCACCTCTCATGGAGCTGCCATGAGCTGTGATGCTCCGTGCTGGTGGCCAAGCAGATGACTGCTAGGAATGAAACTCTTCCCCAGATTTAAAAGCAACAAACGCAAATGAAAGCACTTACCTCCAGCTTGACCTTCACGAAAGAAAGCCCAGTGAATCAGGCTGATCCATCAGTGACAGCTGGTTTTGAAAGAACACATTTTGATTTGCAGAAAAATATATGTTCCCAGCACTGAGATGTTTGGTGGTTTGTGCTGAAATAGATGTTTTTGTGCTGAACTGCTGGGACTGAGGGTATTTATCTCCTCTTTCTCAAGCACAAAGTCAACGCAAGTAGCCTTTATAATCTGCCCATGCACAGCCTTCTTGCTCAGTGTGTGGGCCCTGAGAACAGCCCTCACCACTCACATCCACCAGGCATGGGGCAGGCACACTTCCAGTTGATTTACTGATACTTAATAATTAAATGCCTGGTGATCACTCAGCCCTGGTGAGTAGATGTTCAGTAACTACAGAGAGGAACCATCTCCTGGCAGCCCACCCAGCTTGCATCATTGCTCAGCACTAATGCAGAGCTGAGCCATGCCACACACAGCTCAGCTCCTTAGCTCTCGCCACTATTCTCATCCATTCACTCATGTCAGAGGCCTTGCAGGATGTACAGGATCAGGATTGAGCAAGGAAGCATTATACAGAAGGAAGGTGTCGGTGACCCTGCATTTGCCCAGGGAAAAGATTTATTTAAAAAAAATAAATGGCTGACCAAGAACAACAAAGCTCTGTTACCCTCCCAGTACACTGCTGGTGTTTATATCTGTTTCCCAGTGTCACCTTTTGCTAGGCAGCACTTTAGCCTTGTTTTAACATTGCTCTTTATTCTCTCTTAATGTTGCTGTTTCTTAGCAGGCAGGGACACTGCCTGCCATCTAACAAACTGCATCCCTTCCTTTTGTGCCTTTGCAATAATAACTCTCTGTCCTGACACATTCAGCTGGAGCACAGGGGACCCTGTCAGCTTAAAAACCACTGCCACACTTCTGGGATCCAAAATCCAGCAGTACCTGAGATGACTGAAACAGGAAGAATTTTTGAAAACCAATTTGTTCTCCAGTCTTTCTACCTCTTTGTTTGCATTTTCAGTTTCTCACAACTTGGGGGATGAGGCTCAGCATTAGGTTCAAGTTTATGAGTGCTTGGCTCTTGGATTGTCACTCCCCAGCCCTGTCTGTGGGCCCTGCAGGTGGCACTACCCTTCCCCTACAGAAATAACACCCCCACCATTTTTCTTCCAACTCTTGTCCAAAAAATAAACAGTGCAAGAATATTTCTGATGTTGTCAGGCTTTGTAATAGTTCGTTCATTTCAACCCTAAATTTGGGACTCAATTTGAGCTGGCAGTAGCTGTTTAATATACAGGACCTGTCTTATTACATCTCCGTCTAATGCATATTTGGGAGCTTTCCCTGAAAGCTCTTGTATAAAGGAGTATTATGACATCAGGAAGTCTAAAAGTACCTGAACTGCAGATGTGATAAATTCAGCAGGATGATACGTGCCTGGCATTTGTACTTGCCTTTTTCCATTGGCAAATGGCTGCCTGGGCTCTATCCCTTGGGATAGCTGTAGAGAACAGCCAGTTTGATGAGCCTAACCAGCCATTGGATGTCACTTTGGCTCCACACTAATTCAAGGGAAACAGCATTTATCTGGCAGCCAGGCAGCTAGCTCTTCGGCAGCTGAGAGTTTAATTATCAAAGGTTCAGGCGAATCTTGCTCTCGCTATCTCTGACCAGCTGCCACAGAAAAATAGACCTTCTGGCCCCATCCAGAAGTTTGTGAAGCTCTCGCAAGTTCCCTTTTGCTGTTAAAATGAGTCCCCGACCATTTGCCCTTTCCTGTGAAAGCTCTGGGCTGGATGCCACTACAAAATAAGAAACTGTGAAAATAATACAGTGGGGAAGGGCTCTTGGTGGATAGGGCTGAGCAAGTGGCAGACAGGAATGGGAGCACTGGGCTCCAGCTGGTGCCTTGATCCAGCTGTGGGTGTTGCTCTGATAGATGGGCACAGGAAAGGTTTCCTGCACCTGCGGGACACTATTTATTCACAGTTTCACATTGCAATTACAGAACAGAGCCACTGTCTGTCTTGCACTCAGCCCTGCTTCCACTGGTTGTCATCAGCCCAAGCAGCCAATGCAAAAAAGCAGGAGCTACACCTCACCACTCTGCTCCACTTACAAGGTTCAGGCATTCCTGGGTTCCTCTTCCAGTTTGGCTGTCAACAACAATTAGCCTGAAAACAAAAGCTGTTGGTACTCACCCAGGTTCTTCTCTGTGCACAGTGGTGATCGGTTGGTGGTTGGGCTGGATGATCTTAGAGGTCTTTTCCAACCTTAATGATCCTGTACTTCTATATCCAGATCTACCACATGAATAATATGTTCCTCCAGACCAGAACAAGGTGCTATTTCCAATAGATTCTATGTGCTTTCATGTTAGGGGCATCCCTGCCCTTTATGTCCTGCAGTGCTGGTTAATAATGGGACCACCTAAGTGCCTATCAAGAGAGTCTGTAACTTATGTGCTAGTGACGCACACGCTTTTCCTTATTCTCAGGCTCTCTGCAGGTACAATCAGACCCAATTGGCCATTCTCAAGGCACGTTTATCTTCTGAACATGAAGGCAATAGACTCAATTACATTTTTCAAAGGTAAACTACAATTCTGGCAAGAAAATTAGTTATCCCTCCATCCTTCCACAAAATGCCATCAGGAACCATCACAAGCAAATACTATCAATCTTGATCTGTTTTGCCCAGTTTGCCTCAGCTATCAGCAAGGAACCGTGCAGGGAAATATATTGTCTCCACTCTTCACCTGAGAAAAATCTTTCCAAAGCATGGGGATGATTTTCATAGGTGAGGCCCCAGGCCAGCCACTAAGAAACTAGTGAGAGAATCTTAGAATTGTAGAATGGCTTGGGTTGGAAGGGACATAAAAGATCATCTAGTTCCAGCTCCCCCGCTGTGGGCACGGTTGCCAATCTCTAAATCAGGCATTAGATGAGGTTGTCTCCATGCCACCTGGCCTTGAACACCCCCAGGGACGAGGCATCCAGAAATTCTCTGGTCAGCTTCTTCCAGAGAAGGAGGAGGAAGGAGGAGCAGGAGCCCATAAATCACTGTAACTGGTTGGAAAACAGGAAGAAAAGCATACCTTGGAAATTTGTAGAAAGTTCCTCGCAGAAATTTGTTCCTGAGCTCCCCCTTGATGTCCAGAGGCACTGTCACTGAGGCCAGGTTGCCTTAGGTGTCTCGTTTTCCCAACCTGCATGAACAAAAGTGTTTATTTAACACCATCTCCCCAGGGTTTCCTCAGATCCCTAATCTCCAGACCTGACAGTTTACTTACAGCATCGCCAACTGCAAACTGATTAGTCCAGTCCCCATTCCCTTCTCCCCCATGGTTATCACTTTTATTAACAGCAAGGGAGTGATAATGGGGAAAGATGATCAAAGCTGCTGGTATTAATGCTGGGGATTAACGGTATTTATATTCCTGATCAGTGCACACTCGGTGTGGAGAGGAAACCGCCACAAATCAGCTTTTTCCAGCAGAGAGTTGCTGCAGTGCCACTGCCTAAATAGCTGCTGGCTAATGAGCCCTTTGCGGCTTGCTCAGGGAACAGCTCTCTCACTCGACTACTTCTCTTGAAACCTAATGCCTCTAGGTTTGCATCCACCACAGCATCCAGACACTGGGTTTTGGTTTTCCAACTGGTCTTTGGGACAGTGCCTGCTTATGAGGACAAGTGTGCTGGTGTGGGGCAAGCAGCTGAGCTGCTGCTGTGGCCAGTCCAAGTCAGGATTATACCACGTTACCATACACCTTACATCTCGGTCTGGAACTTCAGGAGAACCACAGTGAGCTCCACATTAGTGGGGTGAGGAAAGAAGTAAAACATCTACACCAGGTCTTACACACAGGGAGGGAGAATGAAGTCTTCTGCAGGCATCCAGAGAGAATAGATGTGTTTAATAAAGCTGTGTGCTGTTGTGTATTGGTTCCACTTAGATTCCAGAAGCAGCTCAGTGGCAGGCAGGAGTGCAGGGGCAGGAAGTGGGACTTTCAAAGACAAGCTGTCCATCCAGTCCATGCAAGCTGGTCACACTTCAATACTGAGCCAAAACAGTTAACACAAAACCAAGGCATTCTGGCAAATAAGTACTTTTCAAAAGGCAGGAAAACAGATGTCTTGACCACCAGCTCTGAATAGCTCTTGGTATTTACCTAGTAAGAAAAGTTAAGCCTGGGTGTGATCTGCAGGTCTGAACACTACCATTTGGGCTGTAAGATGCTTCATCAAGAGAACTCTCTATCCAGAGACTAGCTCGGAGATCATCTTCCTGATTACTCCTATTAACAAATAAGGCATCTTAAGGAATATCCAGTTTGCATACAATTTAGGATCATTACTCCCTTTATGATCAGTTAGATATCTTTGACTGTTTGCATGACTATTTCTTCCCCCCTAGTCCCCCGTGGTTCATCACTTTCTGTTTCTCCTCTGTGCAGTGTAATAATGTTGAAAGGGCTTATTTATATAATCATAATAGGCTCTTGTAGAGATTATCATTATGTCACAAGTATAGGTCAGGGAGTTTTGGCTGAAGAATGAGTTACAAAAAGGGCATGGAGATGAGCCCTGCTGTTTTAGTGCACGCTCCCATCCACGCACATCATGGACCATCTGCATACACATGCATGCACAATTCACACACCTGCAGATATTGATCCCACACATGGCCACGTTAAACACAAGCTGACTTGTTCTGGCACCTCAAACAGAGATTTTTACCCACAAAATAGGGAAGTGACAACAGAAGGGAGAGGAGAGATTTTACACCTGGATGTAAATGACAAACAGAGTTGTGAACCAAAGGAAAAGGGTGAAATCAACTGGGGTAAAGTAGAGGACAGTAGTGATGCTCCTAAACTAATTTTCCCCCATTTTTTGGCCTCTCTGCACCCTCTCCCCACACACACAGTAAGAAACCTCTCTTCTTGCAGAACTCTACAGGGATTGCAAAGCCCTGGGTGACCCACGGGGACTACCCAGTCCTATAGCCCACCTTGCTGATACTTGTCAAAGCCATTGTGGATTACCCAGCTGCCTTTTAACATCTCTCAGCCAAGGATTTTCTGGACAAAACCTTTCATCCCATAGGGTACTTTCAAAGTCATGACAGCCTGTACAGCCTGTCAAGTAAGATGATGTGGTCTTCTTATACACTCTGTCTTGTGGATGTATTCATCAGCAGGTCATGCTCTGCTTGCATCTTGCAAGATGAAGGCAAGTGTTTTCTCTGCATGCCTGCATCCATCCAAGGACAGCAAAATCACTAGGAGGTGCTCTCCTAGCAAGATTTGATTGAAGGCAATGCAGAATAACCAATCAGCACTAGCGTGGCTCTGGATAAATGGAGCTCTTTGCCTTGGGATCGTGATTTCAGAGGAAGGTCAGTGCACTGTTGACCGCTATTTGTTATCCTTCAGCAGCAACTCAACAACTTTTGTGGAATAAGGGGCCACTCTTGGCTTGGGTCCCAGTAGAATGAGCATCACTGTCACTGCAGTTGGTGTCCTTGCTGGATTCCTGGCTGACTCCTAGGGAAATAATGAAGCAATTCAGAGACCTCATCTTAAGTGTTAACATCTTGATGGGAGTTCAACCTTCAAGTGAGTAACACAGGGGTAGGTTCTGCTGGGTCTTGGTGAAGCTGAGAACAGAAACAACTGCTGAGTTTCAACCCCATGTGAAGATCAGGCACCACCAAAGTCATACATGCAATCAGAAAGTCCAGCTAACATCAAAAGAGGTCAGAATCTGTGTAAAAATTCAAAAGCAAAGCAAACAAAATGGCTATGTATCAGCTGACTTGCAAGGACGAGAGTTGAGGGGACACATGGTGAGGTTATGGATTTGGTGGAGGAGATAAGCCTTCTCCCACCTTCCTAACCCCTTTTGCTCCACACCCAAAGTAGGACTGTGGGGACTTCAGTAATGTACTCATAGTGCTCCTGCACTATGTACTACTGTACCCACATGAAACACCAAGGAGGGAGGGAGGGAAATAAAAGCCAAATGAACTGTCCAGGTGGCCTGCGGGCCTTAAATTAAGCATCCCAGTATACATTGAAATAAATGTGATAAACCAGGTCACTATCACTTGCGTGAAATTCAGTTACTCTTTTAAATCATCATTATCACCGTCATAATTAAAATCAAGCAACAGCTTAAAGAAACTAATGAATATTTTTATATGTGAACTTATCACACGAAGGCAGAAAAAAACCTGTAAAGTGAAAATGTGCCTGTATTGCTAATAAATATTATTGGAGGGACTCCCAGCCTTTCACATTACCACAGTGTGATATGACAGCCTATAATGGATTACTCAACTGCCCGAAGCCATTGTAGGAATAAATCCCTTTTAATATTCATGTGCGGTCTTTGAGAAAATAGATGTAAGCAGTTAATACTTTCCTATAGACGAAACAACGCAGTTTATCAAAACAAAATGTGTGCTTGAAAACAAAAATCACAGAGTTCCTGTACTCATTCTTTTCACAGAAATCAGAAAAAAATAGGACCCTCCCTCTCCAAAAGGACAATCTGGGTCAAGATGGTGCACAGAAAGAAAGATGGGGAGGGAGAGGGTGATAGCAAGGGTGAATAGAAGAGGGGAATTGGTATTTTAAAAAAAGATTAGGAATAGTTTGTGAATATGTGCTATGGGCACCAAACCAGAGTGCTGTGGAAGGAAGATATGGGTTGGCACAGGGCTGTTGGCTGCCCTGTGGAGATCTCATGGGCTAAAGGGAGACTATGGGCAACATACAGGAATGAAGTGCGGCAATACTGGGTGATGTTCAGGATTAGCAGTTTTTAGTGGGGGAAAGGAGATGTAGTGAAAGATGTGAACAGGGAGCCCTATGCAGGGCCAGCTGAGGGCCCTCTCTACCAGTCCTGTTCTCCATGTCCCTGCTTTTTCTTTTGCTTCTAATCTGTACAACCTGCTGGGGTTTTATCTCTGCTTTGTTTGGGGTTTTCTTTTTTCTTTTATGCAGCAGAAGAAGGAATGCAGCAGCATGGACAAATCTATGTGAATTTTTGTATGGTAAGGAGTGAGAGAGCAGTGGAGGTTAGCCATAACCCAAAGAACTTGCCCCAGCACTTTGCAGGCAGCTGATGCTTGGAGGGAGAACTGGAAAACAAAATCCTCTTAGGGACCAAAGGGGATGGCTTCAGCCTTTTAGAGGTGAGGGGGCAAAAATGAGAGAGTGCATCTTACAAAAGTAGACACAGCTTAAATGTGAACCCAGCAACCGTTATCTCTGACTGTAAAAGGCTGTAGATACATCTGAAACTGCGAGGGGGAGAGATGCATAAACCCCTCAGTTCCCCACTTACTGTGTGTATTGGTTGTTAATATACAGATGGTAGCAAATGTACAGAAGGAATAGGCAAAGGAAAACTCACCAGTGGTGGTGCCTTGGCTGAAGAAGCTGGAGCAGTCCTCACTGGTGAGCAATCTCCAAGAGATGCTGCCTCATTGGGAGTCAGCCCTTAAATGAGGTCTCAGAGGGGATGGAGTCAAGCTCCACCCCTTCCGGGAGCACAGCTACATCACTCTCACCTGTGCTCCCACAGCTGACCCCACACTTGCCTCAGCTGATTAATCAGAGGTTCAGGCTGTGATTACCAATCTCCCATACAATGACCATCTACATTGCCAGCATTTTTGGAAAGACTCTTTAAAGAGAAACATTCCAGGGACACTTGCACAGATAACACTTTTCTGCACCTCTTTATTCATTTATTGTCACAGAAAGCTTGTTACTGGAAACACCAGGAGTGTCCCTTTAAATGTCAGATAGTTTCATTGTCTATATTGGGTGATTTGAAAGTGGGACAGTTTTATAGGTCACACTCTTCATTGAAATGGAAAAGGTCCAGGAGACAATTGGGCACCAGAACAAGAAAAATTCCTCCCACCCACCTCCCTCCAGCAGAGCAGCAGTGTGTCTTGCTTAGAAAGGGAAAGAAAAAGTTTCACCTTCTAATTGTTGCATTGAGTAGCTCATTGACAGTTCTTTCTGTTCAATACTTTTCTTTATCACTCAGATTGTCTAATCAAAGGCTTTTTGCTTCCTTGGGTTAGTTTTGCAGCCTCTAGCATTGATCCAAAATCCAGAAGCGTCAGAGGAAAACAGGCTCTGGGAAAAGAGAATACAATTAACACCCAAGCAGCTTCATTTTTTTGGGTGCCTTTAAACATCTTGCACCTCTTTGTCTATTCTCCCATTCTTTTATTCTCCTTTTTGTGCTCAGGAGGCTTCTTTAAGGAAAGCCTTTGTCAGCAGCTCAGGGAGAAGATTAAAGCACCCATCACAGGGAAACAGGTTACTTTTTGTGTCCAAGTTCTTAATCCACTTTATTAAAATGTTCCAAATCTTCCTTCAAGAGGAGAGATCAGAAGGACATTTCCCTGTCACCCCTAGCATGCATTCCTTCCAGATACTTGTGCTTCATTAGAGGATGAAAAAAGCAAAGGCAAGGCAAGGAAAAGAAGAGAGAACAAGACTGCTGTGACTGGTTAATATGGGATGCAGAGCCTTCCACTTCATGGTCACTGGGTACTGCTCTCGCCCCTAGAAGCAATTGAAAGTTTTCCCCCTCTGAAAGGCACTTGTGTGAATCAAGTTGGAGATCTCTAACTATTTTTACCTTTGAGGTTCAAAGAGGAGAAGAACATTTGCAGCAAGCAAATCCATCCAGCCTGTTGTCCTGTTGTAACAGCAATAAGGAAAGGGCACAAAAAGGGTGAGGGTATTGAGGCTGCTGCGCTCTGTGCTCTGCCTGGTATTTTCCCACTTGAAAGAAGGGATCTCTCTGGTTAATAAATCTATACGATTTTTTTATTATTATTTTTTTTCCATCTCTAATGGCAGAAAACGAGGATAGAACCCACCCTGCTTAGCCATGTTAGAAATCTAATGAGGTTCCTGCAACAACGTCTTTTCCATGTACTGTTTGTGATTCCAAAGGCCACTTCCTTTGAATAAGTAGCTGCTGTTTTGTAAAGCAAGTGTATATGACGCAGGCACTCCTCATGCTTCCTCAGGGTGCAATTACTTTCTTATCTGTCGTGTACTGCTGTTTCTCCTCAGCTGAATTAAGTTGTCCAGCATGAGACTGTAGGGTTAATTTTCAAGCAGGAATACCTAAAAAGGCTGGAGAGAACCGTGGCAGTGCTAGAGCAAAGAGCAAAGCAGTGACATCTTGGCAGGCAGAGACCTGAAGTGTAAGGAGAATTCCTGAAATGAGACCATCACGCTTCCCATCAGTGCTGACTCATAAAATGGCAGGTTCATTAAAGATGAAATACACAAAAACTACAGTGTGAGCTGTTTCATACTATGTGATTGGCTTTCCCCTGTATCTTGACTTCCCTGAGCCAAGAGTATCAAAGCAGTTTGATTTTAAAATGTGTCATCTCATTAATAAAAATGTAGTTGAAGGCTCCATCTTATTTATTGTCCAAATTACCGTAGTTCTTCGAGGCCTGGCCTGCAGCTCTGCTTAGTTAGAGACCATCTATCTGCAACTCAGGAGGTAAGCCTTAGAATCATCCAGATTAAAAAAGACTACTAAGACCATCTAGTGCAACCATCCACCTCCCATCAGTATTGCCCACTAACCACGTCCCTTAATGCCACATCTCCATGGCTCTTGAACACTTCCAGGGATAACTCCACCACCTCCCTGGGCAGCCTGTGACTGTGCCTGCCCACTCTTTTAGAGTTTTTCCTAACAACCCACCAGAAATCCCTTCTGTTTCCTCCCTCAGACACTGCCACACCACAGAAGACTTTCCAAAGGGCTGAAAAGGGTTCAGCATGGGTCCTCTGACCTCCTATCTCTCTTGGCTTCCTTCAACACACCCCTGCAAAACCTCCTCTCCAGCCAAGAGCCCTGGAGAAATCCAGCAAAAATGGGGCTCCAAGCCAATGTCACTTACACTACACTCCAGCCACTCAGTGTCACTGCTGTGTCTTAACCACAGATCACCCTTTCTGCTGCTTTTATATCAGGCATACCACTGTATTTGGTATCCAATGACTGTCCTCCTCCATGTACAGCACAGTACAGGAGCATCAGCTGCAGTGATCCTGATGTCTCACGTTTATCCAGTCCCTTCTGATAGCCTCCACAGCGTATTCCCTCTGTTTTCAAAGCCTGTTTTCAAGCTGCTTTGAATTCCCTTTGTGCCTAGAGATACACCTCACTCCTCAAGCTCAAGGCACCCTCACCAGTGAGGTTTTTAAAGCAAGGCCATAGCTGGGAGTTGTCATTGATACGTGATGCAGAACAAAATCCAGCACACTCAAATGCAGCTAGATTGGCTCAGCGGGGCTGACAATAGATGAGCGGGGTCTTATCAGCCTACAGAGCAGATACAATGCAGGTGCAGCATGCAGGGAGTAGATAGTAGCTCTGCAAAGGGCCAGCCTGGTTGGCAATAGTGTGGGGCTTTTCTTATTTTCCTCACCAGTTTTGACACTGTTGTTTTAAAGCCAGCACCTTTCTGACCACTGCCATTACACTAACAGTGAGAAGAAATAAAAGTGACTGACAACCCAATGGAGGAGGGCTGCAATGAAAGGTCTCAGCAGGGCACGATTGTACCCATGGAGCACTGCTGCTCCAGGCAGTTTATTCCTTGCTCCAAATGCATTTTCTGGATTTAATGACAAGTTAGTGTCATTTCTGCAAACAATCCAATCAAAGAGAGGTGATTTTGCATGGAGCAGGTCCTGTATTTCTTACTCTATGTTTTGCTATTTTTTTCTGTTGACAGCTGTCTCCCAAGACAGGTCACTACAGTTCATGGTAGTAACCAGGGTCATTAACCAAATGTCTTCTCCCAGCATCTGCAACTAGGAAAGCTAAAAAGTATCACCTCGGATTGTCCTAAACAAGAAATCTCCAAACTGTAAATATGCAACAGCAAGAGAAAGTATTTCTTTGCCAGTGGAACATTTTAATGAGTGGATGGCTCAGCAAATCTTGTAGACAGCTGCTTTCCCTTCTGCAGATAGTGAGATTTATGGTAGGAAGGGAGGGGGGAAATAAGTAGCCAGGGGAGTATAGTGGGGAAGGGATAAATCACGTATACTTGGGTCTCATCCTCTGGTTTGGCTGGTCTGACAGTTCTGCAGCTCTCCTTTCTCTCAACCAACTATTAATGATCCCATTCAATGGGGGATTGTGGCCAAGAACAGGCATAGCTCCCACTGACAATAATCACCCATTGGCTAGAGCATTACAGAACAAACTATCCTGGGCAGCCTGATCTAGTGGGTGGTAACTCTGCCCATGGCAGGGGTGCTGGAACTAGATGGTCTTTGGGGTCCTTTCCAACATATGCCATTCTGATTCTATGACTCTATATTCATACAAAGGGTAGCGGTGACAAGAACCAAAAGCTTTTAAATACCAGGTGCTCTTGGAATACTGATGGAGTGACAGAAGCATGAGAGAGTCAAAACGGTGACATATTTTTGCAGTTCTGAGGAGATTTTTCATATTCCTTTCCAACAAATAGATTTTTAAGCCTTTTACACACTCCTAGCCAATTACATGATCATAGAAGCATTGAATTATATAGAATCATAGATTGCCTTGTGTTGGAATGGACCTCAAAGATCATCCTGTTCCAACCCTCCTGCTTGGGGTGTTGGATATTTCTGATAGTACTTCTGATGAATACTATTCCCAAAACCCAAAACACTGTACTGAGAGGAATGGAATCCAGAAGAAACAAAACTCTGTCCTGATGCTCGTAGACTAGAGACAGAGCAATAAACCCAACATGCATTTTCCAGAAGACCCATCTTAACGATCATAACCTCCAGCAGCACAATGCTTCTGCAAAACACAGTCCAAAGAAAAGCTATCGATAGCAAAAAAAACCCCAAAACATAAAAAACTAAAACCAAAGCAAACCAAACCAAACCACAGCACAACCACCAAAAGAACTGACAGCACATTCCCAAGTGATTTACACACTCTCTGAGCTGCTCCTTGAGTCAATCTTTCCGACCATGAAATTTTCACTTCCCTTGAACCGGGAATCCTAACAGGAGGAAGGAGCTCACATCCTGACTTGCCCATTGGCAGCAATGTATTCAGCTGGGGAAACTGCTGTATCAGTGACAGTGTAGACTAACTCTTGTCCTGACACTGCACCATATTTCAAGGTGAAGCAATTTAAATCAAGAACAGTCATCTTCCAACTTTGAAAAACACAAAATAACCCTGAAAGTTGTTGCTGTTATCCCACCTAGGTATTGCAAACAGTCTGTTAGATGCTGGAATAAAAGTTAATCTTACATCGTCTCCAGAAGCACTTTCAGGTTGTTTGCTAAGACTCAGAAGAGAGACCAGTCGGACACAGAGAATCAAAGGATGTGCCTGCAGGAATGTGAAGGTCTTGCTGTTGAGGTCATACAGATGAAAACATCAACAGAATACATAAGACACTCTGCACTTTCCTTATTTATCCAAAAAGCTATTTTTGTTTATTAAAACCTAGTTACTAGCTGCATCTTGCCAATAACCTGGAGTGCTTGCTTGGTTAATTTAAGCAAGCAGAGCTTTGACGAAGTAATTTTACCATCCTCGGGGATCTGCCAGCTTATGCCGGTCTTCACTATTTCAGATGAAATTGAGTTAATTTTCGCTGAAATTGCTTCTTAGCAGACAAACACATTCCCCATCATTGCGAGCTTATGCCTCTGCAGCTCTATTATTCTTTAATTTACACACCCCGGCAGCGAGGGATTAATGCCTGAGACATACAAAGGCTACAGTGTGGAGAGGAGAAGTGGAGGAGAGAGAGAGAAAGAGTGGAGCTCCGTGGGGAATAGGTAATGGTGTTTCAATTGTATAGTCAAAACATTTAAAGTTTGGCATTAATATGGAGTCAGCTCTTGTCCTTTCACTCTGAAAATCCATCACCAAAAATCTCAAGGCAGAAAATATCTCAGCTATTCTGACCATGGTAAGTTCCTGCAGGACCACCAGTCAGGAGGACAATACCTGGGGTATTGTAGATTCCTCCCTCTCAGGAGCTGATTGCTGGAAGTGAAGGTGGTGTGGAGCAGATCTGCACAGGAAGGTTGCATTTCACTTTTGTGCCTACCACCACGCTCATGCTTCAAACAGGAGTTCTGGGAAAGTGTTGCTGCCAAGGCTCCGGGGGTTCCTTCAGATGTTCTAAAATGAAAATACTGGATTCTTGAAAGCATCCAGACAGAAATATGAGTAGTGCCAAAGCATCTGCAAAAGGATGGGGAAAAAAAAAAAAAAAGGATTACCCTGTTTTTTTTCTAACAGAAGTGCCAAATTCAGCTGTCTCTGTGAATTTTCTAGTGAGATTTTAGGATAGCAGAATTTTAAACCAGTCCTTGCTGATGACTGAGATGAACAGCAACTGTGGTTTTTTTTAGGTTATTGCTTCAGTTTTCCTTCCTTAGTCAAACAGCTAACAGTTTCCTCTCTTTTTGTAAATACCTCTGAGTTACACATGGGTAACTGGATAAAATACAGCAATCCCACATCATGTGCTGCTATTCACGTAGCAGTGCTGTAATTAAACATTTAAATTCCTTGTCTTCCTTTGAAGGCCCGCCCTTCCTTCCACTTCCCTGGCCACCAGTGCTGCATCTGTGTAGCATTACATACCAAGATCCAGTACATCCCAGCATCTTTCTTCCACACAAACACATCCATGCTTTCTCCTTGCTACCTTCTGCACATGAGAAGCTCTCAACCAGCCCAATTTATTATTCTGCCTACAAATCTTTTCTTCTTTTCGCCTTCACTATGATACCAACTAAATCTGGACATGACAGGGAAGTTGCTGATATTTTGGACCACTACATTATTCACGTGCTCTTTCTGACTTTTTATTAGATGGTAAGCCCTTTGCAGGCCAGAGCTATCTTGTTCTTGAGCACCCTGTCATCTCAACTGCATGACTTGATATCTACAAAGTTAGCAACAAAAGAAAAAAGCTCTAGAGATGATTTTCCCTCCTGAGGACTGTCCTCCATAGAGTCATAGAGCATTCCAAGTTGGAAGGGACCAATTTAGACCACTGAACCCAACTTCCAACTCCACCTAGGACCACACAAAGTTCAGATCATATGTCTGAGAGCATTAGCCAGATGCTTCTTGAACTCCATTAAACTCTGTGCCACAATTACTTCCCTGAGGAGCCTGTTCTAGTTCCTGACCGCCCATCCTTGGTTGCTGTAGAAGGGACAGAATGGGGAAGAAGGTCCTCAGTAGAATTCATGTTGATGAAAATTGAGGGTACTCTACTTCCCTCCAGAAATGGCCCCACCGTCTAACTGGGCTAGCACCAGCTAGAGAGTGGAACATCTCAGCACCTGGGCAAGTCATTAATGAACTCAGGAGTAGGTCAGGGTGAGAAAAAAGGTATTACTGTATTGAATTAAAGAGAAGAACCTCTATGGATGGAGAAGAGCCAACTTTGAAAATAAAAGAAATCTCCTTTCTATTTGCAGAAGAGTGAAGAGAGGAGAAAGCAGAAGAAACAGCAAGAAAAAAAAAGGCTCAACCAAAGTGAATAATAAATACCAAAAAGTGTAGGGCTTGTATTTGGGCTACGACTCTTATCACCTGGTAGAAATTCCCTGTCTCTTGAAAAGAGCTGAGCATCAGCCTAAAAAGATGTACTAAACTATCTAAAAAGATGTATTAAGCCAGTACAACAGGGTAGCACCAGCAGTGTGCCAAGAGCTGGGTGGAACTGGTGGCTCAAGCAGGTGTACATCATCTTCCTTCTTCCCTCCAAGAACAACAACTGCCATTTTCTCAGCAAAGTTATTTCACAAATCAGCTCCTTTCAGCTCAGCTGACTTTTAGCCTCATGCATTTTTATACACTCTCTGCAAGAGTGAGAAGGATATTTACATTTTTTAATAAGCCTGACAGTTTGAAAGTAATTGGGGATTTATAATGGGTTTGTTTAGGTCTTTTTGTCCACTTGAATTCCAACTACTAGTCTTTGGTCTAACAAGCAATGTTATCTCTATGGTGATGAAGGAACCTCAACAGGAGGCCCTGAAGCCAAAGAGGAAAGAACTGGTGTGTTTTGTTTCATTATGTTATTTTTTTTCCTTTGAACCTGCATTTTCAAGTGAAAGCAGTATGACAAAATTTAAAGCAGGAGCAAAACACTTCCAGCAACCCAGTGCTCCTACTCTGACTTCTTCCACTGGTTCGCCCAGGGGCGGGCAAACCATCTGATCTCTAGCAAGGTGGTTTTCCTTCCTTGAAAAGACTTGTATTTCTTTGTTCTATTGTGGTTCCAAAATGATCTTAACCCTGATTTTCTTTTGGGGGGGAAGCAGACATCTAGTGATAAGGGTGGAATTAACCTGCAAAGCTCAAGGTCTGGGATCAGATTCCTGTAACTGAATCTCAAGGACTCAGTTCTGCTTATCCCCACCATGAAAAGATGGCTGTAGGGTGGAAGAGAGAAAGGGAAAGCTGGGAAGGGTACTGATGTAGCTACGATAGTGGGATTATAGTGAGGGCTTATATCAAAACCAGAAATTCCCAGAGGTCTCTTTGGATTCCTTGATGATGCTGAGGAACACTACTGAGAATGCAGAGCTGACTGGTTACAGGCTCTTCTCCAGAACAGGTTGCTGATAATTACAGGTGATATGCTGGTATGCTCTGACCCCAAGTTTCTGATTGTATCTTTTCTTCTTTATTCCTCAATTCCCCAGCTTCCTAAGAGAAGAAGCAACATTCCCTCTATTCTGTCTGAGCAAGGATATAAATGCAACAGAGATCAGCAGGGTGCAGAGCTGAAATGAAGGCAGGAAATGCCCACCAATTACAACCAAAAATAAATAACAATGAAAAAAAAGAGCAGGACTAGCACTGTAACACCTGATCAGCAAACTTCTGCAAATGAGTTCATTTCAGCAGAGGCAAGCACTGAGCAGGGGTGCTCTGGGTCACACCTGACTTTATTCAGGGCAGAGCCTTTTGGTTCACATCTTCTCCTCCCTGCACCAAAGCCCTCCATGGCATACAGCTCGTGCCAGCATAGACCACATTACTATCCTTGGAATAAGTAGAGCTATAGAAAGAATGACCCTCATAAGCAAAGCAGAGTGAGGTCATTGCCATTTGCCAATCCATTTGCTTTCTCATGACTGTGCACTTTGGGTTGAATCCTGTACAAGACATGCAAACAAGAAATAGCTTTGTCCACAGTCTCAGGTGTGGGACTGTACAGCCTTCCTTCCTTCCCCTATGGAGCAGAGAGGGACAAAAGGTACTTTTCTGCTGCTTCCTAGCTCCCAGGAAAGGCTCCTCCAGCCCCTCTGCAGCCCAGAGCTGTAGGAGCCCTTCCTCACCACTGCACTTATGATGACGCTGCACCTCCCAGCACGTGCATCATTTGTACTCAGTAATGTGCAGCACCCCGTGTGCCTGCACTCCCATGGCCTGTGCTCCTCTGGTTTCAACCTTAGGTTGAGCCTTGTGCAGAACATGAGCATCTCTGATGTGCAGAGGTGGGGGCAGAGAACAAACTCACTTTCCTCTGAAGCGCAGGGCATTACAGGCTGCTGCCAGAGAACGCAAGTAGATGGGGTCAGGAGGGGCCATGGATTTGAAAGCGCTTCATGGATTGCTCTGAAAAACAGTGCAGGAGAAAAGAAGCTGAGTGAAAGGGGCAATGCAGAGGGCAGCAGGCAGGGAGGGGGCTGCAGGGAAAGAAGCACAACAAGAGCTAAGCTCACCTTCATGGTTCCTGTCTCTGTACGTAGTGGCAGGGGAGCTGTGGCTGGGGACACACACAGACAGAGGGACTGAGGGAGAGGAATAGACAAGGAGAGAAGAGAAAGAACTATGGGATGGGAACAGGAGAAAGGCAGCAGGAGGGAAAGGGGAAAGTGGGAAATGAATTGAAATGAGTTAGAAAATTCCAGGCAGACGAGCTTGAGCATTCAGCAGCTGAGATGTGGAGCTTCATTAGTACAGACCAACGAAGATAGAGACATTAAGGAAGGAAATGTGTGACTCACAGGGGAAAATGGGAAAAACAACACACACATAGCAGCTGCTCCGTTTACTTCAATTAAAGAACAGCTCAAAGGGTATGTTAAGGGGAAAGGAGGAGGAAGCAAACAAAGGCACAAGCAACAACAAAAAGACAACCAGATGAAGCAGTTGTTACCCTCCAGCTCTTAAATGAACTGATTCAGGCATGTGAAGACAGAGAGAGCTTTCCTCACCCTGTGCCTCCAAATGGCACACTGCAGTGCTCTCCAGGGCAGTGGGGGAAGCTGCCAGAGCCTCTCCATCCTCTCCATGCCACCCCACAGCACCCCCAGCCCTTCTTCCCCAGACTTCGCAGCCAGCATCAGCAGGAGCCAGGCAGCCTCTTGTAGTCACTGTCACAGCTGGACAAAATGCAAGCACTTTCCTGACCTCCTTCAGTGGTGCATGAGAAGCCAGCGAGCCCACTAAGATAAGCTTGGACTGCTTTTCCAGAAAAGAAGACAGCATTAATTCCAGCCAGAGGCCTTAGATATTTCATCTGTGGGACACACTGGAGGGAACAGCCCTGTACTGGGCAAAAGGGAGTCATGATGACCTCTGCCTCTTTCCCTCCCCACGCTGCCAACACTAATTTGTCAGAGCTCATCAGCACTGAGAATGATTCTAGTCAAAATGTGATGGATTCCAGTGAACCCTGTTTTCAGTTTTCAGCTGATAAATACTGGAAGAGAAGAACTGAGTAATCCTGGAAAAGCAAAAGCAAGAACCAGGGAGGTATTGAGCAGAAGAAACCTCCAATTCTCTAGATGTTTCCTCCTTGCAGACTTCACCAGGACAGAATAAAGAAATAAATGTGTTAGGAGTTTATGAGAAAAGAAAGTTTTCTGCTGAGCACCCAATGGCTGCCCTAGATCTCAGCTCCCTCTCATAAGAGGTTTATCACATTGCTCCAGCTGTGACACTGGCCTGCAAGGGTTAGTTGCTTTGCTCGGTTGACTGAAGCCTCAAATCTGGAGGCAAATGGGTCAGTCCCAATTCATGGCCTTCACAGGTGATCAGTGTAGAAAACTTCATGATGTCAGAAGAGGCCTGCTTTCATTTTTGGTAGGGGAAAATCTTTGTTCAGATTTTATCCTTCTTTCCTTATCTCTGCGGAGGCTTCCCGATTCCTGGATACTGCGAATCCATGACCCTTGGCTGACTTGTTCCTTATACAAGCACAGCAGTGGATTTCATGACAAAGTCCCACGGTCTCAGGATAATTACCTGCCCAAAGTCTCAGATGGAATGCCCAGATACAAGCAAACTCCCAAACTCCTGACATTTATCACTCTAAAGAGCAGGCAGCGAAGAAGCGGCCCCTATCAGATAAGCAGTGTCAGTCAAGATTTCAATGTAGTCGGCTGCGACTTGAAAAGGACACATCACAGCATATGTGCAGAACGGAGCGTGGCAAATGTTAAATCTCCACAGTGTTGGAATCAGCACAATGGATCCCATCTCCATACGTGATAATGGGAACTCATAATTCTCTTACGCAAACTTTAATGCCAAAAAGTTGCTGCAGAGAGCCACTGAGGACATGAGGGTTTTTTCTTCAAAGCTTCTGAGATAGGCAGCATTAAACACATTCATTTTGAGCTTGCTGTGTGTTAAGCTTCCACTCTGTCCCTTCATCTCTTCCCAATCAAGCTGTGTCTCAGTCAGCACTCAGTTGTTAATTCTGGATGGATTAAAGAGCATGAGAAAGTGCTTTTTTTTTTGGGGGGGGGGGGGGGGGACCCATGTTTATCCATCACTCATCTGGGTGAGTGTTAAACTTCAGATCTTCTGCTTCTCTAATGATCATTGCATCTCAGTGTATTCAGAGCCTTTGCTTTGCACAGTAGTGGGGATTTTTGATCTAAAGGCTTCTCTTTGCCCAAGATTAAACCTGAATTTGGATCACCCTTTAGAGTCTAATTGTGTAGGATTTTGGTGTCAAGTGCAGCAAGGCCACAGAGTGTATTTACGGGAAGAAGAGGACAGGAATTCCCTTCGTACCTGACAGAGCTCAGGAAATTTACATAATATTTTATGTGGAGAGAAAATTTAAAGACAGCAAGAACACTTTTCCTTATTCAGTGTTAAAGATGACAAAAGAAGGAGGATGTTCTCTTTAATCAAATCCCTAGAATTCATGCCAACTAACGACAACACAAAAGATGCATTGACCAGTTTCAGGCCCTCTCAATGGAGATGTGGGTGGACAGGGATCAGACTGAGAGTAAGTTCTGCAAAACTGCAAAGTTTTGACACCGTGTTAGGCATAATTACGCCTGTCAAAGCCAATATACTGCTGGAAATCTTCTGTTGCAGGGATAACAGTAGAAGAAGTTGTGCGAAACTCTCAACCCACCTCCAGCATGCCCACTGTGTCCCTCAGTGTCACATTCACATAGTTCTTCAAAACCTCCAAGGATGGTGACTCCACCACCTCCCTGGGCAACTTACGCCAGTGCCTTACCACTCTTTCAGAGAATGTTTCCTAATTATCCAACTTGAACACCCCCTGGGGCATCTTAAATCCATTACCTCTTCTCCTATGGCTGTTACCTGGGAAAAGAGTCTGACCTCTAGCCCTCCACAACCTCCTTTTGGGAGGCTGTAGAAAGCATCAAGGTCTCCTCTGAGCCTCCTCTGCTCCAGGCTGAACCACTCCAGTTCACTCAACCACTCCCCACAAGACTTGTGCTCCAGACCCCTCAGAGCTTCATTGCTTCCTTGGGACACATGAAAAAAATACAGAATGCTTCATGAATGTACATATCCTCTTTGCACAGATGATGTAAAAAAGTTCCACCCTGAAGAGCAGCTTTCCTACCCAATAAAGAAAGCTCAGCCAGACAAATGCTAGGTAGAAAGGCATGTGTGACAGTGCAGGGCAGTTTCTCCTCAGTTCTTAGCACGTACCATAGTAGATCCCAGTGCTCACCCTGCCCAGGTGAATCTGAAAAACTCTCTTAGCAATCCTAGACTATGCTGGGTACATAATAACAAGAGCCAGAGCTACCACATCAATGTATGTGAGCATTACATCAGAGCTACTGACGTTGCTGTAGACAAGGCTCATTTTCCTGCCTAGCAGCACTACCTCCATTGCCACAGCCCCTCACTTTTCCATCTACAGGAGCCCTCAGGAGCAGGAAAGTCAGGGCTCAGTGCATAAGGACAAAATCCTGATCCAGATGAGATGGAATTAATAGAGAAGGAATGGAGTATGCATAACGCTGTAAGCCTTTTAGATAAAAGCTCATTGTCTTCACTGAGAGCTGTGTTTGAATAAGAACAGGGAAGTTAAGGGTTTGGCAGGCTGTATGTAAAACATTGCAGAACGGCTGCTATGTGCATGCAGCTAGTTTCCATGCATAATATATATAGGAGCGTGCCATATGTTTAAAGCATCAGGCAATCGGGCCAATCTTGGATCGTATTATCAAGCTTTCCTATGGTGTTGCATTTGTTCTAAACAGATGCATTTCTCCCCTCCCTCCCCGCTCCCCCCTCAACCTGCCAACACTCGTTTATGAGGAAACCAGGTGTCCTTCTTTAAAAAAGAAATAAATCCTTATCCAAAGGAATCTGTCCAGGAAGAAAGTAAATGCCCATCTCTGCTATTTCTATTTCAATCAGGAAATATGTTACCAAACAAACTACCAAACGGACAAACAAGAATCAAAACAAGAAAAAGGGAGACATAGGAATTCACAGGAATTAGGTTCTGAATTCTGCAAAGCCAAATGCTAATTGCACCAGTCCTCAAATGTACAGAACAGATGAATTCAAGAACAGAAAGAGCTCCAATGATAGCAGATCTGCTCTGGATGAAACATGTCCTGCATTGGTTATGAGAAGGGCTGGATGCTCTTGTCTTTAAAGTGTACAGTTTGATTTTATATTAATTCATCAGCAGCATCACAGATCTCAGGGGCTCATCTCCGCTCATTATAGGTGCTTTGCATATGTGGCTGGAAAAGAACCACGGCTGATTTGTCTCGTTGCTGCTCTCTGCTGTCGCTGTGTTACCCTGCAGACCCCTCCCCACGTCAGAAGTGATGCTGGGTGCTGGCCAAGTCCCTGCGGGTGCTGAGTGCCCCAGCAAAGCAATGCAGGCCAGAAAGGGAACCCTGCATCTCCCAGTGAGGTTTTGGCTGGGCAAGTATGCAAAGGAAGGCTGAGTCCAACCTGCTTTGTGCACATTACCCTCTCACAAGCAAGAGTAGCTCTGTCCTGTCTTTCATTTTTTCAAGAGACCTGGCACTTGAGGGGACAGCAAAACCACCTGGTGGGCAGAAGCCAGGAGAATCAGCAGCAGAACAGCTGGGAGATGCTCACAGCTGGCTCCCTATCCCTTATATGGAGTTTTTTCCACTCTTGTGAGCTCTTAAGGCCATGTTTTATATCCTAATTAAACTGAAAGAAAAGGAATTGGATAACAGTCTAAAAGATTTGCAAGCTACATCTATTTCAGAAAATGACTCATGTTCCCACTAGTGTAGCTCATCAGGTCCAGCACATGCTCTAATGTGTGGGACTAATAGATTTGTAACAGTGATATCTAATATGAGTCTGTTCCGGTTACGTACTTATCATGGGTCCTCGCAGGCTTTCCATCAAAGCTGCTGAATGAAAGCATTTCTTATTAAAGAAAAAGGAAAAGAAAAAAAAAAAAAAAAGAAAAAAAAAGAAAAAAAAGAAATCTCTTTGCCCATAAATCTCTCAGCACATTAGCCCACACAACAATTCAGTGAGCCAAGGTCATATTTCCCCTACATTCATTTAGATCCTTGGGAAGTTCAATGAGATGAGAAGACAAGACGAAACACAAGGGGCTCTGTCTTCAGCTGCTATGAATCAGCGTTGCTTCCCATCAGCTGAGAATCCAACCATATATCTAGAGAGAGCTATAGGAAATATATAACAATTTCTTGGGGTTGGGTAATGATGATCCATATGGCATCTTATTACTTGAGAAGGACGGGAGAGACTGCAAGGACAAATGGCACTTGGCAGGTGAGAGCCTGTTGTTCAGCCCCATGGGAAAAGCCCCCTTGCTCTCAGTGGGCTCCCGTTCATCACGTGGTTTTGGAGGTCACCACAATTAAGCATGGGGGAAATATTTTGTCGCTTTATTTGTTTGCAGGCAGTATTTCAATGGGACAGCTCCCTATGCCTATCTCTGGAGGGAATAGGACATGACAACTCGAGCCACAAAGCAAAAATCTTAAGTGAAATACAGCCATGATAAGGCAGCTCTGCCTCTCAGTTATCCCTCACCCGCTGATCCAAACAGTAGTGAAAGCTGCCAGCTCTGAACCCTGTACCGTGTGCTGTCCCTTTGATATTGCAGCTCTCTCCTTCATGTTTACACCCTTCAGATATTTTTAGGCTTTTTTTTCTGCGCACAGAAGTACGCGTTGTCATCTCCTAGCCTCGTTTAGCCATTTGAGGCTTCCCACAGAAATCAGTTTTTCTAAACATCTGATCATTTAGCCATCAGAAGGCAGAAAGGGTGGTCTGGACACTCTTCTTTTAGCTTCCTTCAAGGTCTCATTAGCTGGTCGCGTGGTGGTGGCTGGGACCAAGCACATGGTTTGTTTTTGAATTCAAACCTCGTAGGAAAGGACTGCTCCCTTCCCATGGAATATTTTGCCTCCATGGAGGCAGATGACGTTATTTGCAGTAATATACTATTTCAGACTGATCTCCAGTTTGTTATCTGCTGACACCTCAAGGGCCCTTCATCCACCTCACCTGGAACCGGTGGAAAATAACTTGTCAAAACTGTTAATTTCTGATATAGTTGGAGGGAAAGGGTGTTCCCTGAAAGCACAACGTTTATGGTTCAGGATGACTTATTTTGGGTGGAGGAAGCTTGATTTTTTAAAATTGTTTTTACAACCAACATCGATTTTCTCCTCAGGGAAATAAGGTTTTAATCTGCTTCACCTTGAAACCTTCCAAATCTCTTATTTTTACAGGCTCTCTTAACTATTTTGGATAGCATCCTTGCACATACAACTATTTGGCAGGTTAACAGCAAGCAAATATCAGATGACAGTAACTGATTTGTGGGAATGGTCTGGTCCAACTAGACAGACAGCTAAGCACCAGGAAGTGTTCTGTTAAATAATTATGCCCATAAAATTTCAGTTTCCATAGTGGCCATGTTATCCAAATCAGCTACATGGTCCTTCCTCAAAAATCTGTCAGAACATACTTTTACCATGAAAACAAGCCACCCCAGAACATGAAATAGAAATTCATCCAACCTATTATCCTGGAAAGGAAAAGCTGTTTGGGCCAAATCCAATGAGACACCACGTTTGTATCTTAATTCCTGGAAACCTTTGGCTTTCACTTGGAGCCAGCAATTCTGAGTCACTTCTCTCAGTCCCACCCTTGCAATGAATTCCAAGAGCTGGCAGGTAAGTGTCACTTGTTGACATGTGGGTAAGAAGTAGGGCAGTTGGGAGCAGCATGGCAATAACCTGAGGTATGACATGGTCTCCCACCTTCACCCACCTGTGACCCAAATGCTTCCCAACACAAAGAGCAGCTCCCAGGGCAGCAAATCTCACAGCCAGGGCCTGACTGTGGGTCTTCATTGGTACTAACCTGTCTCTGCACATGACAGCTCCTGCCACTGTGAATTGCGGTCCTGTTTCTTTACGGGCTCTGTGGGTTACAGGGGGTAGTGGGTAACCATGGAAACCATGTTGTAAAACAGCATGGGAGTTGACGTGTAATAAAGCACTACACCTGAACAGAGGCCTTCAGGAGGGGTAATTGTGGATGCACTTGTAACAGGTTGGAGCAGTGTTGTCTTGTGCAGAAAGTCATCCCGTCTGGAGAACAGGGCTTGGCATGGGAAGGCAGCTACTACTCTTTGATGCAACTACAGGTCCTTTACTTAAAGCTCAGATACTTGCTTTCATCTCTGGGGATATGTTCACCCCACTCCTTTCCCAAAAAACCTAGCCAGGATTTTCTGGTGGAAAACCTTGCTATTCCTGGCTTATTGTAAAGGTAAGTTCATGGATGGAGGACACCATTCTGATTACATAGAAGTACCTAAGTACCAGATATCCTAGATAATGGTGTTCAGTAACTCACAGTAATCCTCAGAAGCAGGCCTACTGATCAGTATCATCAAAATATCAACTTGCTTTCTTACAAATAGAAATTGAATGACAACAGCGTTCAAACAGACATGCTAGACAAAAGAGTCAGTCAGTGTTAACACCTGAATTTCTTTCAAGAAATTCCCAGGAATCTTAGTATACTATGGGGACGGTAAAAGATACAATTATAGAACCCATGGCTTCAGATGGAGAGGAGGAGCAGATGCTCTTCTTCCACCTTCATTATTCATCTGTATTAGGGACAGTCACCATCTGGACCTGAGATTTCAGCCAGCATTACTCCTTCTCTTGCCATATTTCCAGACACAGAAAACAGCGATGCAAATGCATTATGGTCCTATATTGACACTATTTTCTGTCTGTGAATTCTCCTACACACGGTACATGATAATGTATCATGTACAAAGCACACTGATCAATTCTATCCAAGCAGTGTGTTAGTCTTCAGAGCCAACAAACCAACACTTAAAGTTTCCTTACTCAGCTTATTTCACTGCAACACAAAACTTACTTTGCATCCCAGATAGGCCATTTAGCCTCCTGTGCAAGGTGACTGTCAAAAAGATACTCATGCAGGCATTAGAAAATCCTCCCACTCGATGTTCTCAAAGGGAGATCTCCATCAGTTCAACTTTCCCCCTGTAGTTCTCCTAATAATTAATGGGAAACACAGTCCTCTGGGAAAATTGTCACCAGGTAATTAATAAAAAATGAAAACGAGAGAGCAAGAAGAAGGAACAGAGATATTGCAGAAAGCCTGCAAATTGAAACAGGCGGCCTTACAGTTGTGATTTCCTTCCCAGTCTCAGAGGGAGAGTAGTGCTTGTTCCTAAGTTCATCAGCTGCTCACTCAGGATTCAGCTTCTTCCATTCACACTCTGGAAACAAGAGACATTGTGATGGAAATGTTTACACCTTGCCACACTTCTCAGTGGCCTTTCACACACAGACTTGCTTGCACAGACAAGGGAATTGCTGTCAAGGACAAATCTCAGATACCCTTTAAAAATAGAGGTTGCTGTTTGTTTTCTACCTGTGGGTTCAAACTGCTTAGTTTGATAGGAGTGGTTCATTAGAACCTAAACCCAAAAGTGTCCTGTCTACACTTAAATCTCACTGAGAAGTCCTTTGGCACCAGTAACACTGAAATGCCTCCCCACGAGTGAATGTTCTTCCTCATGCTCAATCACATTTATCTCACTTCAAAAATAAATAAATAATCGAAAACAAATAAACAAAAACCAACAAAAAACTCACCTTTCAAGGTTGAAATTGATCTATGCTTGGGAAACAGAGCTGACGAACCGTCACCAGGAATGCCCAGGCTCTATCTGCAGTTTGCCCACTCAAATGCTTGGACTACCTCATGTGCTTGGGAATCCTGAGGGGAAAGAGAATAGATGGATGGTCTTATGATTAAGACAGAAGACAGGGATTTGAGGGATCTGGTGTCACTTCTAGACCTCCCATGTTGACTTTGGGCAAGTCAATTAACCTCTCCATGCCTCTGCTTGACATCTGTAAAACAGAGATAAGAGACTTCCCTAAAGCACAGCGGTGTTTGAAGGAGTCTTGTGTGTTTGACAGATGCTCTCATCTGATGCCAACAGGAGTCATGAGATTTCACTGACAGGAGAGTGATGGAGTGGAGAAGACCTGCTGCCATTTGGGGTTATGTAGCTTTGTAAAAACTGACTAGGTATCTGTACAGCTTTCCTCACCACCTCATTTGCACCTGTCTGTCTTCTGAGGTACATGCACTCTCTCAACCAAGCCGTAGCTCCAGTGCCAGATTTAGGAACCCACAAAGCCCACAGGATGCTTCCCATACTTCCACAAGGAAAGAGGTCAATTTGGATTTTTACCACTAAAATAAACTCATGTGAATCACAGAAAAGAAGTCATGGAGAGCCTAGTTCCACCTTACCTCTGAGAGTGAAGATGTACTGGAGGCCAAAGGCTCTGATGCTTTGGGTCCCACTGTCCTCACATCCACGGAACATGCAGATAAATCCTCATTTTCCATGCAAGAATCATCATGGCTGATCTGACACATTCATATCACCCATCATATTGCAAAAGTTTGTTATTCACTCCAAACTCTTTACAGTCCTGGAAAGAAAGGAACATAATTTGCCTTTACTTTTCTTGTTCATTTGTTTGTTTTAAAAAATATCATTTTGAAAAATTCATTCCTTTGCATTCACAAGGAATGCTCTAATTCTCCTACAAGCTTCACAAGACAAGTTAAAGCATGAAACTCTCCTAGAGCCCACCTGACTCTTTTCTGCAAGGCTCAGGAAGAGGATTTTTTTCTCTCTCCATTTTTTTTTTTTATAAAATCCCATAGCGTTATTAAAAGGAATTGTTCAATTCCTTTAATTGGCTCAGAAGATAAATTCTTCCCTCAGCCTGGGGGTCATGGCCATCAGCAGCTATTTATTAACTGCATTGATTGAGAAGAACAGCCTTTAAATGGAAATAAATTGAATTCTATGGCAAAGCGGATTCCATACAGCCTATTAACGTAAGACAGGGAGGCTTAGCTGTTTTATTTTGTATTTGTTCCCCTCCTCAGCTTTTAGCCATTCTCAGGCTCCCAGACACTTCCCATCTCTTCCATCAGCCATACCCTCCCAACAATGAGCACTCCCTTGCCTACAATTGCAAGTATGAAGATGGTGGAGATCTGGAGACTTGGATGACACCAGTGAAGCTTCAGATCGTGTCCCCACAGTCCAGAAGAGGAAGAGAAGGTGATGAGGAGCAAGATGAGATGCCCACATACATGCACAACAGGAACAAGATGGGAGCAGACCTCGTCCACTCTCTCTGGGGCATTTTTATTTTATTTTTGCCTTCTGCACTGCTTGGAGATTGTCTTTTCCACTCTCTGTCAGCTCCAGAATACATTTCATGGTACTTGCCTTCATTCCAGAGTTTAATTGCTTGAGATTGTTACTTGTAGGCTGTTAATTTATTAAAACCAGATCTCCCATATTACTCCGGAGCCCAGAAGAATCATTGCCTTCTATTAAAGGCAGTGGCGCGTGCCCGTTTGTCTTTTCTCTCTGGTCACCTCTATAATTGCAGCTCTGTGCTAAGATGGAAAACTCCCCTCTGCCAACTAAGCATCCTGCTCAGGGTGAGTGGGCTGAGAAACAAGTATGGAAGACAAACTCACTTAGGGTGTAAACAAGTATAACTTCTGGGATGTCCACAGAGGAGTGTGTGATTGCATTATAGACCCACAAAGCCTCTAAGCTCTGCAGGTCATGCTTCCCCAGGTGGGATTCATATACTAGGAGATATATATACTCAACACACCAAGATGGGAGGCTAATTCAGGCCAGAAATTCCCCACTTCTTCTCAGTCTCCATCTCTCCAGTTTGTTCTTCCATCACCCCAGGGCTGTTCAGCTACCTTCATCATGTCATAGAAAGGCTACCTTGTCAGCCTGTGCACACATCTTATCCTATAGAACTGTTTGATAGCATCTAAAATGCAGAACCATTGAATAATTGAGGTTGAAAATGACCTCCAGGATCAACAAGTGCAACCCCAGCCCACCCCCACCATGCCTACTAACCACATCCCTTGGTGCCACATTTCCACGGTTCTGAGACACCTCCAGGGATGGTGACTCCACCACCTCCGTAGGCAGCCTGCACCACTGCATCATCATTTTATTCTGAGAATGATTTTTTCTTTGTATCCTTGAAAACTTGAAATTCCCCTGGCCAATTTGAGGTCATTACCTCTTGTTCTATCACTGTTACTTGGAAAAAAACCAGCTAACTCCATAGGGGTAAGACAGTGTCTGAATCTATTTTTCAAACCCTTGCTGAAAAAGGAGGGCATCAACAGGCAAGTGGGAGACAGTAAAGCACCAAATATTTGAGATCTACTGAGTACCAATGAGGGATGTCTGTCCCTCAGGCTGTTTTCTGAGATTGTGCCATCACAAGAGGCAAATTTCCCTACCAACACATCACAGGTATGGGGGTAACAACCCACACTGACCACCAAATGCTCCAAGAGGCACCCACAATACAAAAAAGTGAGCACCTGGGGCACTGTTCCCAGCATCTGCAGCACAGCACAGGCTGAAGCTCTCGTTACCCACCAGCCGGCAATTATAGAAGTAGCATTACAACAGTAAAACAATAACATTTTGTTTACCTCCCAAACAGAGAGCTCATTTTAGCACTCTGCCTCCAAGCACTACATAATAACGGGATACAAGACAGGCGGTCTGTTTCTGTATCCAAAACAGAGTGGGTGCATCTGTGATGTTTGAGACTTTGAGAGTTGCTGCCCCAGACTCCCAATCCTGGAAGTGGTGGGTCTGGAGGAATTAAGCCGGACTGGATACCAGGATCTCTTTGGAATGTAGAGCTGGGGCAAGCCAGACCAGTTTCTGTGATGCTTGTGGTCTGGCACTGACCTATATTCTTTGAAGCTCTGGTTTCTCACTCCTGAAACTGCCTAGACTGGTTTGCTTTTACTTTGATTTAAGTACAAACTCTCCATGATCTAATCTGAGATCTGCAAGCAGGAGCACACAGCAAAAGATGGCACTTACAAAGATCCCAAAAACCCATTTCATTTGAGCAGGACTATTATTGTGTTTTAATATAGGAATTGATTATTATAGGCACACTTATTGAGCTTAGCAGCTTAGATTTGTATCTATTTCAACACTGTTAATCTTTGATAAATATGTTTTTAATAATCTCTAGGTATTTATTGAACATAAAACTGTCTTGTGAAATAGGGAGTGAGATTGCTAAAGATACTTATTATACACTACTTCAATACAAATTCATTATTAAAAGCCTTTTACCAAGGTTTACTTTTAACCACAACATAACAGATGTGCATACTGTATGGTTAATCTATAGTAAATATATTTTAATAATCTATTGGTATTTAATCAGCAGTAACCATCTTAATAAATATGATGCACGGGCTATTGGACAAGCTGCTCTTTTTAACTCTGTCAAACACTTGGAGGTTACAGGACTTTATGAGAAGGAGGGAAGCTGTGACCTGGTGGAAGGCAACTTATCATAGCCATATAGAATCATTAAAGTTGGAAAAGACCACTAAGATCATCTAGTCCAACTATCAACCCACCACCACCACCATGCCCAATGAGCTTTGTTTCTTATTTAGCAATCCACCAAAGCCCTAACATGCCCTGATCACTGGCCTTCTTTCTGCTCCAACCCCTGATCTCCTGCTCAGCTCCCTTACATGGCTCTGCTATTTAATCTCAGACCTGAGCTGAAACAACACTTGGCCCCAGATGTCCACCAAACCCTTTGTGCAGAGCTGTGCCATCCAAGGGCTATACATTCAGCTCTAGGTGCCTGCAGACAACAATCTGTCTGCCCAATAGTTTTGCAAAGTAGATAGATACCCTCTATAGATCAAGAGCGGAGAAGAGCTCATACCCTTAGGGTAGAAAAACCAGAAGATTTGTGAGAATATGGGTCAACAGAGAAGCTCAAATAAGGTGATTTGGGTTTTGAACTCAGTGGAGGGCAGTAAATGCCTTTGACACATGGACTAAACAGGAGTCTGACTCCAAGTCATCAGAGGCAAATGACCCGCAGTGCTGCTCAGACCCCCTAGTGTGCTCTCAGAGATGTATTTGTCATTCTTTGCATCACTTAATGACTGAGGTTAGTCACAACCGGCGGATACACACATTTCACTCCCAGAACTAATCAAGTGGGAGAGGAGCAGTAATTCCTCCCATGTCTTCTCCTCTGGGTCCTGCCCCATTTGTTATATGGCCACAGTTACAGGCCTTGTAATCCTTCCTGCAGGCCACAGGCTGATTCCTACATATCAGAGAGAGCCAAGGATCTTAACACGCAACTTTTAATTGAGCTGCATCATCTGCCACAAACATGAAATTAACGGTCCTACATCATAATCGTAAATTCATACATAACCTCATGCACCAGCAAATAACTCTTTGCAGAGATACTACAATGGTAAGCTGATTTGCAAGACATGCACTCTACCCAGGAATCCTAATTAACCAAATTAACACCATCACTTCAAATCATGTCCCAGCAGTAGGACATTTCCGTTTGGCCTCAGGGTTAGAGCAAAGCAGCCAAATGAAAGTCTGACAGCATCTCCATGGGTCCGGTGGGCTAAATCTTTTCAGAGGGAAACGTGTGCTGCCCATCAATGTACTAAAGGAAGGGAATTACGAAATCTCATGCGTGTTTGTGGGTGCCAAGGCATGCTAGCACAGGAGCAGCTCTCAGTTTCTGCTGCATTTTCCCAACTTAACCAGGAACATCCACATGCCATGCTGTGAGCCCTCTAGACCTACTCCAGAGACTGCTGACACTGCTAGATCACTCCAGAGGTGCCAAATGGTGCTTGGAGTGAGCCAAACCTTGGGCATGGGGTCACAGAGCAGAGCTGGCAGGAGAAGCCAGTATGAAAACCAAAACTCAAACCCACTTTGCACTTGTTCCTACTTGTGACTTGCCTGAACTGTGTAAAGCTCAACATCTTTTTTCATCTTTGCCAGGATAGTCAGGTTTTTCTACTTCTGTCTTGGGAAAAACAAGTCTCTATTTCAGTGGCATGTCGGATTCAAGTCCATGACAATCCCAACACTCCCTGCACAAAAAAGATAAGAGCCATAACCGTGTGCTAGAGGGACTGGCTCACATCTCTCTCCACATCCAGCCTGGATGATGAAGTCGCTCAGTCCCAATAGAGCGTTCATACCGGGGTGCCCAACAGTCTTGGTCCCACAGTGTCTTGTCTGACAGCTCCCATCCCTGACCAAACAGATGGTCTAAAAACCAGGATGGGATCTGTGGCCTGAAGGAAAAAGGAGAATCCTACCAGAAGTGGGGTTCGAACCCACGCGGGCATGCGCCCATTGGATCTTAAGTCCAACGCCTTCACCACTCGGCCATCCTGGTGGGCTGCCTGTTGTCCCCTGGCTGGCCAGGTCCTCCCCTCAAGGACACTCATCTCACCAAGCCGAGTTTTCCCTGGTGCTCCACCACCAAAGAGTCCATTTGTTCAGCCCATTTGTCCACCTCAGCCAAACCAGGAGTTAACAGTTCTCATGGGCCATGGAGAACAGAACAGAGCCCATGTGCCATGCCAGGCCATTGTGCCAGGAGCACAGGTATCTCTGGAGGTTGTCATCCCGACCCTGCTGGTGTCCAGAGGGACACAAGCAGCTCTGCCAGCCCACCAGTGCTCACCGCAGATGCCAATCAATTTAAGCACCATCCTTCCACCTGAGGTCCTGATCCGCACCCCCTTTGCAGTTCAGATTTTGGGGGACATTTGGTCAGAAAATACAGTGGGGGAGGTGAGTCCTTCTTTTTCCTTTGGGGTGAGGTACAGCTTTTATTTTGCCTCGCTTTTGTTTTGTTTTAAAAGAAAAAAGGAAATGCTATCTGTTGACTCACACGAGATTCAAACCCACAGCCTTGAAACAGCTACACACACTAAGTCTTTACACACTAAGTCTTTAGCCTTTAAGCCACAGGAACCTGAGGTTTTATGTCTCTGATTTCAGTCATTCTCACACTTCCCAGGCCAGCACCTTCACACAGAGCTACCACTACTTTAGTGGGATTCTGCAACTCATTCTCAGTCTTGTCCCCTCCCAGAGGATCCCCAAATGGCCTGGCTCCCATGCACTGCTGATCCCTCTGATGCCCGCATGGAGAAACGGAGTCAGACCTATTGATCAGAGTATCCCCTCTGCTGAAGACATACTGAAGCATCCTTCACTATGGGAAGGACTGGAAAGGTCCAATGCAGGATGTTGCAGCTCAGCAGAGGACTGGGTTAATCGACCCACACACAAAAATCCTGCCAAGAAGAAATGTCACCTCTTGAGGTACCAAGAGAGGACAGAAACATTCCCTGCTTTCCTTTACCCTTCCTACAACAGCCACAGAAACCCATTATGCTGGTCTGTGTGTGCAGAATGGAAGCTCAGCATCTCTGGATGCCTCCAGCTGCAGCACCCGCATTAATATCAAATGAAGCTATGCTCACAAAGGGTGTTACGCTTGCCAGCTCCAGAGGAATCTGCTTCTAATGAGCGACTTCAAAGCATTAATGAGCTTGCAAAGCTCTCCTCTTCGTTTACAGGGCCGGACCTCACATGCCTGGCATTAAGACAGGGGTCACCCGTCAGACAAAGAGAATGCATGTGCATGTTGGCGAATATAATATATTTGTCATCCTCTAAGAAGCAAAGATTAATCATGCCCTCTCCTAGAGGAAGCTTTTACACCACATCTGCTCTTCTCAGCACGGGGTGAAAGGAGCTGCCCTCAAGGACATCTATGACCTGCGCTGCTCACATCCCCATAGTTCCCAGCTTTGAAGTTAACACTGACCATAACCCCAAGGGTCCATCTGGGAAATGCTGTCTGAACTGGCATCCTGAGGGCTGAATAAAGCAGTAGGGTCACTTTCTCCAGGGATGTCTCTCCCCTAGCCACGTCCCCTTCTGAGTTTTCCCCAGCTCGCTGCAGCCTCTGGCTTGAAGCAGTCCCCAGTGTCTGGCTAACAGCTCTGTTGCACTCATTTTAGAACTGAAGCTGAGTCTCCAAGGCTGATCAAAATTTTAGAAGAGTCTAAATATAATGCATATAATCACAGCCTATAACCCTCAGCTAGGAGACAGCAGGCACACAGACTACTTAAGGAAGATGATATGGACATGTCCTGAAGTTAGAAAGGTGTTGTCCTTAGGTTCAGAAACACACTGGCAGTGCTAACGGGGAATCAGTTCCTCCTCTCACCTCCCAGAAGAGATCTCTTGACACTCAGTTTCTATTCAGTAGATCTGTGTTTAATTTAAACAGCCTCTGGAGGCAACTGCCATCCCACACGTTATTACTGCAGCTGGAGGGTGGCTGATTGGTAGTTAAGAAAAAGACAAAAATCCAAAGCCATAAAGTCATGAGCAAGGCAGGCTGAAAGTGGCACTTTGTAAAAAATTTCAGGACAAAACTTCTCTGCTTTACTGATGCGGGGGTGAAAACGATCTCTGCATCCTCACTTTAGAAACTGGTGGGAAAGAGAAGCAGCAGGACAGGGCTCTCCTCCATGTTTCTTCTGTGCCCTCTCCTGCTATAAGAGCAGTTTGGTGCGTAGGCAACGACCATCAGGAGCACAAAATGATGGCAGTGTTTGGCTCAGAGCTGCCCTACCAGGGTCATTTACATGGAGTGAGACATAACAATTTGGTTTCTCCTTGCCCAGCAGGCTCGGGGGTGAGAAAACTTGCTACTTATCGCTCCTATGCTGAGTACATGTAGCACTTAATGAGGAAGTTCTTTGGACTTTAAAAATAGTGTATCTAAAGATACTGTTGATGTCCCACACATAGCTGTAAGCTTGTACCACATTTGGAGAGTAGCTGGAGCTCACTGACAAAAAGAAGAGTGCAACAAGTTAACATTACCATGCAGCTGTTCCTCAGTAGCTTTCAGAGCAAAGAAGCAAGAAAAAGAAGATCATTCATCCTTCCTATTTCTGCTGCCTCTAAAGAGGCAGATCAGGAAACCAAGCCGCCTCAATTTACAGGCAGCTGGCTTTCTTTCAGAAGGACTCAGAGATACACATTGCATGTCTACAGGTGAAGGTTCATTCTCTGCAGAATGTGACATGATGCCCCACTGCTTGTTGGCTCTATAGCTCAAGAGGAAAGCTTTTCCATAAACCTTGCAGATAACTGTATTTAGCCAGAAGAAACAAAGACCTGGTTGTGTGGGCACACAGGCAGGATTAAAAACCAATGGCCTTGTGCAACTACAGGAAGATATTTACCCTGGAGGGAAAATATGTTTTCTTTGTTGATTAAGTTCTAAGGCAGTAAGTGATAGCAAATAATGCATTACTTTCTCCTGTTCAGGAATGATCTTCCACCTGTTCGCTATTTTCCACAAGCTATCGTTATTTCAAATTATTCTCTCAGCGTTTTCTACAAATATCTTTTGGACAACAGATAGTTTCTCTAAAATAAATTAATCTCAAGGACTCAGAACACCTAGGCTTCACATCATTGCTTCTTCTTTGAATGGGCTACCGTTTAAATGGCTGCTGTAAATGGTGATGGTTTAACATTTCAAAACCATCACCTTCCCAGACTGTCATTCCCATAGGTATTCTGGACAGGATGCTTGTGTAGCTCATCAAGGTTTTACTTTTATTTAGTCCAGACTGGCTATTGAGAAGGAAACCATCACAGAGCCATCTCTCCCTGTCACTGTTCCAAACATCATCACATACAGCACAGAGAAATGAGTAACAGCTGTGCAGAAAAGAAAGCTCAAGAACACACTGAGGATCACAGGGATGTGAAATTGGTATCTCAGATGTTGGGTGCCCAAACCATGAAGACAAAAACGGACCCAATGTAAATGAGACATTCAGTGTATATTCATCTAGTCATGCCAAGTGCCATCTGCCACTTTTTCTACAGCCATTGAAGAGAGAAAAACATTCAGAGAGGGCTTCATCCCATCTAGGTCACCTAAAGAGGGTGAAATTCACTGCTTTTTGGAACAGAAGCAAAGGAACAAAGTTCATTTGATCAGCTTAAGCTAGGCACCTACTTGCAGGTAACAAGATTCAGGGGCTGTTATATCTGCCTGTGGGAGAGGCCCTTAAAACAGGTAGAGCTGGATGCTAACCTGACTGTTTCTAGAGGTTGAACCACCAGCACCAGAAGCTTTTAAGGAATTGGAAGCCTGGTTGGTTCTGGTTCTAGGCAGATGATCTCTGAAGATCCCTTAAAACTCCATACCTGAATTTTAGCACATTCTGTTAAGAACGTTCTGAACTCATGCTGGAAAATGCTGTGCGTTGTGTATTTTTGGCTGCCTTCTAACACTACAGAGGAACATTCCATAGGAAATCAGAGAAGACAATTTTTTTTACGGGTCATACTTAGGAAACGTTTCAGTATGCTGCACAGAGGCAACCTGAAAAAGAAATGAAGCAATTAAGTTATCACATAGGCAAACACCAGCAGAAGAGGCTTGCATGTGTCAGAGAAATCAGCTGCAATTACTTGTCTAGCTTGGACAAAGTGTTGGAATGAATGGCAAATCCCCTTTGTGCTCCACCTGCAGCATCAGCAGTGCCCACCAGTGCTCGCTGGCTCAGCGGGGAAGCATGCAGGCAGCATATCACATCCCAGATGTCAAGGTGCGTCTGCATGAATTCCTAAAATGACATGTGTTCTTTAGCCCAGAGCTTGGCTCCAGGCTAAGAGCTAAATTCGATGTTCTCTGTGGCTAAAACTTCTTCAAAAACCATTCTGGGTTAATTAGAGAAGGGAAATTTTGGCTGCACAATCTGTAAAGGAAGATTGGCTTGGGAAATGGTATGAAAGTCGTGGTTTTTGCAAGAGCAAAGAGGAAGAACAGGCTCATTTCTAACAGCGCTGCACCTAAGAACTTCAGAAAAGAACAGAACTTCACTGAAATATAATGAAAGGCACTGCCTGAAAGCAGAACATCTCCTTTGGCTCAGCACATCCTCTCCCAGAGGCACCACATCATTCCTGCTGCTCACAAAACAGCTTCTGTCTCCTTTTAATAGTTTTATTTTTAGACTTCTCTCATATTTAATTCTTTCCCTTTCCTTATGTAAGGTTCTTGGAAGGGCTGCAGTGTCAAACAATAATTACATCAGAGAAAATTTAGAATCCACAGTGTTAAAACGAGTCTCTGCTCTTGACAAGTGAATGAACGTAGGAAGTGAGGGGATGAAGTTTTATCAAGGAGAGCACCCAGCTGGCACTGTAACAGCATCTCTCATGGGCTGGGGGCACCTGCCTTCAGATGGCAGCAATCTCAGCCTGGAGCACATCAGTACATGCCTGGGATTAGCACGGTCTGAGACCTAGATGCACAGTTACACAGTGCTATCAGCACTTACGTGTCTCTCCTCATGAACAGCCTTGAGGAAAGATTAAAACACAGTTCTGCCATCCTCTCACCACTCCTGGATTAGCTAAAGTGCCCATGCCTACAGTTGTAGCTGTGCCTCAGCTGAGGATCAAACATTTCCCAGTACCCATCACTGAGCCTACTACAGCAGAAGTGAAAGAAAAAAGAGAGATCCACTTCCCTGTGTTCCTGAGGATGTACGTACCCCAAATACGGTCCTGAAACCTTTAGAAATTATCCCCTTTGCCCTGAATGTGCTGTATCTTTGCTGCCAGTGAAATTGTGTTAAAGCTGCAGCTCAGTCCAACACAACACTGAACCTTGGATATGCTCATATTGCCACTGACCAATTAAGCCCATGGAAATAATCTCCAAGTATCTGGCTTGCGTTTTCCAACAAGAAAACAGAGAAGGGTGAATTTGATCCTCCACTCAAAGTGAAAATCAGTGATGCCTGAAGCAGCTATGGGTGAAAAAACTGATGGAACAACCAGGAAAAAGTTTTCCTCTCCAAGAGAGCACCAGCTACCTCGCAGGGAACTCCAAGTAGACTTCATATAGAGATTCTGACAGGTATCAGTGGAACTATCTGTCATGCAATGTCTAAAATCAGGCTATGGTGAAGAGTAGGTGTACAGAGTGAGCTCACACATAGTGTGTACAAGAGCTTTCTAGGGATAATATGTTTATAGAATACATATATATATATTTCTCCATATGGGTTACCAGCTGGACTTATTCAATGTCTCAGAAGACCATCTTGCTAAAATCATCAATGACAAAACCCAGGATTCTCCCAATTAAATGTAACATGTGAAGGAAACTGTTGAAAGCTGAGCTCGCCTGCTCAGTGGGTTTACCAACACCTGACAGGAGAGCACCCGGACTATATGCATCTGTGCCCTCATTTATTTCCTTTATATTTCATGTTACTAATACCAAGATTAAGGACAAAACCTCAAGAGAAGAAGAGTGAAGAGGAAGACAAACCTGTAGTGGCTCTTCTAGTTGTCCCACAGCTCCAGTTCCAGCGTAGGTCCTCTGCCCAGCATTTGAGATGCTTCAGTTTTCTCTTCCTGCTTCTCCTCATGCCCACCTGCTCAGCTTCTTTCCATGCAGTCCTTCAGCCTCCTATCCCATAGAGGGGCCAGGCTGTATCAAGGTGAACCTGGCTCTCACAAGAGAGTACAGCACAAGCAACTATCTCACACTGTAAGGCAGGCAGCTTCCTGGGAAAGTGAAAAACAAACTCCCAAAGTAGATTACTTTTTCAAAAGCAGTTCTTCAAATTTCCTCTATTTCTCTGCAATTAAGGTTAGCTGGTTCTTCTCTTTTGTTTTGTTTGACACTCACTCTTCAATAAAGCCACAGTGAAATGGTGTGAAGACTCTCTGAAGCTTCAAGCACTTAGCCTCCCATAACTCCCTTCAAAACGCCGGATCAGAAACAATAGCAGAATACCTCTAGCATATTCTACTCGTTCATCTGCTTTCTTCGTTTTTTTTTCCTTTTTGTGCTTTTTTATATATATATATATATATATACACACACACATATATATACACACACAAATATATATATATATATACACACATACACACACACACATATATATAGCCTTTCTTCTCAAATATAAAGCCTGACTTTTAATAATTAGGCAAAATAAGCCACGCGGGGGTTTTTTTACAACCTGTTTTAAAAGTAGAGTTTTGAAAAGTAGACAATGAAATTATTATTATTTCATTGCACAGCTGTGCTAAGGCGCAGAGGAAAGAGTGAGGAGACTACGGTATTTGTTTTTTGGCTTTCAATTGCTGTGACAAACAAATAACAGCTCCGGTCTTGGTCCACAATTGAGTTAATTGGTAACACCTCAAACTGTATGTCCTAAAAGCTCCTAATTAGCAGCTAAGCACAGGATAAATGAGGAAGCATTTGCTCCTTTGTGCTCCAGCAGGCCTGTGAATGCATAATAGACAGCTATATTTAAGACCCCAAAACATCCCATTTAGTGTGTAACCATGCAAGCAGCAATGTGTGTATGTGGGTGCTTGGTTCTTATTCTGTGCTCACAAAGCACGATGGTCCTTAGTGCATCCCTTAGGAAAATGGGACCTTACCTAAAAGCTGTAGATAACATTTTCAAGGATACTTTTGCAGCCTCCAGCAAGCTCTAGGTCAGGGCCTGTGGGGAAATGCTCACTGATGATTTCCCCATTTCATTTCAGAGAGCTCCCAGGGAAGTTCCCTCTCTGTGCTCTTTCCTTTGCTACCAGATCCCCTCACACTGTGGGAAGGTACTTTACCACGAAAGGAGAAGACTGATAACTCACAAAGGCAGCAGCTGTGTTTCACTCCCAAGTAGCACCTGGGACACTAAAGGCTGGCTGGTAAAAGAAGGAGACACTGAGACTTATGCTTGAAAATTCAGATAGGACTGCTGGGTGCAGAAGCAGAAGATGAGGCAGTGGCACAGCATTTTCCTGAAATGCAACATTAGTCCCCTTGTAGAGATGGATGGAGGAGAAGCTTTGCAGCAGATGTCCCTACTGCTCTCTTCTGTGATTAAATTCAGTCTCCTTTTCTGGAGCACTGACATGGGCAGAGACGCTTAGCTGCCTCCTCCTGTCTGTCTCCAGAGGGATGGAGGCACAGACATTGTAACAACATTGGTCCAGCTGCCATCAGTATCAAAATAGATGTGAAATGCAGGGAAATGGAGGCACACTGCAGAGACTCCACCCCAGGGATGGGAATGCATCAGTTCTGTACCCAAACTGATGGACAGGGATAGGACATGCCCCAAGTGAGCAAAAGCAATTGCCTTCCCTGCAGCTCGCTCCTGCAGCAGGTGAGCCACAGCTATTGCCATAAGGCCAACAAGTGTTTAACAAAAGCCTGTCTTCGGGCATGCTCTGCTCTGCTGTCTGCACGGCTGTGCAAGGCAGATTGCTGGCTCTTATTAGCTAAATAAACAAGCAGCAAAAGTTGAGCGGAATGGAAGCACATACACAGCTTGTCTGCAAATAGAGACAAACGCCTCCATCGCATGGTTGCACCCAGCTGTCTGGCTGTTACCTGCTTAAATGGCTTTAATTTCACATTAAGGTCAGTAGAGGCAGAGCTTCTCCCTCCAGGGTGGATATCCTGGCTAATGAGACACTCAGGTTTGTATTGAACCCATGCTGAGTGCTTCAGGGAGCTCGGTCTTTTCCTGGGACCAAAGAGTGGGTGCTGGTCTCACCAGCCAGACACTCCTCTGCCTTCTTGCTGAATTGATGAGCTATCTCCAAGTTTCAGGCAAGGTATTCTCTATACAGAGATCTTTATCACTGCCCCAGCCCCACTGGGGCTCTGGTCCTTAGGCAGGCTGCCCTGTACTGGCTCCATTTCAGTAAAAGTTATTCATTCAGCTTGTGCTTCCCTCCCCTCTACCGTTTACACAGCCCATGCTTTCCTCTGGGAGTAGAGTTGGGATGAGTAAACTATCTTTATATATAGTCTGAGGGGCTTGGCTTTACTCTCATTTATTATTCTTCCATTTCCTTTAACTTCTCCTTTCCAAGGATCAGAGTTCCTGGCCAAGTTCTGATGCAGTCTATGAGGGTGACAGACAGGGTTTTACTATGATTGCTGGTGCATGGGAAGCCATTTGTCTTGAACCGCGTTCTCCACGTTACTGAAGGCTAAATCGAAAAAGACCCTTGTCTTGCATGCCTTTGAAGGAACTATTCCGAGAATAATTTAGAGTATTGAGACATTGATTCACTAAACAGTGTTGCCCTCCTTATGCGTGGGCAGGCAAAGTCACCCATTATTGGTGATTTATTAGCTATAGGAGCCTCTTTGATCTTCTCCAATGTCACACACTCAATATCATCCTCCCATGAGGCAGATGGGAGGAACAGCCCCATCAAAACACATGCATTATTATGACTTACAGTTTGTGTCCATGGATTGTCTCCACGCACTGCACTGCATCTCACTGGATTCAGGGGAATCTTTCTGAGCCCTACAATATATGCAAAAATAGAAGTTCCTCTTGGAGTGAAAAATTATGATACCAGCACCTCTAAATTGCTTTTAACGGCTTTCTGTGCCGCCTCTGGCTCAGAAGTACTTAGTTTGCTGACAAAAATCATAGACTCACACACACTTGAGATGGAAAAGCCCTGCTAGGTTCAGCTAGCCCATTTCTCCTACCAGGGAAGGAACATTCCCAGCAATCTGTTTTCCCTACTACTTTATCTTGTCTATTTTTAAGTATTCCATGTACCAAAAATACATTTAGATTGTCAGGATTTCAGAGCCAAGTTAGCTGTGGAAGTACCAGCTGTAGCCTAATCTGCTTTGTCTGGTGGCAGCAGCTAAATTGCTCTCTGCTGCCTTTGAAGTCAATGGAAAAAGTCTTATTGGCTTCTCTAGGAGCATTCTCGGGCCTTTGGTACAGATGATTAGAGCAAATAGCTACAGAGCACTGATAAGCCATTCTTACACTATCACTTTCTAGGCCATAACTGCATTTTAATAGGCAAGAAATTGTCTCAGAGGCAGTCAGGGTGCAATAATAGCAACACCACGTGAAGCACAGGGCAAACCAAGACTTCACAGAAGTGGCTTCTGCAATGACCATACAAAATGACATCCAAAAACCCAGACAGGTTTGTTGGAGTACATGATCTGAGGGGAATGACCAGAGGCAGCCCCTTTTTTGCCTCGTCTCTCTGCCATACCTGCCGGAGCCAGTTCAACTTGTATGTAGCTTCAGCATGCTTTTCCTTTCCAAAATATTTTTACTTCATGAATTTAGGGAGCCCCAAGTGCATCAGATACATACTTGGATACAACATGGCATACGCGTGGCACTGCCCTGCTGTGCTGGTCAAACAAAGTGAAACAGGGGTAATGGTTTCAAACTAAAAGAAGGGATATAAAAAAAAAGTTTTTTACAATATGGACAGCGAGGCACTGGCAAAGACTGCCCAGAATGGCGGTGGGTGCCCCATCCCTGCAGACAGCCAAGGTCAGGCTAGATGGGCTCAGAGCACCTGATGGAGCTGTGGGTGTCTCTGATCATTGCAGGGGGGTTGGACCTGATGGCCTTTAAGGGTCTGTTTGAACTCAAACCATTCTATGATTCTAAGTCTGGTTGCTCTGCCACTGAAGGTAGTGTACAGCCCTCAGTTCACCTCCAGATAGAGCTGTCCTGTGAGATGGAGCAGTGGCAGTGACACAGAGCCAGACACAACCGCAGCAAATCTCAGCCCTCTGCTTTCCCTTTCCACCTTAGTAACAATGGCAGGTAGTGGGAGCTTCGACTGGGTTTAATTTAGAAGTTGTGCTCTGCTGGGACAGCTTTCTCTGCCTCCACATTTCCTGTCTGGAAGTTCTCCCAAAAGGATGAATTAACCAATATATGACCTGTATGGGAAATGCACTTTATTGAAGCTATTTTTCTAGGGTGGAGCTGAACAGCTGTTTGACAGTGCATAGCTGAACTACACCAGAGACAGTAAAAACACATGGAATGAACAGCATTCAGGTAAAACCGTGCTGTGAGGAGGCAGAAGGTAATTACCACACTATGATTTTTGTCTGTACACAGAGGCTGATGCCTTTGTGTGTGCCATCGTGGGGTGCCACAGCATGACAGCAAGCACCAGGATGGGGACCTCAACTCTACCTTCCCCACAGCCCCTTCTCTTGCTATAAATTCAGAGAGATTACCACCAGCCCTGCAAGGAAAGCCCATTTACATCAGGGCTGGAGAGATGAGGATCTGAACAGAAGCTCTAAAAGCCACTTTTTTTTTAAAGCCTGACATAAAGCACCGGCCGGATTTACCACGGCTTTCCTGCACACGTCCGTGAGTTACACACACAGTAAGTGTCCCGTCATCATGAATTCTGCCAACGTGTTCTTTTTAATGGTGCTGATCATAGGGAATTCATTTGGTCTTCATATAGCTGTCACCTGTATTACCAGAGCGATTCCATTCTAATTTAGCATTACTTAATGGAGGAGATAAAGTTAAGTGTTAGCCATGTGGGTCCTTTCTTGGCTTCTCTCTCTCTGACACAGCAAGAGTGAGACTGCGGGGTGTTTTATGACCAATAATTCAAAAGAGCAGGGAAAAGAAGGAGCAGCAAATATCAACTGCTTGTCAATCATCCACAGTCTTTCAGCTCAAATGGTTATATCCGGACCTCTGATCTTTTCTTCCACTGCCTCTGATCCCCCTGTTTGTTTGGAGTTCTTTAGGTACTGCAACCATCAGAAGCACATTTTTTTAAAGGCTCAGGTCTAGGAAACCTGCTGCAGATCCCCATAATCACACAAAGATGTGGTATACAAAAACCACTCCTAATGGCTGCAGTATAGCAGCTAAATTACAGCCAGCCTGGCTGGACGGCACTGATGGGGAACCCTACAAGCAGGCTGAATGCATGAGAACAAGGTGGGGAAACATTATTTGTATAGCATCAGTTATACAGCAACAAGTGATTTGTTCTCCCAAGCCCCTGTGTACTCCCCTCTTTTCACCCAGCTCAGAAAGGTAATCATTCTGCATATATCACCAGCTTGTTTAAAGTGGTGATGAAAAGCTAGAAAAGTACAACTTAATTGAACCCTGTATTGTGTTATTACAAATGCTGCCGACCTCAGTTGCAGTCCATTATCAGAGGGTTCTGCTGAATGCTTTAATTAAAGACAATAAGGCTAATAAAAAGGCATCATTTTCCTGTCTCCAGCACTGCTGGAGAGTTGGGGCTGATGAGATTATTTCCCTCTAATGCTCTTCTGTTGTTGTTGTTTTTAAATCTTTTTCTCCCCATGGTTTGCAAATACTGTCTGAGCCTGAGAAGTACAAGATTCATTAAGAAACAAAACAAAACAAAAATCAGTTTGGTTCTAAAATGCTCACTGATACTCGAGAAGCAGACCCCTCGTCCAGATCACAGAATCATTAAGGTTGGAAAAGACCTCTGAGATCACAAAATCTGACCACCATCCCACCTCCACGTCCCTCAGTGCCACATCTCCATGGTTCTTTAACACCTCCAGGGACAGTGACTCCACCACTCCTCAGGCATCCCGTGCCAATGCATTACCACTCTTTCTGGGAAGGAATTGTTCCTAATATCCAACCTGAATCTCACCTAGCACAACTTAAATCCATTACCTCTTGTGACTATTTGGGTTGGAAGGGACCGCAAGGATTATTTAGTTCCAACTCTCCTGCCAAGGGGCAGGGTTGCCAACCACTAGATCAGTCACCAGCTCAGGCTGCCCAGGGCCCCATTCAGCCTGGCCTCAAACACCTCCTGGGATGGGTCATCCACAGTTTCTTTGCCAGATGTTCCCTAGCAGCTTAGAAGTCTTCATCTCCCTTTGCTCTCGGATCCATTCCCTGTAAAAGAGAAGGCTTCTCTGTGCAGATTTGAGTATACAGCTTTGCAAGTGGCCTCACCTCCAGTCCTCCTGGTGCTCCTTGCCAGAAGGCAGGATCTAGCCCAGAGAGTGTAGTGCAGCACCTCCCCATAGTTCACACGCTGCTTACTACTAGATAGAGCTCACACATCTTTCACACTGTTATTAATGAAAGCTGCCAATTAAGGCAGCCTTGTTGAGTAGCTTTGTCTTTCCAGCTTCAGAGGCAGAAGAAGAGGTGACAATGCCTTTCTACACCTTGTTGTCTGTGGATCAGCATAAACGTGGGGAGAGGGTGCAAAACAGGGAGCAGGAATGCAGCTGATGCTCACTGCACAGATATGTGCAGCCACCAGCCCAACAACTCATCACACACCAGCCACAAAGCAGCTGAAGCTTCATTAACAATCCAGGCCATATTTGAACAAGAGAACTGATAGCAATTGGCATTGCAGCCTCGCTGTGAATAAGCCAAACCATCCCATCCTACTGTGATTAAAAACTCCTTCTTGGGCAGGGGAACAGGCAGCCAGGCACTGAGCAGCTGAACTCTGCCCCTGTAAGGAGGAAAGCAAAGCACTAACCACTGAGCCAGCCCCATTTGCCAGGAGCTTTATAGGGAAGGAACTTTTACAATTAAATACAGCAAAAGGTTTCTTCCACTGTGAGCCTCTGAACACAGGTTAAAAGAAGCACAGTTGAATGTGGAAGCCAAGTTTAAAAGAAAAATCTTGATCTGAAGGTTGTAGGCTCAAAGTAGCTAGAAACCCCATCAAGTGACTGAATGGGAACAGCAAGAGGCGGGCAAAGACCACAGCTCCTCCCTGGGTAAAGGATGAAGCTGTAATGTGAAGCAGTCTGACCTAGTTACATATTTCTTCTCCTCTCTTCCTCCCTCTCACTGCTGCAGTTTCCAGGCTGAGATGTTGCAAAGCAAACTGCAAATAAAGTTTCTGCCTTAAGAACTGAGCAAAGGGAAACGGGCAGCTCTGTGGTTATGGGCATCTTGAGCAGCACCATCTCAGCCCTAGCTTTAGAAGCACAGATATATTGCATACTGTGTGCTCCTGAGATCCTGACTTCAGACAGAGCTGGGCACGGGGAAGGCAGAGGACAATGTCATTCCCTCATGAAGTGCCCTCACCTTCTTTCCCAAGTACACTCATTGGAGAGAGGCAGCAAGAACAACATTCTAGCTACCAAAAATCCCTGCACCTTTCTGCACTTGGATGTCAGTCCCCAATACACACCTGGATTTACCAGAGCTCATCTGAGTATGGCACACAAGCTACAAGCTGTCCAAAAACCCACTGTGCTCCCACCACAGGTATGGGAGGTCCAGCAGGCTGCCAGGCAAGGTGGTTGTTCTGTGGATTCTGGACCCTTTTGTATGCTGGATGGCCAAGGGCACACATGCATGCTGACCCAGAGAGTCTCTGGGGACTGGAACGTTTGGGAAAGCACCTGAGATCTAGATCTCTGCTCCAGCTCCTAACTCCAAAGCATCCACCATCACTGCATACTTACAAAACTGACAACCTCAAACCATAACTCAGCCAGCTGAGATGAGCGAAGATGAGCAATTAGATAAAGGAGCAGCTGCCAGGAGAGGCAAGAGAAACTACCCAGGGAAACATTTCCAAAAGATGAGAAAACCGTTTGGGAAGCACCGTATTTTGGAAGAACTGATGCTAAATGTAGGAGCTTTAATGACTTGTGGGGAGTCTCCAGCCTATAACTTCTAATTAGAAACGAAGGGGAAAGAACACTGAAACCTCCTGAACTTTCCACCACGAAAAACTGCTAATGCTTTTTTTGCTCAGGAGTATTTTTGAGATGTGCATCTCTCATCCTTGATGAAAAAATGTTTTGACAGGGGGAGAACTGGGAGGGGATTGCAAGGAGATTCACTGTCAGTCACAGCTGCCCCTCCAGCCAAAGTGAGTGATCTCCAGAAAAGGAGTGGTGCAGATGCTGAGGCAGATGCAAAGCAAATACAATGCCAAGCAGAGCTTTTCTTAGGAATGAGGGGTTGCAACTCCATTTTTCAGCATCACTCATTCACTTGGAGCCTTGCTCCTCTCTTGTCAGCATTTTCACAAGAGGGTAAAAGAAGGGATTTCCCTATATGTTGTGGGTATATTTGTCTGGCCTAGTTGTGGTGATTCTGGGTACTATGGACAACGTGGTAGAGCATTTATTCTACTGCACCGGGAAAACATTGCTGTCTTGAATCTATTTTCCCCCCTCCCCCCTCAGCAGTTCCAAGGAATCTGTACTTCCAAAGGACTTCCAGACACAAAGTACCAGCTCAACCCCCTCTCCCTTCCCTTGCATTTCTCAGCTGTGTTTCACAACTCACAAGACTTACAGAAAAGCCAGTACTCACATTCTGCAGAAGTAGCAGGGCTCCAGAATGGCTCCAGTGGAAATGATGAACCTCAGATTTGCATGAGCAAGGCGCGGGAGCTCCACGTTTCCTCATCCAGAAAAGCCTCTGTGCATCCAACTGTGTTCGTTCCTCCTAAGCAATAAGAGTGGCAACACATTGGAACAGGCTGCATGGGGGCTGGGGTGGAATCACCATACCTGGAGGTGTTCAAGAACCACAGAGATGTGGCACTGAGGCACACGGTTAGTGGGCATGGTAGGGATGGGTTGAGAGTTGGACTGGATAATCTCAGTGGCCTTTTCCAATCTTAATGATTTTATGAGTCTATGTTCTGTAAAAGAAGCAAAACTACCTGTCAGTACACACAGCACTAGGGCCCTTGTTAGAGTGGCACATTCCCTTCTGGGCATCCAAGAGTACATACATGGGGCAGTACTCTGTGGGGCAGAAAGGGTTGCCAAAGGAGCATGTGTCCCAGTGCCCGGTTTGGATTGCAAGGGACATCAGGATACCAACAGCTGGCTGGGGCCAACACAATGGGCTGTCATGTTCATCAAGCAAGAGTGTAATTAGAGAGCACTTCTTCAAACACAGCTGCTTGTGCTATTCAGAAGCTGCCACGTGCTCATGCTGAATAACGAACAACGTGGCCCAACAGAACAGAAGCTGTTGGTGAAAATCCCCTTCCACCACCACTGCCCAAAATGAAAACTCCAGAGCCAGTGATCATTTCAGAGAGGTTGGTGGACCGTCACCACTTTCCATCCTTCCCAGTCTGCAGTTTGCTCATCCAGCATCTTGAACAGAAAAATGAGTGTGTCATTGTAGGTATGTCCTCAGGAAGAGAGAGACCCATCACATGTATTAATAACCTCAGCAGTCATCATTGTGTGAAACTGGGTGGTTATGAGAATGGGTTCTTTTGTAAGAATGACACAAACACAGTGCTGGGTGACTACAAGATGCAATAGATGAACCAAGAGATATGGAGGGGGAAAACAGTATGACCTGTTTGTTGAGATTCAAGGAGAATCTCAGTCTGGGGGGGGAAACAAAATGAGATGACACTTTAACTGGTACAGCTGCAAATAACTCATTCAACTCTGGAAGAAATTTTGTTTGAACTGATTTAACGCTTCTACCTTCTTCCAAAAAAAAAATCAAGCCTTTTCTCATTCTGAGTGAGAAAAAATAGAAGATGAAATTCCAACACACATACAAATACCATCCTTTTGCTCCTAGTATGCCTGTGCAGTCTGATTGACTTCCTCAGTATCTTTTCAGATGTACAAACCCAATTTATAATGCAAATGAGATGCCACTTAATTATTTCCCCAGCTCATGGCAGAAGGAGATGTTAGGACCAGGGGCAGTGCTCCCTCCTGAAGATGGGTGCACACATTGCCTCTCACCGACCCACCCTCCAGCTCTCAATCAAAGACTCACTTCATGAAATTTAATTACTCTGCTAACATGTCCCATATGCTCCATGGCAGGCAGGGAAGGCTTTAATTACATCTGCACTGGAAATGCTGTGGAGCCCCAAGTCTCCATCTCCCAGGGACCCAACACAGCACTCAGGAGGATGCAGGCACTCAGAACCATCGTGGTGTCACAACATCTGGCATTCAGGATCAAAATATCCTCTTTATCCTCCTCCCACAAACACACACACACAGCTAGTAGTGGGTCTGAAGCTGGGGAAGGATTTTAGTTCTCAGGGAAGAGCAAATCTTCCTTCTTAGACAGCTCTGACCAGTATTACTAATGAACTGATTAACACTCATTCATGATAGAATCATAGAATCCTTCAAGGTGGAAGGGAACTTGAAAGGTCACCTGGTCCAGCTCCCCTGCAGTGAAGAGGGATGCCTATAGATCCACCAGATACTCAGAGCCCACCCAGCCTGACCTTGAATCATAGAATCATTAAGGTTGGAAAAGACCACTAAAGCCATCAAGTTCAACTGCCAACCCAACACACCATGCCCACTAACCCATGTCCCTCCATCTCACATCCACTCTTTTCTTGAACAGCTCCAGGGACAGTGATTCCACCACTTCCCTAAGCAGCCTGTTTCAGTGCCTCACCACTCTTTTAATCAGAAAGCCCCTCCACACCACTGCCCATCTATACAGCACTTGAGAGATGTTGTTTCCCATCCAGAAAGGGGAGGACAGACCCCATTCCCAGCTGACCTTCCTCTTCCTTCATTCTCCCAGATTCAGCACCTGAACGCTTTTCCCCTCCTTCTCCCACCCCACTTTAATTTTCATTTCACAGCTGCCTCTGCAATTGTTAATTTCATAGCCATCAGGTGGCAGGTAGTCAAAACTGTTTTGGGGCACAATACATCAGGCAGTAGACAAGGAGCAGGAGGGAATTTGTTTGACACGACATTGTTATGCAAAGATGCTCTCAGTACCCAAGGTACTTCATGCAACAGGATTGCATTTCCTGGAGACAGAAATCCTTTTTTGGGGGGAGAGAAGGGCTGGAGGCAAGGGAAATCCTTTCATTCAGGATCGTGTTGAAGTGTGAGAGCAGAATATCTATTGTAGTTCTTATACTTTTAATGTGGCTTGTGGCTTATGTGATCCAGCCTGTAATCTGTTCCACATCTCGTACTGCTTTGTATTTGATCAAGCCACATCTGATATTCTGCTTTGCTGACTGCCATGTGGCAAGCCACCTCCCACCAGCCACAGTTAATGAACTGGAAACAATATCAAAACCAGAACTGATGGCAGAGTTGATTGCAGAACAGATATCAATACTGAAGCCAGGGCCTCTCACTATTGCTTGTAAACTCTCAAGACGGGAGATTTCCAAGGATCAGGCAGCTTGGAGGTACTCAACACAGGATGCATCTGGAAGGTGCTTTCCAGTGTGGAGTAAGCATGCATACATACGCATAATTCGTTGGGTGAGCTGTTAGCCCTTTGCCCATGAAGGATCCCGTTGTAGGGTCACAGTTTGGAGCAGGAATAGCACTGCTTTCCCAAGGAGCATCGATTGTTCTGCAGAGGAGCAATATGAGCTGCGCTGTGCTGAGCAGAAGGAGAGCACCCCACATCTTCCTCATGGCTGCATTCTTCAAGGTAGCACGTGAACTACTCTGCTTGAAGAAGAGCCACAATGTTACCCATGTCTCTGATGAGCTTTAGGTCCAATGCTGACACTTCAAGCACATGAGGACTTCTTTTCCCCTTACCCTGAGCAGAGACTTGCCCAACTGGGGCAAGCCTCTGGAACTCCAAGTGCACAGCTCATGGCTATCAGAGTGGCCTCTCTTCCTGCCCACCTTCCTCCACAATGGAGCTGCTACAGAGAGCATGAAATGGGCACAAGCTTGAGCTTCACACCACCAGTTTCTCCTGTGAAGGGGAGATAATCCATAAAGCACTAGGTAGAAGGAAGGCACAACACGTTCACTGTCACTAGCTTCTAAGCCCAATGCCCTTCTTTCTCCACCATGGTCTTTCAGCGAGGTCCCCCTCACACCCCAGCCCTCCAGGAGAGCCCAGCTCCAGACATCCCCTCCCTTCCCAAGAGCATCTACACTGCATTACGTGCCTGGTTTGCATGCCAAGGAAGGGACGTGCAGCTGGGCCAGCTCTGCTTTGGGGTTTGTATAGAAGCCAATTCCGTTTTCAGGACCATCATTACATCTTTTTAGGCTAGAGCCTAAAAATACCACCCAAGTTGTGGGAAGGCAGGGGGGGAAATAAAAAGGAAATAAAGGAAGCAGACAGGGAGTTAAGTCAGTGTTTGGGACATTTTAGCTAGAAAAGGTCAGGCTGCACTTTTAAATGTCTCATCCCCCTACTTAGGTGCATGGTAATGGGAGATTCTGCCCTTCTATTTTTTATGCATTTCAGTAGCAGCTCTGCCCTTTGGGTGAAACAAATTGATTTTGTCCAGTCCCCTAGTTCAATTTCTAGGGCTGCTCGGCCAGGACTCCCTAATCTGCAAGCAGGATTTCATTGTGGCTTGGTGCTTCTGATCCTTCAATTTACAGCTTGGCATTAAATTGGGCTCCAATGATGCGGGGCTGCTTAGATTATTGTGTCTGAAAGATCAGGCAAGCGCCACTCAAGCAGTGGGAAGATAGAAGTGTTCCCAGAGAAGCAGGGCCCCCTCCCTGAGCAAAGATAATCCCATGAAGCCTTCCCGTGAGATCCAAAGGCTGTGGTGCTGAGGGCAGTGCGAAATCTTGTTCAGGAGGAAAAAAATGAATTACCATGGAAAGCTAGTTTGCAATTAAAAGAAACATTTCTCCTGAAGTGCCCATTCCTCACTCACGCACGATGGAATTAAGTGAGCAACTGAAATTGCTTCAGACCCCAAGTCTGTTTTTTTCATTTTGGAGGGCAGGAACTTCTACAACCATGTCCCTCAGTTTTCTTTTCTATTCCCAGGGAGAGGCAGACAGTACAACAACGCCCAGTTGTAGGAGTGGTGCTGGGAAGCTTGGATCTCAAACCCAACAGAGCGTCATGATCTTAAACTGAGGCTCATCACTGCCAAGCACAGGGATGCTGCAGCCAGGATGTAGACATCAGCCCAAAAATACCCAATAAAGTTCTCAACCCAAACTATCTGCAATGGTGTGAGCCCCCACTGCCAGCCAGCCCTCGCCCTGATAGTCTGACTCACCGCAGAGCAATGCCCAGGCAGCTTCCCATCCCTTGTGTCATTTCCTAGGCTCTGTAATGTCTAAAGGAAACACATCTTTGGCAGTCAGTATTTTCCGGCCCACCAGCTAGGATAGAAATAGCATTTTTTCCAATGAGTCTTTCTTGTATTTGTCATAAGATAAATCACCTGGGTGCATTTCCTCATTTTTAACTTCATGTTGAGGTTCAAATTCAGGTTGGTGCATACAATGGTGATAAGAACGCTAGGTGAGGAATGGACCTCAACAGTCTGATACAGAGTAGGGGTAACACAGGCATAAGGTCACTGTGAGCTCCTCTAGCGCTATGCAGAGAGTGCAAAGGGCACAGGGCTTGCCTGCAATACCCAGAAAATCACAGATCCCGACTTCTATACCTCACTTGTCTGCTTGGGAAACCATGGAGCACTGCAGGGCATAGGAATAAGCCATGGCACAGTGAGATTGAGCCCCACCATCAGCCACCAGCCGTACATCAGCTCATATCCCATTCCCTCTCCCATCGACTGGGCAGCACTGCCCTGACTTCTAGGGTGAAACAACAACAAAAGAGTAAGGCTGGCAACCCTGACCACAACAGCAGTGTTGGAGTTTGATGGCCTTTAAGGTCCCTTCCAACCTAAGCCATTTTATGATTCTGTGATACCAATGTGCAGGCAAACAGGCACTGCTGTTAAACCTGACCTCCTGGTGATCTAATGGACTCCCCAGCAAGGCCTTATTAAATTTCAGGCCAAACTGTGCCCAGTTACAGTAATTACTGCATATTTAAGAAATAGTAATTGGCTATTTAGAGTACTCTAACGAACATCTCATGGAGAATTTCATGCTCTTTAATTACTTTACAGTACTTGTCCCTTCGGTAGCACCCTCCAACCTGGATTTATGTGATAATTTGCATCTATTGCTTTCCATTGCAGAGTATTAGAAAAGCAGAGAAATTACAAATAAAACAAAAGCTGAGTAGTTCCCATGCTGAGAGTTAGGGCCTTCAGGTAGAGAAAACCCAAAGAAAAGCAGGTGCTATGCCAGCTTTCCCCATCTCTCCCTGGAAAGCCCAAATGCTGCAGCCCCCAGCTGAGCCCCAGACTCCTGTGTGCTCTCACTCAGCCCTGTGCAGCCCCCGTGAATCCTGCCTCAGGACTCAACCACTCAAAAAAAGCCAAGCAAACCACGCTGACCGCTGAGCATCGCCAGGAATTAGGACAACACCTGCCTGGAGCTCATTTCCATGGACACGATGAGAGCTGCGGCCAAATCCAGCTCCAAGAGCCGTAACCCCAGCTGTGCTCTCCAGCTCGCTGCCTGCCTTATTAGCTCTAAACAGCATCCTTATTTAACACACTTCAATTTAAAGTGGAATGGATATTTCTTCCTTCAGAAAGTCTCACCTGCCTCTCAAATGGCTCTTGGCATGCTGCCCATTCTCACTCTCGTTTTGCCTTTAACAAGGCAAGCTTCGTTCCTCTCAAATGGGAAAGAGCTGGCAGGGATTGATTGAAAGTTTGGAGTCCTTCCCCCTCCCCATCCACTTAGATACCACAAGAGCCCCCAGATCTGTATAGTCTCCTTGCTTCCAGAAATGCAAAGCTTTTGCCAATACATCTTCCAGGTCCCACATCACGGAAACCTGAAGCTGAAACATCTAACAGAAGCACCAACAAAGACTGGTGCAGAAAAGAAAGGGGGGGAGAAGATGTGCATTGTTCGCAAAGCTCGCCTGGCCCCCTGCTACTCCTGCCCCCATCTTTTCTTCTTCCACTGCTGTCACCTCAGAACATCACAGCCCAACGCAGAAATATCTGAAACACTGACTTTTTTTCTCCTTCCCTTCCCCAACCACACTCCTGCAGGTAGCTTGAAATACAGACATCCAAGAGAGAAGAGCATCATTCGCCACTCCCACTTTCCTAACAAGACCTCATTACGGTGCAGGGAAAACTTGACCCCATCAGAAGTGTCAAGCCAAGGACCCACATTTATTCTGTACACGATTCTCTCCGCCTATAACTTAGCAGATGCTGCTGGGAGGTTATTCTTTCTCTCTTTGATTGCCATGGGGAGTAAGCTTTCCCCCCTTTTTTTTCCCCCTTCTTTTTTATTTTTTTTTAACAAAGCTATTTTAAAACAGATGCTTAACTTTCTGTGCTATTTTAAATGATGCATAGAAGAAAAAAAGCCCACAGCAGAGCCAGGGTTTAGCACAAAGAGTGGGTGAGCTGACACCTGGGAGCTCCTACAGAGAGGTCTTAGTCAAAGGCATCCACAGGTGTGTAGTTAGAAGAAAACAGCCCTATTTGGACCAGAAGATGCTCATTTAGGTAGAAGTTTTCGCATTAAGAATATGTTAAGAATTGCTTAGCAGGTCAGCAAAAACCTACGCTCATCTCCAACAATGCAAACTGTGTCTCAGTGAGGTGAGGAGTGGGGTGGAGGAAGGTTCCCACATTTTGAGTCCTGGTCAGGTTGTGACCTGGGGGAGAGACCCTCCACAGCCACAGGAAGGAAGAATTAGAAATGCTGAACAGTCATTTTGAACACAGTGCTCAATACCCACAGAACTGAATTCCACTTCCATCCTTGGTGGGAGCCCTGGACAGCCTGATCTAGTGAGAGGATATCCTTCCTGTGGCAGAATACTGGGGCTCAAAGATCTTTAAGGTCCCTTCCAACCTCAGCTTTTCCTATGATTCTATGATCCCCAAAAGAGTGAGCTAGGAGCCACAAGACAGCAGCAGCTCCAGGGACTCCATTTGCATTTGCACAGTCATCTGGAGGGTCTGCTGTATGCTTATTTATTATTTTGCTACGCAACAGATTATAAACCCAATCTCTGAAGTTACAGAACCATATAGTCAGTGTTTATCTCTGGTGTTTGATTATTACAAAATTGTTCACGCTCAGCAAATATGTTTTCTGATAATCAGCTGGCATTTGCTTTATAGACATCTGTGTTATTAAACACACGCAGAGAAGGGATTTAGGGATTGTGGTAGAAAACAGCCCTCATTCTATCTCTAAAGCACCACGTGCATTTTTGCGCCTTCTCCGCTGAGATGTGCTACCATGGGACAACCTCCATCCACCCCAGAGAGGTGCTCCCAAACGTCAGGAAAACGAGATCACACTTCCAGGTAGGTGAAGGCATCCCGCACCACCAGCTGCACCAGCTGCTGTCTGGCACTGCATTAGCTTCCCCTCACTGTGAATGGAAATGATCCCCCGTTTAAATGGGATGAAGAGAAGTTTGCATCAAAGGCACCTTAACTCAGTCAAACACACCTTGGAGACTTCCCCGCCTGTGACTGTCAGGGGTAATAACCACAGCTCTGATCAAACAAAAGGCCCTTCAGACCCACTTAGTCCCTGCAATCAGCAGGTTCACGTCTCCTCTCCAGCTGTCAGGAAAGAAAGTATTTAAAGAGGTTGAGTCAGAGGGAGAGAGGGATGCTGGCTGTGCAAGGGGAAAGAATTTCCCTTCAATGGGATGTTGATATGATGCACTTTATCAGTGCCCAAACACTTTGCTGTGCGCGCTGGCAACACCCTCCATTTTTCTCCTGACCTGGCAGGAAAGGAGGGTCAGCAGCAGCACTGATGGTGGCTAATTCACATGGAAGTGCAGGGCTGTCACAGCTGTCACTGGCTTTCCTATTTCCTAATCCTCTCCCACCCAAGGCCCACAGTCTCTGATCACCCCCACACCCAGCAGCAGCTCTGCTTTCCCCGTGGCCATATCCTCTCACCCCACAGGTGAATTCTTCCCCCTCAAGTTACCCTGTGAGCTTCCCCAGGTTAGGATCCTTCCCCTGGGGGACGTAGGGAAGGGCAGTGAGATACGGTGGCACCTTACTACAGCTCAGCTCCTTCTCCTCTGCTGCCCCCACCCCGAGTTGCAGCATTAAAAGGATTACTGAACAAAATGATGGGAGAGAAGGGATTACCGGGTATTATCAGCCTGATCCCCTCTTAATTAATTACTGGTCAGACATATGAAAGGACGGCTCCAGCACACCCCACAACAGAGAATTGAAATGGGCAACTGGAGGCAGCTAAGGAAGGCTTTGATAAATGCCAACACTTTTTTGATGCAACTTTCTTCCCAAAAAGGGCTCTTTTAGGAAGTGCCTGGCGAGCCGCTGGCACACACTGCCCAGGTGGTGGAGTCACCATCCCTGGAAGTGTTCACAAAAAGGATAGATGTGGCACTGTGGGACAGGGTTTAGTGGACATGGAGGACGGGTTGATGGTTAGACATGATGATCTTAGTGATCTTTCCAACCTAAATCTTTCTGTGATTCTATGAGCATCTGCTGCTGCTTTGTGATGAAGTTTGGCACCTTTGCAACAAAGATTGCACCCCTCATAGCATTCACTTTTTGCTCTTCCTTATGCTTGCACATTTTGGGGGCGTTTGCAGCAAAACCAGCTCTACCCAAAGCCCTGGGACTGGGGTTGACTTCACCTTACTGTGGACCTTAAGCTGGACCTTTCCTGGCTGATCAAGGAAGTGCTTCCTAAGCTAGATTAGGATCACTAGCCAAAGGTGTTCTTAAAATTCCTACAGATAAAGGTAATCATCACAACCATCAGCAACTCTGCAAGGAGGGGAAAGAGGAGGCTTCTTGTTTCAGCTCTGCTATTCAGAGGAAGAGCTAAAAGAAGATCTGTTCAGGGAGACCTGTTCAGATTTATCAGGGAGACTTTTTAATGGCCTTTTGATATCTACAGGGGGCCAAAATGAAAAAGAGGACAAATTCTTCAGCAGGGTCTGTTGTGGTAGGACAAGGGGAAATGGTTTCACACCGAATGAGGTAACTTTAGGTTGGATATAAGGAAAGTGCTTTTTACAATAAGGGCAGTGAGGCACTGGCACAGGTTCCCCAGAGAGGTGGTGGTTCCCCATCCCTGGAGACAACCAAGGTCAGGCTGGATAAGCTGTGAGCACCTGATGGAGCTGGGGGTGTCCCTGTTCATTGCAGGTAGTTAGATTAGGTGACCTTTAAGAGTCCTTCCCAACTCGAATGATTCTATGATCTCACTTGCTGTGTTTCCTGACCTGAAAGGAAGGGCTGTTCACATCCCTCCCAAAGCACTGTTTACTGGTAGCTGTTGTTTTATTTTGTCATTTCTCAGGGCAGCATCCCAATAAAATGGAACTATGGTCACAGCATGTGTCAGATTAGCAGCTTCTGGCAGAACATGGTTGAACATCATCTCTTTGCACTACACCTTTACTACGCAGTTTCCCACACTGCAGGATCATTCCCCAACAGCCATGAGCAGAACACAATACCAGGTGCCATTTCATGACCCCCAAAGTCTTTTGGCAGAGAACCCAGAAAAAGCATTTGCACCAAATCCAGTATAGCCCCAGACTGCCCAGGTCAGTTCTTCTATTTTAACCAAATGAATCTACTGCACCTTCAGGTCAGTACAAGAAAGGAAGGCAAGGCAAGCTGCCACTAAACACTGCTTGTTTTAAAAAGATCAGCTGAAATTATTTACAGGTCTTCAACGCAATTCTACCTATTTAATCCCCTGGTCACTGTGCTGTAAGGTGATAGAGAAGGAGCAAGAAAAAGAACTGGAGGGACCATCCAGCATCACCAGCCAGCACTTGGGCTCTGCTGCAGCTGCATTTTGCACTGTATGTTTGTGCAAGCAAGGAAGCAGGGTTGGCAACAGCCCTTTGCTTGTTTCAGGAGTGATGAAACCCCAGTGGGAGACCCCCAGGACTTTCTTTCTGCTTCCAACAGGGAGCTTTTCAAAGGGCACCCCTGCAGCCCCTGGGATAGGCAGGCAGCTCCAGCATGTGAGCTCCACTTCTGCCTGGCGGACAGATGCCCTTTGCTGCTCTGCACAGAAGAGGTTAAGGGAAAGGAAGAGCTAGTGAAATTTCTGAAAAATATCAGCATGCTGGTTTTGACAAATGCACAAATTGGAGCCGATTTGGAATGCAGATGTATGTAAACACGCATGAAATTATCCCGTCCCTCCTGCATAATGCCGCCTCGCAGCCACAAAGGCTCTGAATGCTCTGGCAAAGCCAGGCTGGTTAGATCCATTCAAATCAGGGAAAAGAGACTGGAAAGACAATGGGCAAAAGGGCGGGAGAAGGAGAGGAGATTTCAACATTAAGTTAAACACAGCTATTTCTGGCAACAGGGTTAAGGTTAGGTTAGAGCTGGGGCTTGGCTCTGGGGCTGCAGCTGCTGGTTTGCAAGAGCCCACAGGCTGAGCTGAGTTTGTAAGGTACATGTGCCAATACCAAGGCAGGACACACCAGTATGAACACTCAGAGATGTCTCTCAAGTTCAGATGCACCACATAGGGCCTGAGGTGTTTTAATGGGAAAGGCAAAGGGAGTTTCAGCCATCCTTCCCACCCATATGTCTAAGAATCAAAGAATATCCTGAGCTGGAACACTCTGCATTCTCTGGGCCATGTAACAAGAACTCCTCAGTCTATAACTTCTTCACAAAGACACAGGACAGTAAAGGTCAGGTTACAGTCCTTTGCCCAAGGTCACACTTTGACTCCTACTGGATAGAAACCCCAGTGCCTGCTGCCTTGTCTCAATCATTCCCTTGGTACCTCCTTGGTTGCTGCCATGGCAATTAGTTTTGTGCCACCCTTTTCTCACCAGAAACCATCTAGCAACAGTAATATGTAAGTTGTCACTGGGGAAAAGCCCCCCAGGAAAGCCCCTTAGAGGCTCTACAGAAAGGTAAACAAGCATACACACACATAAATAAAGCATGGTAATAAATGTCTTAATAATTAGCAGTGATACAGATGCAGCTGAGCAAACAGCTCTGGATCCAAAAAAACATAGAAGCCCTCTGCTTCTGGCCATAGCTCCAGTGATAATTGCTCTCATGCCTTCATCACACAGGATCCCAAAGCTCTTAGTAAATAGAGAGGGGTTTCTATACAGAGTGGGGAGAGGTGGCAGAATGGCTCTCCTGTAAGTACATCCCAGAGCCCAGCTTTGACCCAACACAGTCACAGCTGGTCCCCCAGTATGGGTGCATGCCCATGCAGAACATCACTGTACCACAGAGAAAGGTGGAAGTTCATGGAATCACAGAATCATTAAGGTTGGAAAAGACCTCTGAGATCATCAAGTCCCAACATCAACCTATCACCACCACACCCACTAACCGTGTCCCCAGGTGCCACATCTATCCTTTTCTTGGGCACCTCCAGGGATGGTGACTCCACTCACCACCTCTCTGATCAGCCTGTACCACTCTTTCAGAGAAATGTTTCCTAATATCCAACCCAAAACTCCCCCAGCACAATTTAAGGCCATTGCCTCTCCACTCAGAATCCACCAACCTCCTAGGCCCAAGACAGAGCAAATTCCAACACATCAAATCAACTCCAGAGAGGAGGGGAAGGCTTTTCAGCTTGAAAACAGAGAGGTACTCTTTGCAAAGCCAAAAATGAACTTTCCCAGCAATCTACTGCTTGCTGGGAACCCTACTTGCATACACTAGGAAAAAACAAAATAGAGGTGAGGAAATTGGGGCATATTTTACCCATCTGCTGTGCAGCTCTGATCCCCAACATCCATGGTAATACAGTTGCTGGAGGGCTTCCAGGGACAGCCTCAAGCAGGGCTGGGCTGCATCCATCTGGGATGAGGTTAGCACTCACACAGGAACATCTCCACAAGGCTGTTATTTCTTCCTCACCTGTACAAGAGAGAAATCACATTATGACCAGAATCAATAAGGCAAAGCAGAGCTGGGACAAGGAAGATGTGCAAGGAAGATGTCCAAGCACTCTCTTCTGAGCTCCAACTGTAGTAAATAAATAAATACATGGATAGATAAATAAACAAAAACCCTTTGAACTTCCCTTTGATTCCTGAGCTTTTCTAGCATTTTTCATTTTGCTTTGTTTTGTTGTTTTTTTTCCTCCAGACTCATGGATGCATTTCTAACCTCAGTAATAAAATCCTCCTTTTGTTACAGGCAGTAATTGGCTTTCGGGGAGCTAGGCCACCAGACTTGACCCTAATCCCGTTCACAGTTCCAGTCCCATGTTCAGAGTTGGGCTGCCTGGCACTTCTCTCCACAAGAGGCTTGTAGAAGGGGAATCAGCTGTTTCCTTCAGCCACTGCCTGTGTCTGGCTTGATATGTTCTTAAATACGGAGGGGGAAAAAATGGAAAAGGCAGTTGACAGAACAGGTTTGTTGGGGAGACACTGATGTGAATTTGATTTCTCTAAGTGGTGCATTGCTCTATTATCAAGACACACAAAGCAATGTCAATCACCTTGTCCTAGCACAAAAGCTAAGAGCTTGGCAAAAGGTTGGCAGCAATAAGCACACCGGTGTAGGTGGCAGGGTGTTGTGAGAGTGAGCTCCAGTTTGATCAGGACTGCTTAGATTATGAGGGTGTTAGAGTGTGTTTGTCATGATTTTAAGTGTTAAACCTTGGAAGTGGTACAGAAAGGCTGACATGAAAGAGTCTGAACAACACATCCACGGATGCTTATACTGAAAGGTCTGGGGAGCCAAACACAGATCGTAGCTGTGAATTCCCACTTGTCCTTGGAAAACCTTCAGCTCAAACACCTTCCAGTGAAGAATCATTTATTAAGCAGGCACCAATTGCAATGTGGTTTTTCCCCCAGGTCATCCTACCTTCAGAAACTGCTTGCACACACCTGACCTCTCCAAGGACCAGTAGATGGAGGGCAGACTCAGAGGCAGTTATTCTCCTTCCCCAGCACAGGACACCAGAGCTCCCTGCAGAGGGGGGCAATCACTTCCTCTAAGATGCAATACAGGCAGGGGGCATGTTCAGGTGCCCTAAACCTGCCCCCAGGCTTGTATCCCAAACAGCTTGTGCCAACAAGTATCAGAATGAGATTGGAATTAAGCAGAACTACTGCTGCCAACAAAATCAAGCCTGTTCACCAGCCCAAACACATCTTAGTATCTTCTCCTGAAAGAAAAAAAAAGCACACACAGCATTTATTAAATTATTCTGATTTTTTCTTATTACTGTCTCTCCTGGTTCAGACTAAAGCACTAAAAAGCCACGAGGCACATTGATCTTGTGCTATTTCCCATTTAATACTGAAGCACTTGAAGCTCATGGGAAAGGTCATTCTGATCACATCTCTACCTGAGCAGATTTGGAGTGTACAAATGAACATCCAGGCACTCCAATCTCCTGCACACCATACACTGCTGTTCCCTTTGGGTCAAATACTGACAGGCTACACTGAGCTTCCTGGTTGGCATTCACCATAAGACACAAAATGTCCTTTAAAAGGAGACAAAGCCAACATAGAATGGAATCAAGAAGAACTCCAGCTGGACTGTTATCGTGGAAGCTGCCATAAACTGTAGAGGTGAACTCCAAATGAAAGATCACACAACAGGGATCTGGAGGTAAGCAGATGGCTTTTAAAACTGGGAGTCTCACACCAGCTACAAGCAAGTAATTACCAGCAAGTCACAGCTGTGCTGGACCACATGAGCAGGTGAAAATGTGACTATGCAATGGTGTGATCACACTGCCAGCATCCTCCAACACAACTTCTCTTCTCTAGCTAGCCCTAGTGCTACCAGATGTAAGGGGTTATTTGATTCAGAGAGATCAGAGTAATTTCTCCTTAGGAGGCCTTTAAAAACAAGGGTGGGAAGGAAGTTAACAAGATGCTCTGAAGTGGTGGATGAGTGTAGCTATCATTGCAAGAGGTGAGGAGTGCATTCAGACAAATGCAGAGCTTTCCAAAGAGAATGCCAAGGACCACGGCTGAGGGGGAGGTTTCTTCACTGCTTGCTGACCAAGTCAGTCTGCTCTTGAATGCATCAAGACTAACTGTCCAGAAATGTTGTATCTTCCCCAAGATAAATCACTAGCTATAAACCTCAGCTGGGAGGGAGCAGCTAACACTGAACGTCTGAATCAGACTGATGGGCTAGGCTACAAAAGCCAACCTGCTCCATGTACTTGGCTTCTTTTCCAGCTGCTTTGCCCAATATGTCTAAGGAGCGTAGATGAGCACCTGTCTAGGCTGGTGCACATGGATTGACAGTTCCCTGGGGTGCTGCTCCCGATGGAATACGCAGCAGGAGCGAAAGGCCATATACAGATGGTTCTCCCCTCTGCTTCCTTCCTCCATCCTTCCTTTCAACAATCCAAAGAGAAGAGGGTGAAGAAAACGGCACTTGGATTTAATAAACTAACAACCATCGCACAGGGCTTTTAGCTGCAAGTGAGCCAAGTGTCCTGTAACATTAAATAAATGCAAGATTAACCTTCAAGGCTCCCACGCTAAATTATTTATCTTGAGAGGCGGGGAGGTCAGGATTGAAACAAAGGGTAAATATTTGACGAAGGCACTGGTTGCACAGCTGCTTGCTGATTGTGCCAGTACTACCTGTGCTTCCAACCTGCTGCAGCCCATCAGCACCCCAGGATCCAGCTGTGGGATGAGGGGATGCCCTCACATTGCTGTCTATGGTACCCCACTTGGCCACTGGGTCAGGAGACAGCCCCTGCAACAGAGCAGGGGATGATACCTGCTGTGATTTCACCAAGCATCTGATGCTCCATAATTAGCAGCCGCATCTGCCTTCAATAATGGAGCATTATTAACCACATGATTTACATACAACCATTTATGTAGACACTGTAGGCAGGGAATTACCTGATAACGAAATACCCTGCTGTTCAGGCTAAGTGACAGAGTCAGAAATATTAGTCTGCTTAATCAAAGCACTAACAACATGGAATAGACGAAAATATTTTGCCATTCCCTAGCTGATCTCCCCCATTAAGATCCTCGAGCATTCTTCTGTCAAAGATATGCCAATTATTTTCCTATCAGTAAAAAAAATAAATAAAATTTAGCCACTACTGGGAAAGCATACAACACCTAACAGTGAACAGCGACATCACAATGCTTTTTAAGGTGAGAATGCAAAAGAGAGCTGCAGCCAGGACTGATGTAATTAGTCACGATGTACAATACCTTAAATTACCAGCTCTATACTTCCCAGATGCACCAGGTTTTGGAAGGAGAAGTGGGCAAGATTTCAGTGTTAACTCACCTGAAAACAAGTCCCTTAACACCCTTTTCTTTTTTTTTTTATCTAGAAGGAGCATCATCAGGGCACTATTATACATTTCCTTGTAGCATCCCTTTCTTCATTCACCCTCCTGTCCCAGATTGCAAAGATCCCAACCAGGTACAATGGACCTCAGGAGACCACAGCATGCTGTAGAAAAAGAAATAATATATAAAGATGAGGGGAGGAAAGGTGTAAGCTGTGAAATTAAAACCCTTTCAGCTATTTTTGAATGCTAAAAATTAACAGCATCATATTCCAAGTGAATTGTGAAGGAGAGAGCAATGTGAGGTGCCCTCCCCCTGGGCTGCTGCTCAGTGGGATAAACAGTTTCTCCAGCAGCTGCATGGCCTGTCCCATTCATGTACAAGGCATTAAACCACTCACCAGGTGCGAGGTCAGGAAGGGATTTTCTCTGAGTGAAGGGAATCACTGGAAGGAGCTTTTGCACACCTTCAGAGTAAGGTGTGTGCTTTGGGCTGTCAGATCATCTGCTTATTTCCTCGTGGCAAATCCTCGCTGTTTCAGAGATCAAAGGTGCTGACGCTGCTCTTGATCTTGTGGTGTCTTCAAGGAGCACTTTAAGCTGTGGGATTGCTCTTGGACAGGGGGAGAATGGATGCTGCAGAACTCTTCCCAGCATAAACTCCAGGTGGGACCCCTACCCATTTTCCCCTGGCACCAAATTCACCCAGTCTGAAGAACTACTTCCCCAAATGTCCCATCACCCCCGTGAGCCACTGAGGCAGACCAGGAGCCTCATAAATCACCCCAGAGAAACAACATCAGGTGGCTAGAAATGTGACGGTGGGAGAGAAGAGCATCTAGACAGCTGATGGAGGCTTTGTCTCTGCTGCCAGAGATCATGTGTGTTAGCACAGGGTAAGTGGGGTGAGTAAGCTGTGAAACCCAAATGCCATGGAAATACATTGCTTTCAAATAATTATGAGCACAGCTATAGGTAAAGAAGGCATAGCAACAAAAACTTGACCTGCTCTGCTCCAGAGACATAGCTGGAGCCTATTCTAGCTTTAATGCAGTCTTTTAACGCCTACTGCTGTTAATGGTTCCTGCATAATAAGGGGGATTACGGATCTATTACCGATCTGTCACCTCTTAAAGAATATGCCATTAATCATGATCGTTTATTTGCAAATTGGTTTATAATTTTTAAAATCTTTTGCAAATTACTTTAAATGGAAGAGGGTGGGGGGCAAGGGACTTTTAAAGCAGACTTCCATGCTATTTATTTCCTTGGTTTAGTGCCCCTTTTTGAGTCAAATCACCACTTTTCCATGCCTGTGTATATTTATTTATTTATTTATTTAATTGCAGGAATACACTACTGGGTGAGCACAACCAGACATGCATGGCTTGCTCCTTTGATACCAGCCTTTTTTTAGAGACTCCTCACTGCTTTCCCCATTACTAACTTCGTGCATCCTCCTGAAATCATAGAATCATTTTGACTGGGAAGACCACTAACATCATCTAGTATGACCACCAAAGCATCACCATCATGCAAACTCATAGAGTCATTATGGTTGGAAAAGACTTTTAAGATCACCAAGTCCAACAATCAATCCATCACCACTATACCAGCAAGCCACCCTTTTCTTGGACACATCCAGGGATGGCGATTCCATCACCCCATGGGCAGCCCATTCCAATACCTCACCACTTTTTCTTAGGAGAAATTTTTCCTCATATCTAACCTGAACCTCCCCCAGTACGACTTAAATCCACTACCTCTCATCCGATTTCTAATGTCATCCCTGTGCCCAGCTCCGCACTTCCCTTGGCTGGAAGGTGTGCAGCTGCCCCTCTCCCACCCTGCGGATTAAGGCAGCTTCGCCTGGATTATGGCTGTCAATCAAGTTCAAGTGTATTTTTAATAGTTTAATGCGTGGCACAAGGTTTCAAATAAAATCATCAAGTGCAGTCGATTAAACTCATTAAGTCCTTACGGACTCGTCTGTGTACTGCGCTGTTATCAGATTCAGAGACATGAGAATTAATTAGGCTGCTGTTATCCTTTGTCTGGATTAACATGCCAGGCCCAGCGGCCGGGTGTTTTCCTGTGGAAATATGAGGCCCATAATCTCCTTACCAGCCCAACCGGGCAGATACAGGCCTAAGAGATTTCTTCAACATTCCTCAAAGATCAAACAACAAGAAATGTGCTGTTCTTTGAGCTTTTTTCCTCCCCTGGATTTCTTTCTCTCTTTTTTTTTTTCTTCTTTCTCCTCAGCTCATGAATGAAAGGGAGCCCAGAGAAAAGAGAGGTCAGGTAGGAACAGCTGCAGGAGCCAGCAGGCTCTGGCTCCAAGGCTGGAAATGCTCCTCACATGGACCACCCCACCAGGATGTGCTGGGGCTGTCCTGAAAGCTCCCTCTGCTGCCCAGGGTCCTTCCATCTCCATGTGACCCCCTGCATCAAACTCTGCAAAATCTGTGATATTCTGATCCCTACCCATGGAGCAGAATCCTGCTTCTGAAATACTAACCCAAAAACAAAAGATCCCATGCAACTTGCTCCATGGGGGGAAATAGATGGTACATATTCATCATCACAAGATTTTCAACATAGAACAACTCACCCTCATGTAGCCAATCGTCGTGCCATGCAATATGCAATGCAATACTAATAGATGTAGCAGAACAAATAGACTTCTGCAATCCAAAGGAGACTTCTGAATTCCCTTATGACTCCTTTCTAATGGCGTGAGGAACTTCACTGACATCAGAGATCTGCAAATCTCTCCCCTCATACTAAGGCTGCTCCTCGTTTATCAGAATCAACTACCACAGGGGTGAGAGATGGGAGATGCACAACAAGTGATTGTCCGCAGGTGTCTATGTGTGATGAATGAGCATTGCTGCCTCAGCCAGATCTTTGCCAGGGGGAGGTTCAGATTGAATATCAGGAAAAATTTCTTCTCAGGATGAGTAGCATTGGCACAGGCTGCCCAGGGTGGAGTCACCATCCCTGGAGACGTTCAAGAGAAGATTAGATATCACAGCAAGTAACATGGTCTAGAGCAGTCACAGACTTGACTGGTGGTTGTACTAGATTATCTCATTGGTCTTTCCAACCTTAATGACTTCATGATTCCTTGAATTTGGCTGGTCCTTGACCAAGCTGCTCTTTTGCAGAGTAACATGGCTGCAAAGGGCCTTATTAGGGCATACTGCCAACGTGAGCATTATCCAACAGGCTTTTCCAGTGGACACAAATCCTCTCCGATGGGCCAGCTGCTGGCAAACATGCTGCAGAAAATTTATGGGAACATAACCATGCTGTAAAGAGATGAACTTAAGGGACAAAGAAAAGTAATCCATATTAAGGCTGGCAAGGGCTTTGCGCCTGCTAACAGTCCTGCTGAATTGCATTTGAGGGGAGCTGAACTACAGCAATTTCTAAAGTAAATCACTTGGGCCTGCCAGTACTTTCTCCAGTTTATTACAGAAATTTACTCACAAGGGTCAGCGACCCCTCAGTCAAAGACTCCCCCAGGTGACTTCCCAAGCTGCATTTAGCTACAAGCATTTGCTCTCATTCCCTCTGATCTTCTCTTTCTCTCCTCCTCCTCTTCCACTTCCCTGTTTCATTTGCCACTCCGCTGAATCCCTTCTTTTTTCTCTCTATTGTCAAATCACGGGAGCAGGGTATGATGTGACAAGGCAGTGTTGGAGGAACAATAAGGGATGTAGACATGAAGGAGCAACAGAGAGGCGAAAGGGCTGAGAAGGGAAGCTGAGAAGCCTGAACGTGATGGAAGGGAAAGGGAGGTGTGAAGAGCTGCAGGGATGGCAGTAAGGCAGCCACGCTCTCAGGAAAGGTGGAGGATTTTCAGAGCTGCTTCCCTGTACGGATAATACGAAGAGTCCCATTTTGTTCTCCATCAAGTTCTTCAGGCCCAACATAGAACTAACTCTCATCATTTCCCAAATGGAAACTCAAGAAATTCTTCAGCAAACATTTAATGCAACTGTCCTGGAACAGCAACTGCTGGGAGTTCAAAGACATCCCAGTCTTCAGCAGGATCCAACCTCATCCCTGCCAGCTCCGTCTGCTTCTTCCCAGACATCAATCTGAAGCAGCCCTTAGCACTGCTTGTGGTCAGCACAGTTTTCCACAAATTATTAATCACAGAAGAAAACACACAGAGCAAGCAGACATCCTTCCTCCTTTCCCAGCTCTACAAGGTTCTCCTTTCAGTGTCTCCTTCTCACCTTTCTCCTTTCTTGTCCCTCTGCCATAGGGAAATGAAGATTGTCTCTTTAAGGTCCCCATGCTTGCCGCCTTGCAGCATACCCTTGTAAATCAGATAAATATCTCAAGGATCCTCATCCTGGGAAAATTGAGATAATTGCTCCAAATTGAAGTGCCTCTTTTTTCCCCCCCCCTCCTTTTTTTTTTTTTTTCCTCCTTCTCTTTTCAGCTGGAGTCTCTTGTAGTAACAGGTGTGCTGACTGCTAATTCCTGTGCAGGAGTTACTCCCTTTCTCAGAAGGGATGGCCCTCAATAGCTGGTCTCAGGCAAGATCCATCCATGAGAAATTCCATCTGTCAAGAAGGTCCTGTCTGATTTGACCTAAGCTAGACCAAGGCAAGTGGGTACTGAGTCTCTTCTAACCTTCATAGAATTATAGAATCAGAATATCCCAAGTTTGAAGGGAGCCACAAGGATCATCAAATCCAAACAACACCATGCACCATATGAGAGGAGAGGTGGACCCCAGAACCAGCCTGAGTTTCTTGTCATCACCATGTGCACACATCTCCCTAATCTAGAAACATTAATAGCTGTTAATACATCAAGTTATTTACCTGGCCTCCCACCTTAAGGCACCAGAAAAGAAGGGGATAGGGCAGCAGGTTGGGAGAAAAGCAGAGGACAGGAGGAACAGGTGAGGAGATCAAGGGATAAGCAGTGACCCTGCTGCTTTTCTACCAGGGCAGGAGGAAAACCTTACAAAACAGAAGTCCACAATGTTTTGCTTTTGGCACTCAATGGTCAAAAACACAAGAAAATTGGGACTGTCAGAGAAATGCAAGATGAATGATGGTGCAATCCAAAGGGGATGATTACTTCTCTAAGAGATTTCCAAGCAGCACCTGGGGTCTCAGGGGGAGCCAGTAAAAAGAGTTTTTAGGTGACTTTGCTTAAGGCAGGGAGCATAAGTACAGAAGGTGCTCAGACAGCAGCAATGGCTGCGCTCCGAAAACCAGAGAGGTAGCAAGCAGTGCAGTGACATGATAGCAATGAGCATGGCCTTCAAAATTACAAGCCTCCAAGTGCAGATTAGACCTTCCAGCTCAACCAGCTTATCTACAGCATGCACTGTCTGGGAGAGAGCGGAGCAGGCTGGATCCAGGCCCTGGGAGATGATCGCTGAGCTTGGGCAAGCAGTGTCGAGGCTGCAGATGGGATGAGAGAGAGGACAACAGCTGTTTCTGCTTCACCCAGATCAAATCTTCCATGCCAGGCCACCCTACCCTTGTTCCCAGCAGAGCCACAGCTCTCTGTAGAATCATCAGAGGCCATTCTTCTGAAAATTCTCTCACACTCACCAAAAATAATCTGAGAGCCTGAGCAGGGCTGAAAGAAAATGAATGCATTGGCTGAGCAAAGCAGTTCAGAGCTGCAGCTCCATCCAGAGCTTGGCCAGCATGTCTCTACCCACTCCAGCTTTGGAGAGAAAGGAAGCAAAGCTGGGAAATAGCTTTCCAGAAAGTCCAGTGATGAAGAATGTATGGCAGGAAGTCTCATGAATCAGCTTTCTCTGGGTGCAACCACAATGTTTTCACCTTCCCCAGCCAAATCACCGGAAGGTGATACACCATGTGGTGCCACGTCTTGTACTCAAGGCACATGCAGCAGAAACTCACTCTTCTACTTGCCCTGTGCTGTCCATATAGAATCATAGAACCATTAAGGCTGGAAAAGACCACTAAGATCGCCAAGTCCAACCATCAGCCCATCCCCACTGTGCCCACCAACCACATCCCTCAGTGCCACATCTCCACAGTTCTTGAACACCCCCAGGGGCAGTACCTCCACCACCTCCCTGAGCAGCCTGTTCCCTTTCTGAGGAAAAATGTTTCCTAATATCCAGCCTGAACTGTCTCTGGTACCATTTGAGGCCATTATTTCTTGTCTACATAGACCCACCTGGGGCTTGGGTCCACATAGACCCTACTTGAGCTTGTTAGAACTACCATAAACACAGACAAGGGAAGTTTGTTCTCTTTGGCTCTTTTCAATCTTTGTACTATCATTTAACGAGGATGAAGACAAGTTCCAGTGCCTACAGGACAAGATAACCCTGTCCAACATGCATACAATGCAAGCCACCCCTGGCATCTACAGTCTCCACCTGATATTTTCATTCCTTTCAGGAAGAAGAGGCTTGACGGTGTTTTGACTCCCTTTTCAGAGACTCCCACACAGCACTTTATAATCCAACTTTGCTCTCAAATACGCATCCTGGGCTGCATCCCAGAGATGTATGTCAGGCATGAAGCGCTGTCAGTCAGCCCCAGTCACAACACTTCAGGGCTTAGAGAAGTCTGATGGATCGGAGTGAAGGGGGAGGAGAAGAAAAGACTGAGCAGTGAAAAAAATGAAAGGAGAAAGACAAATCAAGTGAGGAAATGGCAGGGACTATGCCATACAGCAAGGATGCTTTTCATCTGTGATACAGCAGTGGTGTCAGGCACTGAAAAGGACAAAGATGTTCAGACAGAGTCAGGCAGGGAGGAAGCTGGTCTGACACCCGGCAACTCTCATCCGCCTTGTTCTCCAAGTAGCTGTGGGCAGCAGGGACTGAGAGTCACTGCCACATCAGCAGCACAGCAATTAATGTCAAGTGGGCTGTAGGGACAAAGCTACCAGAGAAAATGTGTGCCTGGCTAAATGTCACTTCTTGAGTTGGCTTGGATATCTGCAGCCCTCAGCCAACAGCAGCCAAATGGCCACAGCACCAGGATTCCCCACACCATCTTCATGAGGTGCAGGAAAGGGTCAGTGCAGGAGTGACCTGGGGCAGTTCTCCTCTCATGACCCAGTTGTTTTCCTATATAAGAAGACATTTGCGATGCTGAGTACCAAGAAAGGCAAAGCTGAACAAAATAGGAACTACCATGGGAGATATCAAAACTCATGTGAAGACAAAGGAGAATAAATGTAAGCAGGAGTTCAGAAGAATTGACTAAGAAGGAGCAGTGAGTGAAGGAGGAGGTTCCTCTCAGTTAGGGATAATGAAGGAAATGGAGAAAAGACCTCAAACACTAATCTCTAACTGAGATTAGTCAAGTATAATCATATGAATTTCAGTCTCTTCCACCGTGCATGAAATGAGTAAATACTCATTGGGCTGAAGAGAAGGCCAGGGGAAGAGATGACTTTGTAACTTAATTGAGATAGGAATTCACTCAAGCTTGAACAGAATCCCACATCTCCTCTACTCCCAAGTGAGTGCCAGAGTGCCTACGGTGGTAGTCTGACTTCTTAGTCCCACTCTGCAGTGCAGGAGTTCAATAAGTTTTACTTACTCCACACAAAGTGAAAAAGCTCAAATGGCAGAGACTGAGCAGAATCAGACTACGGGGCCACAGAGCCATGGTGAGCAACCACCAGTCTTGCAGGTCACTTCTATGACCTAACCATTAGAAAGAAGAAATGTCCAAAGAGAGGAGTGCACCTTCTCTTTCACTGGCTCGTCTTCATCAAAAATGACTTCTAGAAATTGCTGCAAAACAGCTCTACAAACATAAGAAGAGATCAAGGAGAGAGAAAGATCCCAGGCACCCCACCACTCCCCACACTGACCTCAACCTACAAAGATACTGGCCTGACAGCACATGCTTGCAAACCCCAGCCCAGCTCAGGCTGGGTGAATGTGACAATCCATTTCTGACAGCGTGTCAATACAAAGCAATTTAGGAGTGCATGAAAAATCGACCTGAGGTAACAGGCAATTTCTCCGCTCTGCTGGTTAGACGGAAGTAAGGACCAATGAGGCCAGCAGCCCTGAGCGTGCTCACCTCAGCAGCACCCGCTCTGCTGGCCGTGTGCTGTCGTGTTAGCAGCCCTCACCAGGACCAGGGATGGAGGACGGCAGGAGCGCAGCATCGCCTGCAGAGCGTGGTCTAAGGATGGGGACAAAGGAGAGCTGATGTCAGCTTCCCACTCCTTTTACCCATTAAGATTTTGTTAATTAGGAGTCATTTCAACATGTAAAATAACAAGCTTGTCAAAATAGAGTAGGCAGATTTAAATGTATGCATGATGACAAAGCAGCACCCTGACCTCAAGCCCGTACAACCTGCTCCATGGGCAGGGAGTTCAAACACAAAGATTGGCATAGAAAAGCAAAGGGTGAGCCTGATCCAAGCAAATCTGTCCACAAATGTGGAAAGCAGCAGCAGCATGCTGGCAATGCTCATCTAGCACAACGGGCTCATGGACACTCCCACCATGTTAAAAGCACCATGATCTGTCATTATTAAAAGCAGAAAGCTCAACAGATGGAGCTTACACCACTGAACCCAGCCCTTTTCTCCCTCCCAGCCCCAGGATGTTTCAGCCTGAAGAGCTGATGCAAATCCCTCATTCATCTAGAGAGGATAGAAGTTCCGCCTCTACAGAGAGAAGCGGTAGAAATGATACTTGATTCCTGTTTTTCAGATCAAACAACTTTGAACTGAATAATAATATCCAACTCATGTCAGATATTAGGAAAAGTTTATTCTCCTAAAGAGTGGTAATGCACTGGCACAGGCTGCCCAGGGAGGTGGTCAAGGCACTGTACCTGGAGGCATCCAATAACCATGGAGATGTGGCACTGAGGGACGTGGTCAGTGGGCATGCTGGTGGTGGGACAGTGGTTGGACGTGGTGATGTTAGTGGTTCTTCCAACCTTAGTGGTTCTATGATTTGGGTTGAAATTCCTACCCATGCTGCACTGCCCACCTACAGCTCCAAAGGGGGCTAAGCAAGGAAATGCACAAATCAAAGAAAGGCAGGAATGGGTGGAGAGAGGAAATAAAGTTGCAGTGAATCTCCCAGAACAACATGCTGGGTTCAATCTACCCATGGTCACATGCTTTACTCAGGAAATCATGGGCTAGAGCTGGAAAGGCAGGGTTTGGTATTGGGTCCTTTTTGTGTGGTTACATTAAGAGCAAGATACCCATTTTATTTGTATTTAATAAGCTAGTTAATTCATGTTAACAAAATTAAAAGTCTTTATTAAAGGCAGATGTACTGGTGTATGAATAGCTAAGCATCAGCATTGCCTTCAGATCATCCGCAGCTTCGGCGTCTGCTTCTAATAACCAGCTGTCACTTACAGCAATGTGGTAACTCTCTTATTAAATCCTAAATGGGCATATGGAGGTTACATTTAAAGTAGTGCTTCCCCCCTGCATTTCTGTCTTTTCCCACACATGGCTGAGCCAGCTCACGAATTCCCTGCAACATTTTTCCCCTTCATTAATGAGATGCACGCTGAGATCAGAAAGGCCAGATGATGACCAGTCTTTCTGTTTTTGCATCACTTTGGAAAAACTCACCAGACACCCTGTATGTCAAAGGAGTCCTAACACATCCCAGATGCCTCAGTGCTAATTGTGCTTTTTCTACTTGAAGCCACTAAGCTCTCCCGAGTAACACTGCAACCACAAGCCTCATTTGTCCAGCACTGCCATGCTCCTGGGCTGCTTTGCAGTAAGAGCCTGGCAAGCTCAGCCCTTGGATGAACCACCAACACCACCACAGCACAAACAACTCCTTATTCACACACTGCATATTCAAAGGATGCTGGAATCTGGGAGCAAAACTCATTTCCCTTATGGGAGTTGGGATGGAGAGTTAAACAAGACAGTTAAACTGCTTCCTGATTCCCCATCCTTCCCTGTCATGGATCTATATGCTCTTAATAGCATTTGAATAGTTAGCACAGTTGGCTGGAGGGAGGAGGAGGCAGGCAGGCAACTGAAGAGCATTGGTGCTGCAGCATATTAACAGTGCACCAGTGTGGGTCAGCCTTCAGACCTGGTGCAATGATGATTGTGTGTTTAGGAGGGCCTGATCCCATTTCCCTCAGCCTTCCAGCTCCCTGCAGTGATTTAGATTGTGAATCTGAAAACCATGAAACAAGGGGAACAGGGCACCATGCTCCAGAACCATACTCACAGAGCTGTGGCCTCATCACCTACCTCAGCACAGTGTGATTGTGTCCCACTCCTGTGAGCTGCTGTGTGCACAAGGCACCTCAAATGCCCATGGTGCTCTTCCAGCTGCAGGTCCATGCTCTTCCTAGGGTCACCCTTTCATTTTTCATCATTATCAAGGAGAGCTGGGAGTTGTTTCATGCCAGGTAAGAGCACATGCAGATATACTGCTGAAAGATCTGAAAGAAGCAGAAACAGATCCTTCCTTGCACCCCATGGAGCTGAGCAGCCAACCACCTGCACCAGGCCATGGGCACTGCAGCTCTGGGGAGTGGGAGAGAGCAGCATGGGACGTGCTGTCCTCCTGTTCCCTTGCCTAGGCACTACTGTCAGCTGCAAGCACACAATATTTGTGGTCTATGCTTGCCCATCCTCATGTCTGAAGGTCCTGTATGCAGTGCTATCAATCATCTGCAGAAATATTAAGCTGCTAGAGAGCTGACACTGTCATGCGCTGTATTCATTCACTTGAGGATCAAGTGTCCAAATGAAAGTGGTAATGGAGTCCAAACACAGAGCCTCCTCCGTCCCTGATCTCATTATGGTCTTGATGTGTGCCTCAACCCCTTTCCCTCCAGGTCTCCCTTCCCACAGCACTGACCACAGCTCATAAATTAATAAGTGCATGTACTTTTAAAATCAGGTTTGTGGTGAGGGAGAAAGTGAAGATGAAGTGGAGAGGAGAGAAAACAGAAACAATGCATGCAAATCTACATAAACAACTGAAACACTGCAAAAAGGTTTAACAACAGGTAAGTCCATTAAACCACAACCCCCTTGGTCTCTAGTGGGCATGGTGGGTATGGGTTGATGGTTGGACTGAGTGATCTTAGTGGTCTTTTCCAACCTGAATGATTCTATGATTCTATCCTCCAGCCAGATGCCTTAATAGGTTTCCTACCAATGGCAGTGTGACACACGAGAACCCAGAATCCCTTGTTCTTACTTCAATTATGTGCCAAGTTAAAAAAAATACCTAATCCACAGTCACTCTTTAATCTTGTGCAGCTTATTAAAACCAAGAGGACAAGATAATCCACCCAGGATGGCAACTTGGGGGCTGTTCATTCCCTCTCCAGAAAAAATCAGTCTGCTTTTCTCCTGAGAGTCCCAGGAGGCTCAGAGACCAGAAGATACTGACAATATGCTACAAGAAAGAAGTGGGAGGGGGGGGAAGGTAATTATGGGAAAAGGTTCAGAGGAAAGCTTGTTCTGCACAGCTGCCAAGGGCAAGTGGGAGCAGTATGTGCAGCAGGAGCTGCTGGCTCCAGGCTTGTGGGCAGAGGATTGCACCCAAAAAAGAGAGCCAGATGAGGCAGGCTCATCTTGAGCCACAGAAAGGCTGGAAAAGGGAGGAGGAAGAGGACTTTATGCTGTAAGCTACAGGAGGAGAAACTACAGAGGAGAACCTGGGTTGGATATGTTGCATGGGAAAAGACCTGACTGACCCATGCCCTGTGTTGCCTACTTTGACTAGTGCTAGTTAAGTTTGAATGGAAATGGAGAAAAATACTTACACTGGGAGACTAACTTGCCAAATGAAGACCAAAAAACCCCTAAACTCCTGCAGCAGTAAGGTGCAGACATCCTAGCTGCAACTGTCAAAAAATGAAGTGGCAGCAGAAGATGCAGTGCCAGTAAATGATATTGGTTTAGACTCAGTATTGGTAAGCTATAAGAGCACTGTGGAAGAACTGTAACTGGAAAATAATGATGGACAGGGTGACTGACTTAAAACTTTTGCCATATTTGACTTATTTTAAACAGAATGGACAGATAAGCAGTGGTAGAGTGCTGCCTAAAGGTCCCTGGTTTCAAAAGGGCAAACATGTCTTGGATATAAAATAGAAGTTCAGACGTCTTCAAACCAAATGCAAAACTCCCAAGAGAATGTATCTGAAGTACGGAAAAAAATACTCAAGGAGCAGCTCCTACATTGCTGAAATGAATATTGTAATAGGGACAGAAGGAATAACGAGAGAGCATAAAAAGGGAAATGATTAAGCAGTGGAGAAAGCAGTTTTTTAGGAGCTGTGAAGTAGAGAGATGGAGTGAGAAATGCCAGAAGTCAAACTGAATTAGACCTTAGGAAGGATATTAAAACAAATAGTGAAAGGTTCTCCAGCCATAGAAACACAAAGGTAATAAAGACAGAACAGGCAATGCTGTGAGTAGGACAGGGGAAGAGAGCTCACGAAAATCTAGGTGAGGCCCCAAGATGACACATGAATTCTTCTCAGCAGCTCTGGACAGAGACAATAATTGTAAGCATAAGCTGGGTAACCAGTAGGGAAAGTCATAGAATGGCTTTGTTTGGAGGGGACTTTGCAAATCTTCTAGTTCCAACCCCTCTGCTGTGGGCTGGTTACCAACCCCCAGATCAGGCTGCCCAGAGTCCCATGCAACCTGGCCTTGAATGCCTCCAAGAATGGGGCATCCACAGCTTCTCTGAGAAGTTGTGCCTCAGCACCCTCTGAGTAAATAATTTTTTCCCTATATCCAAATAAAATGTACTTACCATAGTAGAGAGGGAAGTGAGGATCCAATATCTTCCTGATATCAAGTGATTGGCCCTTATGTAGCTCCCAGCCAAAAGTCCTGCAGGAACCAGCTTATGCCATGACAGAACTAGAGTGAGGGCTTTGACAGATGCAGCAATGAGGAGATGGAGAACACAAAGTGCAACCTGTAAGTAAGAAGAATGAAAAACCAAATATGGGCATCAACATCCCAGCATGAAAGGGGAGAAGGGAGGACAAGAGAAGGGCTATGGGATGCCAGACTGCCCTGTTTGGGGACTTGTCATTTTTGTCTTATTTTTCTGTTAATAACTAATCTCATAGATAAAGTAAAGTCTGCATTTTAGTGAATCGTGTAGTGCAGTGGCACGATCATGGAATCATAAGGTCATTTGAGTTGGAAGGGACCTTTAAAGGCCATCGGGTCTAATTCTGCAATTAACAAGGGATACCTCCAGGTCCATCAGGTGCTTAGAGCCTGGCCCAGTCTGAAAATGGGAATGATGGGAAGCAACTTGTTATGGTAAAGTGAATGAGGCTTAGCCCAGGCAATGTAGAGCAAGACTAAGATCTATTGGAGCAGAAGCAGAAGGCCAGGAAGGAAGGGGACAGCAACAACACGTCATCCCTCTAAGGATGGGAGGAGTGGGGACACAGGTTTTTTGTTTACTTGACCAAAGGAGACGTGATTACTCTCTGCATCCTGACTATAAACAAGGGAAAAAGCAACGAAAGTGGAAGAATGACACTGGTCCTAAAAATAAATAAAGTAGCTAGAAACACGTCTAGGCTCAAAGCGATGCCTCACTAGAGCAGCGAGGAAGCTGGGCAAATGACAGGGCAAATGACATAAAGAAATAAATAAAAAAGAAGAAGGAAGATTTTTAAGATGAAGCCTGCTAGGAGTACGAAAGGGATTTTATGAAGTGGTTCCCAGTTGGGAATTTGGCCATGGTACCAGGGTTAACACACCCACTACTCTGAAAAATACCAAGGGATTTTCAGCAGCCAGGAATTGCCAAGACTTGGGTTTTAAATCTCCACTGCTGAAACGCAACTATTTATTCAGAGCAGTTCCACTTGAGCAACTATGTGAAATGCTGCTCTGAGACTCTCAAAAGTCTCCCGGGGAGCAGGCAAAAAAAAAAAAACATATATTCTGTCTGGAGCTGATTCTCTTTCCACGTTTCTCTCCCTCTCATCCCTCTTCACCACTAACAGGATTTGCATCAGAGCAGCCCAATCCTCAGTGCAGCTCCCAGTCCCTCCCCCTCAGCTTTTCAACCCATGGATATATCACCTCTGAATATGAGGAACAGGGTCCTGGGCAGCTGGGGGAGCTACGAACAGCTCTGTGCCCCTCAGGCTGTGAGAGACTTGAGGCATCTATACTGTATATAACAGTTTAGCTGCGTCCAAGAAGTACCAGCTAGGAGCAGATGCTGTCAGAGCCTCTCAAGGCTTTCTTAATAATGTCAGCCCACCTTGAACGAAAGAAAACTGAGTCACCTCCATCCTAAGCAAACTGAGATGATACCAGCATGCTTGAGGGCTCATAGGGAGGTAAAGCTTGCCTTGTAGAATCATAGAATGGCTTAGGTTGGAGAAGACCTTAAAGACCATCTAGTTCCAGCCCCCTGACACAGGCAGGGCTGCCAAACATCAGATCAGGTTACCTTGGACCCTATGCAGCCTGGCCTTGAATGCCTCTAGGAGCAGGTCGTCTACCTACGCTCCTGCCATCTCCTTACACACATGCTATGGGGAAGAGCCACTGCCTGACAGACCCAGGTAACCCAACACCAGGTTGTATTTTTGGAGAGACCAGTGGGTCCCCATAGGTCCTTCATCTCTCTCTTGCCCACTCCACACACGCCCCCTCCCCTTCTCCTGCCCTTCTCCGCTCCTTGCACCAAAGGCGTGTTTTGACCTCAATCTGTCGGCTTGGATTACAGTCCGGAGCCATTCCTCTCTGCCGAGCACGGAGCCCATCAGGGCTGCGAGGCTGTGTCTGCCACGGTGGGTTACAGGAGATGGGGTCAGCAAGGGCTGCATAGCGCTGGGCTGCAAAGGGACTGGAAATCAACAGAGCTTGGCACACCTATGGAAGGAGGCTGAGCAGGAAGTGTTAAGGGGTGCGGGAGGATTGGTACTCAAGAGGCACCTGCAAACAAAAGTCAGTGAAAAGCTTCCATGTGTAAAGTGCAATAGAGCCCATTCTTTGGCCCAAAGAATCCGGCTAAACATGGATGCACTCTGCTATCCCCAGATCAGTGCATCTTCACTCAGACAGCCCTTGGCATGCTCCAAAAGTGCCTGAGCAGGAGAAGAACATCTGCAGGAAGCCCCCTTGACCTTCCCCACACCTCATCCCACTCCATCAACAGCACAGTACGGACAAGATGAGAGGAAGGGCAGAAGGTGCCTTTTGTATCCAGGTAGACAAAAAGGGCAGAAATATTTGCACAATGAGGCCAAGTCTGGGAATAAGCAGGACAAGAGTCCCCATGAGACCCTCATATGCACACAGCCCAGCAGAGGGGTCAGGAGGGGAGAGCAGCAGCCCCTGAGGCCTCCACTGCGTTGGCTGAGGATGACAGGCTGAGCCTGACAGCTCTGTGTGCTGTCACCTCCTATTGCATTGCATTCCCTGAAGGACAGCAGGGTGAGCATGGTGCCCGAAGCCCTGACAAGAGAGCTAGAAGGCACACTGGCACAGCTAAGAACCAACTCCAGCTTCCCTAGTCCAAGCTGCTCCTAGAAACACCAGCAGAGATTTCCCCTCTGCTCTCCTAAATCCCAACTGATCTACCCATGCCCAGAGCCTCCAAGATTTTGTTCCATTCCACAACAAGCAGAAAATCCAGCACAGCCACACATGACCAAGTGTTCCCCAAGACGGTGCCAGCCCCAGTGCTGCCCTGTCTGTCTCTGTGGCCACTAAAACTCATCCAGCAGCTGGGGCACACAGTGACACAGCAGCAACATGACGGAGGCCCAGCTGTGGCTCATGTGCTGGAGGACAGCTTGGCCACAACGTCCTGGGGCATCAGCAGCAACAAGAGTGGCATGTCCCTCAAGCTGTCCTGATGGCTGGCACGGCTGTGCTCTCCTTCCTCTGCCCAACCCTTGACCTCACAACCCAAAAGCCTCCTCTTACTCCAGCCCAGTGACACAGAAAAACAGCCATCAGGGTGGGGGAAAGGGGTCAGACGCCAGTGTGGAGAAACCCTCTGAGTCAGACACACAAACAAACCTAAATCACTGTTTCTCGCGGATGTCACAAGAAGTAGCACAAACTGTAGCTGCAGAAAAATAAATCCAATAGGCACCAATTAAATGCATGTCTTGATATCTCCACCATGGCAGCCACTGGTGGCTTGCTGGTGGCAGCTGAGTGTCACTGGTCATTGCTGCCTCTCCTGGGGGATACTCGCACAGCCAGAGCTGCATGCACATGCCTGCATTCCAGACAGCTTGATGTGAAGTACACCACAAAGTCACTGACTTTGTCCTCCCAGTACAGGAATCACGCACCACAGCTCACCCGGGTGCTTGCATCACTCTACAGCAGCAGCAGTTCCTGGGGGGCAATGAGCTTCATGTTTCCCACAGCACTGCTGTCTGCTCCCCTGCAGCCAGCACCCCTAGAAGGAGCATCCAGCTCACCACAAGCACATCTGCAAGGCAAACGCTTCCCTTCTCTGATGTTAGCTGCAGCCACTAGAGGGTAATCCAGCCCACCGAGTCAGCCCAGAGCCTTGCTTTGATACAGCGGGCAGCAGGTAAACATCTGAACCCCAGCCGCTAATTACAGGGTGCCCTGCCTAAATAAGCCCCCTGTCGCCCCCCCAGCCAAACAGAGAGCCCTGCTGGCCGCCCCTGAGCCCAGCAGCCTGGAGAAGGCAACGCCATCACACCGGGATGCTGCTGACTGCTCCTTCCAGTTGGACAAGGCTGCATCTCCAAGCTTGTTAGGAATTGCACAAAATAATAATGAAATAACAGTTTTAAAGCCCACCATAACCCTGAAATCTTCATTAATTATGAATTTTGCATGGCAACTGTTACTAAGAGAGTCTCCTCTGAAACTGATGTTCAAAGAACTTTACATCAAATCTTCAAACAGCTGAGAAGGTTCAAGCTACAAAGTCGAAACATCTGTTGCTTTCCATGCATTTTTCAATGGGGAGATCAGAGAGGAGAAAAAAGTGTACAAAATAATCCTGGTTCTGCTTTATTATTTAAATACAATGACAGTCTATGATACACACTCTGCGCAGAGAGGGAAAGAAAAAGCAAAAATGAGTGCAGAGTGTGATACAGTTCTACCTACTGGAGCCAAAAATATAATATGCTTCCATTTGCTTTAAATTTAGCCCTTCTGGGAAATGCTGTATTAATAGCCCTGAGGGATGATGTCTAGAACAGGAAAAGAAGGGCATCTCCTCTAGCAGGAACAATGAGCTGACAGTCTCACTCCTCCCCTGGCTGCTGTGGAACGTTATGGTGGGAGCAGCAAAATAATCCCCAACATTCCCAAGGTTTCCCAAGGCTTTGATTTCACACAGGATCAATATCTCTTTCGGTGAAACATTGAACTTCTTTGCTGAGCAGCAAGGGGAAACTTCTAACAGCATTTGGATTAAAGAGCCCAATCTAACACACCTCTAGCCTAGGTGCCCTGAGAGATGAGATCTAGACCACAAAGTCTCTACATTTGTGTTTCGCCTGCTTTCATGGGAGCCCCGAGCATTGCTGTGTTGTGAGGATGGTGCCTTGTGAGAGGTTTACCAGCAGATGTGCTCTTCTTCAAATAGAGGGGCTGACTTCAGCTTTCACACCATAAGCTTCCGGGGGGCACTGGCCCTCTGAGAGACAATCTGAAAGACCTGTTGAGGTAGATTCATGTAATGCCAGGAATTTGATCAATTAGCAAACTTCAGATGGAGAGCTGGACATCAAGTACACCTGTAACAAGAGGCTGGGAACAGCTTCTGCGGTCCCTGTACCAAGTTCCTGCTGTCACAGGCACCATATTATATAATAGAATCATAGAATTGAGTCAGAAGGGGCCTTTAAAGGCCATCTGGTCCAACACCCCTGCAATAGAACAGGGACACCCACAGCTCCATCAGAGCCCATCAACAGCTCAGAGCCCATCCAGCCTGACCTTGGCTGTCTGCAGGGTTGGAGCACCTACGACCTCTCTGGTGGTTAATATCTCTTAATAAACATAAAGCTCAAACCCTAGCAGGTTTCACTGCCTCCTGCACATGCCACCAGACAGCAGTGGTTGGAAGCAGTGGCTGAAGCTGCTACAGAAATTCCCTCCTCCCCAGGCTGTGCAGTTCAATTACCACATCCAAGTGGATTTATCAAACTATAAAGCAAATTGAATAATCTCATGCTTCAGGCCTATAAAACATAAGTATTATACCTGGAAGTACTTTGACAAAGTAATAAAGATGGAGAGTAGAGGAGAGGAGAGGGAAAAGCAGCCAGCTCTTTTTTAATGTGAATCACATTTTAATTTTTAACGTGAAACTGAAGTGAATCAACACTCAGCTCTGGGTTCCGTCTGCATTGTGGGAGCACCCAGCTGGGGACCGAACAGATCACACTGGGAGCAATTCCTATAGCATGAGGCTGTTTGGTCAGGTTCTGTAATGGGGTCATAGAATCATTTGAGTTGAAAGGGACCCACAAGTGCCATCTGGTCCAACCTCCCTGCAATGAACAGGGACACCCACAGCTCCATCAGGTGCTCAGAGCCCATCCAGTCTGACCTTGGCTGTCTCCAGGGGTGAGGCACCACCAACTCTCTGGGCAACCAGTGCCTCACTACTCTTATAGTAAAAAACTTCTTTACATGCAGTCTAAATCTCCTCTCCTTTAGCGAGAAACCATTTCCTCTTGTCCTATCACAACAGATCCTGCTGAAGAGCCTATCCTCTACTTTCTTACAGCCCCCTTCAGACACTGAAATACTGAAAGCGATCCATAACTCAAAGTGAGCAGCAAGCTGCAGAAAGGGCTTCACCCTTTGTCCCTGCTTCCGTTTTATCTCTACAGCCTTCCTGCAATCCAGGGGCATTATTCCACAAAGCCACGAGTCCTTCTTCCCAAACACAAGCACGTGGGACCTCCACATCCCAGCACTCCCATTCTTTCCCCTCACTCAGAGCTGGGAAACATGACAGAGTTGGGTGCTAAAATCACCCAGCCCCTCAGAAAAGACAAAATAATTTCCCTGTGATTTCCCACCAAAGCAAATACCCCTCTGGCCATATGCTCAAGCTGTGGCAGATGCCAGCCCCACTCCCATGCTCGTTATTTACTCACCGCTTGCTGCCTTCCTTCTGCCCCAGTGACCCCACTGTTCACTCACCCTCGCTCTGCCGTTAACCCCATTTGGGTTTAGGGGATGATTCACTCTCAGTGCCTGAGGTTTTCACCAGCAAAAAGCACTCTTACCATGGGAACTCCCATGGGCAATGGGATGAAGGAGCCCCTTGGGACCACACGACCCCACTCTCACCACCAATGGCCGCAGATGAGTGCAGAAACCCTGCTGCTCTCTTTAAGTCCCTCTCTGCATTAGCACCAGCTCTCACACTTTTTGCCTTGTCTTTTCCTTTTATTTTTGGCCATGTGTCACTAATTTTACTCATTTTCTGAGTTTGTCTAGAATAGTAAAAGATTTGATTAGTGTGTTCCTGGTTTTAATTGTAATTAGGACAGTCATTGTACAAGCTATAAAAGGAAATTGGGCTACTGCTGAGTGGAAGAGCCCCTGAGAGAATAGGGGCTGTGAAGGGAGAATTTCGTTCATAAAGAAGGAAGAAAAAAATAGAAAGGAAGAAAAGAAACCTGGCTGGGAAAGAAACAAAACTCCAGCTTGGGATGCTGAGAGCCAAAGTGATCCAGGCATTTGGGGCTGTAACAAAAGTCTGGATCCAAGCAATTTCAGCACGGGTAGTTTCTTCCCTGATTCAACCTGCTGTGTGACCTTGGCCAAAACAAGGTCTCACCCTTCAGTTTTCCTCACCAGGATGGTTTGGGGGACTATAAATTAATGGTCCCTTTTGCAATGTGTGTTGTGATCCCTGTGATACAGGAGCAGCAAGTAATAACCCCCGGTCTCCATCACATACCAGGAGTCACTTTGGTGGTGGACACCATGAACACCTCCCGTGAGGTGACAGTGAGATGAGCCAGTGAGATGGGCTGGGACCCAGGAAAGGACATCGGCCAGTTCTGCTTCTTTCCAGCAGAGGGAGGGGAAGGCCAGTCCAAGCCCACCGCAACAGCATTAATGCTAGGAAAGACACTGGGAAATTGGAAGTGTGAAGTCATGCTGTCACGCAGCCACAACCTTCAAAGCCCAGAGCAGTGGGGCTCCCCTGGCACTTTGGGCTGGCCATGTTTGCAACCAGTGCCAGGCATATAGTGGTCACCTGAGCCACTGAGGCCAGTGGGGAGGGGAGATATCAGCAGCCACATTTCTCATCTGACTTAAATAAATTGCTCTTGAGAGTCATGGCCGAGATCTCCGGTCACATCTCCAGCCCCTCTAAAGGGACAGCCCCCAAATGCAGACAGCCTCCAAAAAGAGGCAGCCAGCAGCACCCAGGAGTGGGTCACCCTGTTGGCCTCCCCCTCCCCCCCACGGCTCTCTCACATCTCTGGAGCTGTCAGTCTGGCATGAGGAAACTCAAGAAAAATCAATTCTCCCCCTCCTTCTGCTGTTTCCACCAGGGGAGGCAGTCATTTTCCTGAAGCAATAATCTGCCTTCGTTAAATAAATAAATAAATAAAGCCGGGGAAGCTCAGGCTGCTCGTGGCACATTAACGTGTATCAGGCATCGCCTGCCACTTCCTAATGATCTCACCTCCAATCTCAGCCCCAAACTGTGGGCTTTTTACCGCTACATTTAAAGCGAAGAACAAACATAAACCAATCACTTCCCAGCGTGGCTGTGATTTTCATTAGTCCAGGCTGAGTGAGGTGGGACGTGTTGCTCTGCTCAGCCCTCTCTGCCTTCACAATGTATGGATTCTATTCTTTTTTCCCCTAGGAGCTCAGAAAAAAACAACCTTAATCATCACCTCTGAGTGGGAAGAAGCTCCCTGTTGCATCCTTCTCCTTGCAGGGCCACGTGGTGCTGCTCTCACCTTTCCCCTGTAAGGTCTGAGCCCAGCACATGGCCTCCCACCCACATCCCATGCTAATGCTCTAGCTAGGTTTTAATTGATCCTGCATCATATGCATTATATGCAGTGATGCGTGGCACTTTCTGCAGGAGCAGCACTTCCCTTTGCACATCTTGGCATTCACCACCCTTGTTAGAGAAATGAGGGAACACATCCAAAAGCAGGAGAGATTCCCCATGCAGTACAAAGAAGTCCAAAAGGAAAGTGCATGACCACAGCAATGGATTGGTGCAGAGAGCCCCAGCCAAGACCTTCAGATCACCTATGGGTTTTTTTCAGTGTCCCATCCACCAGGTGCTGAGGTTGTGCCGCTTACCTGGAGCATCAAGGAACGTTTGGACGTTGTGTTGAGGGACAGATAGTGAGAACTATTGCTGATGGATGGACTGGGTGATCCTTTGGGTCTTTTCCAACCTTGGTGATTCCATGATTCTATGATCAGGTGGCATCATAGGATCCCCACTGAGGCGGCCACAAATTTGGGCTTCCCAAATGCAGTGAATGAAGGTAGGCAGCCGACACAGCTTTGACTGATTACCACTGTCTCTGGTGGCAGGGCTGTGTGTTACTGCTGGGAGGTTCCCATTTCATCATTTCATCAAATAAAGTGCATTGGTGGATTACACAATCATTTGTAGACCCCGCTAATCTTTTTCTGCTTAGCTCGGCACTAGAACTCACGCAGCAAACAAAGGCATTCGGAGCTGTCATCGGACGACTCGGACACGCTGGCTTCAAGCCAGAAACTCTTGTTCCTTGACAAAAGGAGGTAATTGGTACTGAAGAACATTCTGGCCATTGTGAAATATTAGATACTCACTTATTTTGCCAACCAATGGTTTTCTTAGATTTCTTTTTTTTTTCTTCCCCAACTGAAACAATAGAGAAAACATTGAGGAGGAGGAAGAAAAGCATAAAGAAAATCCCGCCTGCAAAGGGAACAGAGCAAAGCACCCAATGCCACAGAAACTGCTCACTGAGCTGCCAAACTCGACCTCAGATTGTTCATGCTACAAGTTGGAGGGAAACCTTTCAGGAAATGATGCTTAAACCTGGTTCCTGCACACAGCGCTGTGTCCAACTGCCCAGTGCTCAGCTTCCAAGAGCTCCCAGGGTCCCCCCAACTGTGACACCAACACGAAATCTGGGGAGATGGAGGTTCAGGTTGGATATTAGGAAAAATCTCTTCTCAGAGTGGTCAGGCACTGGCACAGGCTGCCCAGGGAGGTGGTGGAGTCACTGTTCCTGGATGTAGATACTGCAGTGAAGGACGTGGTCTAGAGCAGTCACAGGCATGGATTGTTGGTTGGACTAGATGAGCATGGAGGTCTTCTCAGCCTTAATGATTCTATGACTTGAAGATGAGGAGATAAAAATCATACCAATCATTATAGAAGTCCAGCTCTTGCTGCTGATGGTCTCAGTGCTGAAGAGTAGGAAAATCACAAAGAAACGTAATATATATACATGGTAAATGCAGACAAAAGATGCATCTGTGATCTGTAACAAACCAAATTGTTCCAGAGGTCAGTCCCAGGAGGAGAAGACACCAAGTCAACAGGAAAAATACAGTAGTTGCTGGGATTTTGGTCCTCACACTGGGCAGAGCCATGGTCCGGACCCCACACACCAACCTGCTCCTGCCTGCCAACATCCCCAGTGCCCACCATAGCCACCCAGTGTCACCACACACAATCACCACAGGGACTTTGTGTTATGATCCTGCCCACCCTACACCACCATTTGGAAGCAAGCAGGATCTGCAGGGCACGCTCCCATCCTCTGGCGAGTGAAATGAAAGGGTTAAAAACAATTCATTCACCACAAGTTGCCCATTCAGCAGAGCAGACTCCACCTCACAGCCCCAGCCGCCCACAAACACAGGCCGCCCACAAACACAGGCCAGACACCAGCGTTAGCAAAAATGTTTAATTTCTCCTTGATGCGTGTGTTTATTTACAAGTACTAAATCTGAAGAACATTAAAATAGGAAATAGCAGGATATTTACACGATCAAAGAAGGGTGTGCGGCCAGCCACGCCGGCCTGTTGCTTCAAGTCTGAAACAATCATCACAGAAAGTTAATCAAGGACTCCGGATTCTCATTTATTTACTTATTCATGTATTTATTTTCCTCCCCATTTAAAGTTTTTAAAACTATTACAACTCTCTGCCTTTCACCAGCTTTGCAGTAGTTCCCACCCCAGCTTTCTTAAAGGACAGCTCATTGTGCGCTTTGGGGCTGGATGAGTCCAGGAGTCACCCCCCCTACTCCCCACCCTGAGGGCACAGGATGGGGACAAGGGGCCTGGGGATAATTCCAGGCCAGGCTGTGTTTTTTGGGAACCTCCCACTGAAAAGGCAATGTGAGCAGCAGGGACAGGCAGGGGCCTGCTGGCAGCTGGTGGGGTTTGGCCTCCTCCATGCTCCATCCCTAAAACACAAGATGGGAGCATGTGTAGTGTCACTGATATGGGACATCCCGTGATGCCTCCCAGTCTCTTCCCCAGGCAGGGCTAACAGGCTGCCTGCAGGATTAAGGACGCTGGGCATCAGGTGAAAGGCAAAGGTAGCACCAAGGAACAGCAGGGGCTGCAGGCTGCACTGCAACACGTTCCCCAGACACAACCATCTGCCATGGAGGCACCCGGGACCAGCAGCAAGGAGAGCCCAGAGGGGTCCTTGGGTGGAGCAAAGCCCCAAAGCCCCCTCAGGAGGAAGACATCAGCCCGTCCCCAGGACCACACTGTGGACTCTCCTCATTGCATGGGATGGGGGACACAGGACAGGGTGAGAAGAGCCTGGCAGTCGAAGCAGAGGAAGCCAAGAGGTACCAAGAGGAGCCCTGAGAGCCCAGCAACGCTGTGGCACTACTACCCTGCCTAGCACAGCCCCATAGAGACTTCCCTGCTGACCACCCCAGGACCATGAGAGCCATCCAACACGGCTACCCAGTATAGCCAAGGATGCATCCACAGCACTGCAGCAGCCCAGTGAGCCTCTGCTCTCAGCAGCACATCCAGACAATTTCAGGAGAAGGCTCAGACAAAAACCTCCATCCTCTCCGACCAGCAACAGCGATAGAGTCCCACCAGCTCCAAACCATCACCAAAATGCCACGTGCTCAGCTCCACCAACAGCCACCAAACATTCCCCAGACGCTCTTACCGCTGCAGTGGGACCACAGGATGGCAGGGGGTGGTCAGAACCTCGGGCCAACCTCACACACCTGCACCAAACCCAACTGTGGCACTGCTGGAGCTCCCACCATGCTGGCCCCATGAGCTGTGCCATTTGGGGACCCCCACAAGGGTTCTGTCCCACCGAGGCTCCTGGCACACAGCTGTCCTTTAAGGCTCTCCAAGTATCACACTGGAAATGTCAACCACTGAAGTCTCTCTCTCTCTCTCTCTCTTTTCTTTTTTCTTTCTTCTGGACGAGAAAGCGACAAATTAATTTCAAATTAAAAATGACATAAAATAGAACAGATAAAAGGTCGAAACAAACCTCGAGGATTCAACGCTTGCAGTTTTTTTTATGCTTTTTTTTTTTTTCTTTTTTTTTCTCCTGTTTCTTAAAAAGATCAACTCAGACTAAAATCTAGCACAGTCATGCAACAGCCCACAGCTCTCAGATATCAGCTTGGGGTTCCCAGGTTTGGGAAACAATGATCACTTCTTTTTTAGAGCACTTTCTGGGGTGGTGGTTGGGTTTTTCCTTCTCCTTCCCCTCCTTATTAAAACCAAACCAAACCAAATCACAATCTAATGAGAGACGGGCAGGCTTGAAACGATTGTTCTGCATGGTGAGAAACGCTTGGAAATTTCTTCCAGACCATTTGGTATCCTTTTTTGTTTTTGCTTTTTTCTTTTTTAAGCTGGCTGTGTAAATTTATTTCATATTTATATCGGTTTGATTCTCCTTCGGTTAACTATACAGCACCCCACTGGGGCACGAGAATTAGATTGTAACCACATATATATATATACACACTTTTATTTCTTTTTTTTTTAATTAAAAACTTCATTATTTCTCCCTCTCCTCCCCCCCCCCCCCACCCCCACCCTCCCCAACTTGCAGTTTATGGGAATGGGCAGAAAACAGGGGGTTCCTGCCCACTTGGACTTCTGCTGTCACCACTTGTGGCAGAGCACGATCCCCTCTGCCCAGCCCAGGGAGCAGCAGGAGCTCTTAGGACAGAACAGGAAATGTATTTGCTCGGTTTGTAGGAAAGTTTTGGTCACCTGCTCCAACTCCGGGCAGCATTCGGCACCTTTTTGTTTTGATTTTCTTGTTGTTGTTGTTGTTCAGGAAAGTAGAAAACCGTGCAGATCTGATGTTTGGAAGGGGGTCACCCCGTGAAATGCCAGCTGACGCAACCCATGGGAAGGGTGGATGGAGTGGAGGGGAGATGGGGTGACAGCAAGGAGAGAAAGGGGGAGAAAGAAGGAAAAGAGAGAGAGAGAGAGAGGGGAAGGTAGATGTGGAGTGGGAATCCCTGCACAAGCCTGGGCTGCCCGGGGCAGGGGAGCAGAGGACAGTCCCAGTTCAGTCCCTCCACGGGCTGGTGCCCAGCTCCAGCCAGAAGCATAGCACGAAGCAAAGGGGAAAAGGTAATGATCCAACCCTGGGATCCCCATGTCAGCACAAAAAAATGGCAGGAATCCTGCCCCTCCCCACCCCCCCCCTTAACAAAAATAAAACAGCAAAAGGAAAAGTTTTTAACCATGCAGTCATAACGTCAGTCCTGTCCCTGCCTTCTCCCTCCAAGGAGCCGAACTTATACCAACCGACTGGTGCTGTGGGTGGGCAGCAGGAAGGCAATGGGAAAAAGCCAAAGTACCAGGCTGGCTCTCCAGGTCCTCCCTACCATCACCATCCTCCCCTCTGCAAGGATGAGCCCTAAATGCATCCCCAAGCCATTTCTCAGGGAAGAGAATACCGACCCTCCTCTCTGACCTCCCTCAGCCATCTCACAGCCTCCAGAACCACTCAAGCAGCATTTAAATAAGAGCATCTACTCAGCTAAACAAAAAACTCCCACTGTTGGCTTTTTTTTTTTGTTCTTTTGATCTTTTTTCGTGTTTTTTTTTTTCTTCTTTTTTCTTTTTTTTTTTTTTTTTTGCACTAAACGACATTCAAATAAAACATGGCACAGGACGTATTTGAAGAAATATCAAAGCTCAGGGATTTCTCCCTTTCCTGCCCACCCCTACTGCCCCCCACCACCAAATCTCCCCAGCATCAGTCCTTTAGCTTGACTTTTTAAAACCAGTTTTACATCAGTTAGTCGTAAAATTTAGAATCCTCTTTTTTTTTTCTTTTTTTTTTTCCCCTCCCGTTCTTCGTTATACTTTTTTATTTATGTTTTTTTTTTTTTTCTTTAAATTAAAAATTTTGTCTCGTGTAAATTGTGCAAATATAGCAGTTAACACTAGTGGCAGAAGGCCAGAGAGAGAGAGAAGGGGGGAAAAGAGACAGAAAAAGAAACAGAGGGAGGAGGAAAGGGGGCAGACAGCCGGGGGGGCAAGGAGGGGAGAGCAAGTCAAGTACAGTACAAACAGGAGCCCACCCCCCCTCCCTCCACCAAAGTAATAACAACATCCAAATGCCGCCCTAAAAAGCCCCACGGTCCCGACCCTCCTTCCCTGTTGGCTCAGGGGGGCTCTGCTTGGCCCGCGGGGGTCCCAGCAGGTCCATGGGGCACGCGGCTCTCCCTCCTCCACTGCCCCGCATGGCCCCTTTGCAAGGTCTCTGCCGTGTCCCGGTTGCATCGGGGTGTGCGTAGAGGGGTTTATCCTTGTTGCTGCTGTCGTTGGGATTTTGTTTTCCGCTCGCACGCGAGGTTTTCCTTGTTGTTCATTTGTGGGAAGTGCACGGAGGCGCCTGCGGGCGCGTCCAGCCCCCAGCCCCGAAGTGTCCTGCCTGCCTCCTCCCGCCGCGCCGCTGCTCGGGAAGCTGGCACCGATCCGCCACCTCTTCAGCTGCTTAAGGCCATTGTGTCAATTGCCTGCTCCAGCTTACTTCTCAGCCGCTGCCTCCTGGCCTGCTCGTCCTTCTCTAACGCGGCTAAAATCTGCGGGAGAGAGGGGAGAAGACAGACTGAGAATCGGCCCTCGCAGCCCATCCCGACATGCAGACCATCACCACTCTTTCTGAGAAGAAATTTTCCCTAGCATCCAACCTGAACCTCCCCTGGGGAAACTTAAGGTCATCACTTATTCTATCAAGAAGACAGCTTTCCTCCATTAAAAACCCCCTTCCTCTAACCAACCTCCTGTGAGAATGAGAGATCATAGGGTGATGCGTGACAGTACCCTTGTCCCATAAGACTTCCATGCCTGCAGGTGTGGGGAATGCTGGTGGAAAGGGCTCAGAGCAGACAGAAGGGAGTAACAAAGCATAATGCTGAGGGGCACCTGCCCCCTCCACAGGCACAGGTCTCATCTTACTAACACTGTGCCAGCAGAGCAGAAAAGCTGACTTAAAAATAAATAAATAAAACAAACCTGACAGAATCTCATCTCCTCGGGTGAGCCAGTTGAGAGAGCAAATTTTTTTTGCAATTAAATATCAAGGCATCCGTCAAAGGGGACGTGATTAACCATTTCATTGGCTGCATAATTGGAAACAAACTGTTGTATAATTAATAGACTTACTAGGAGGCAGGCAAAATCCATCAGGAGCCCTACAGGTAACTTCTTAATGGGGAATCAGCTTCCTTTGATTAAGCGCTGCTGCAGCGCCTGCGGGCTGGCAGAGTTGTGAGGAGATGCAGCAGCACTTGGCATGGGCAGGCTGCGCTCCCTGCGAGGTGTTCTGGGACAGGACTGGGGCTGGAAGGGATGACCGGTGCCTGGGAGAAGTAGAGGCACCACTGCAAGGTGCAGAGCAGCTGGGTGCTGCTGCATGCTGCGGGCAAAATGAAATACCTACAGCCACACTCTCGCTGAAATCAAAGCCCCACATGTCTTAGCAGTGGCTGAGCTGGAATAAGGGGAGGTTGGTCTGAGTAGCTGAGTAAGAGTCTATTCCCACTACTTCTGCCTCTCCCACTGAGCCAGCTGTGTACTGTGCAATGCTGAGGTGTTAGAAAATTCACAACCTGCCCCTGCACTTACCCAGTCCTCTTTTATCCCATTCTTACATCAACTATTACAATAAAAGAGAGTTGGATTAGATGATCTTTTCAGGTAACTTCCAACTCAAACGATTCTATGAAAAGGAAATCAGTGCTGAGACACAAGTTTATCACCTGCTGTAAGGAGCCAGGACCACTGATTACCAAGATGCAAGTATCCACATGAAAATTAATTATGATCTTCATTCACAGGCAATGACAGCTTATTATTGCACCAAACAACAGGAAAAATTATTCTCTCCCATTTCGCATCAAAGAGAGTGCAGTCGGGCTGCTTATAATTGTGCTTAATGAATGAAAACAAACAAAGGGAACAGCTGCGATTTATTAATTCCATTACAAATAATAAAAGAAGTTCCTGAGAGCTGCGAACACACTTGCAATGCTTGGAGAGCAAGACACTCAACAGATGTCAGGCTGCAGCTAGCTGACAAGATAAGAACCTGTGCCCACCAAGAGCAGCTCATCAGTGCCACACGGCCCCTACTTTGCTCTCACCCAAGTTTTGTTTAAGGGCTGGGCACTTTTACCCTGGAGGAAGCGAGCACCTGATAGTTACTGGGGGATGCTGACTGATCTGGATCCTCTAAACCACACCTCTGCCATCCTCATGGTAACCACAGAGCTGCTGTATGAGCTGTAAAACATTCCAGGACTTTCCATGGCCAATTCATCACACAGAAGTGCAAACACCCCAGACACGTCATCCCACTGCAGCCGGGGAATGGCACAGGGATCCCACCAGCACTGTTACGGTGACCATCACACTGCCCCTTCCCAAGCACCAGGGTTTCACCTGTTACTGCACTGTTCTGTTTCACACTGTTACTGCAGTGATGGGGCCCCATCCTCCCTGTGCAAAACGTGCCAGCGCTCTGTCACCTAAATAAGCCACTGTTCACATAGTCATCAGTCTATTTTATTGGGAGAATAAAAGCGATATTATCATGTTATACGTATAGATCTGTGTTTTACTGTAGTTACGTACTTTATTGCTTTAATAAAAAGATGCGGGGTGCAGATTTGAGCAGTACTTAGTGAAGTTAATTTGTATAAATTACAACAGAGGGGGTTTTTGACCATTCTTACTGATACTCCCAAAGAAAGTGCTAAAGAGGTCACCACATCCTCTCACATTCCCATGTAGCAGAGCTGTTTGACACTGGTGTAAGTGTGGTGCCAGTACCACTGCAGCACTGGGCTGGGCATGGCACGTGGATTAGGCACACTGCAATAGAGCTGCCAACTCCAAAGCTCTGCTATGCTCACACACCAAGTGCATGTACAGCAAAAGAAAAATAGGTGTTTTCCACATTGTTTCCAGAAGAAAGCATGGGAATTAAACCCTACTTGTCAGCACAGAGCAGGGATAGGACTGTCCACCCGCTCCTGGCTCCATACATGGCCTCACCTCTGCTCCACTGATCTCAGCCCTGTGCACCACCCACCCCCATCTCATAAAATAGGGTTAATGCAAAACTGAGAGCTATGAGACACAGCCTGCAGCCCAGGTTTGAGGTCCCATCACCACATCTTACCTCATCCTTGTACTTGGTGATGTAGGAGTAGATCTCATGCAGCGCACTCATGCTGTTGAACTGGCTGAGGTGTAACCGTGACTGCTCTGCCAGGTAGGCGCTCATATCCTGGTCACTAATTGCTGGCATTTTAGCAATATCTGCATAATATCTGCAAGGGAGAGGCAAGAAAAATGGAAGAGCCAGTCAGAAATATTGAGGGAGCAAAGGGGATGAGCCCACCCCATGATGCTTACTGAGAACCTCTGGAGAAGCAGCACGAGAAGCATCTTTCCTCACAGTGGTGACACAGCACCATCACTCACTGTAATGCTATCGTTCATCCAGAGGTCTCCCAGCACTTTGCAGAAGGTGAGCATCATTAGCAACATGCTGCCAGAGGAGCAGCATCAAGCCATAAAGCACTGGCTGAACCCAGCCCAGCCCATCGTGCCAGGGAGCCAGGATCAGGGATTTCCAGTCTCATAAATAATATACTTTTTCTCCTTCCTGTCTCACTTTGCACTGAAACCCATCTGGCAGAACCCATGATGGAACACACAAGAGTTTGTTACCGTTCTAAGTTCAGAATGTTGCTACAGCCAAAGATGGCACTCAAGGTAATTTCATTGGAACTAGGTGATCTTTAAGGTCCCTTCCAACCTAAGCCATTGCATGACCAAGATCTTGCAATTACAGGTTTGCTCTTCTCTGCACAGTTACATTCTCCTGTGGTTGCTACCAGTAAGATGCAACCTTTCTTCTCCTCGGACACATTAAGATTCAGTGTCCCACCCCACATTTGCACCAGACATACTCAGCAAACAAGAGTAAAGCCAGACCCAGCTTGTACCATCCAGAATCATGGTACAAAACCAGAATATTTTGCTTCAACAAAACCAGGAGGCATTTTATGACCCAGACTTGCATGCACAGATGCAAATACAAGCAACAGACTGAGGTCTTTTAGGAAACCACACTGGATAGGTCCATGGGCCTCCATCCAGAAAGAAACCCCATCTGCATCAAACAAGCCCTGCCTGCTCCCAGCACCTGGAAAAGCAGAGCACAAATCCCTCTCAGGTTTGCTTTACTCCTCGTGACTCCTTGAACAGCTCAGTAAAGTTTCTGGTACAGTGATTAGCATCATTAGCATCATCAGCTGAACACTGAGGTGGGACACAGCTGGAGCATTTGGATAGGAGCAGATGGCAGCAAGACCACTCAAGGAGATGAAGCTGAGGATCCACTCCATCCCACAGCACACAGCTCAGCTAGTGATAAAATACTTGGGCAACTCCTTACACATCCAGGTAAAATGAAGCAGTTCTGGGTTTTATCATGACACAAAGCATGACAGGAAACAATATCATACAAGCATGTATGCTTTGCATGGACCAAGACTCCAGTCATGACCTTGTCTCTTCCTGGAGCTTCGCCCCCTCTAAGCCCTTTAACATGCTATTTCTGCCTCAGACTGGCAGGAAACCTCTTTGGTTTTTTTTTAGGATGCCTGAATCCAGGTGGCAGATGGAGCTGCTGTGGGGAATGTGTCCCACTCAGCCACCCCTGTACTACTCCAATCCTGCCTCTGCAAAGCTTGACAGCGATAACTGTGCCAAAAAGCCAGAAATGCCAGATTTTGCAGCAAAACCCAACAGCAGACACACCCCACTCACTGCCTGTGGGACTGCACCCCGTGCTCCCAAGAAGCACACCCCAGCACCCTCCTGCTCCACAGTAAGCAGTGGCAGGAACATGTCATTGGTTACATCTCCCATCCTCTCCCTGGGGATGAAGCACGTCTAGACCAATGTTTCCCTCTGGAATGGCTTTATACCTTTTCTCTGCAGGCTGAGTATAATACAGCACCGAGTATTTTTGTCACAGAGATGGCAAGGTCAAAGAAATTCACCTTACACTTAAAGGCAGCAAAGTTTGTGATGTTCCTAAGGGACCCCTCTCCAAAGTCCCCTCTAGCCCTCTGCAAAGAACTCTCTCCCATTACAACACAGCTCATCTCTCATGTTAGCCAGCATATTTCAGGGACATCTTTTCTTCTGATCCAAGCTGTCTCTTCCTCAAGGGAAGAACCTTGTCTTTGTACCTGCTTGCAAAGCACTAGGCATGCCAACGGTGTGACATAAATACCTAACTGAGTACTAGCAAACAACCAAGGACAACATAAGCTACAAAGTCTCATGCTTACAAACTAGAAAATACAATGCTTATTACTGCCTGCATATCTTTCATCTGGCTCATTCAGTACCCAATGAAGACACAAGAAATGGAAAGGGTCCTTAGCAAATACATAGTATGATCTTCAGCTCAGCTTATCAGTACAAGGAAATGGTTGCTTCAGAAACCTGAAATGTGGTACTTTTTATGCTTTTTAAAGTCCCATTGTGCAACCTGGTGATATTCTAACAGTAGTTCTATTTGGAGGGTTTTGTACGACATCTCCCAGGTTCCTCTCCCAGAAAGATAAAGCTAAACAAAGCTTTATGCTCAAGAGCATCAATTTGCAATCAGTAACATTCAAACCCTGAATACTTAACACAGCATTAATTCAGTGGGACAGAAGGATGTCTCTCATCAGCTAATATGATTGAAGGGTGTCAGAAGGAGCAAGGGACCTGTTCCTCGCCCAGGCACTGCCTTGGAGCACAAGCTCTCATCACGATCCCAGGCAAGATGTACAGAGGGATGAGAGACGGGAAATGGCAATTTTCAGTCATTTCAGCAAAACCTGCATGTATTGTCATGTTACAAAAAGACACTTCTCTAGTCCATGGCTTACTTCTCACTGCTCTTCAAAAGCAATCAAGGGAGATGTTAGCAATTTCTTAGCACTGACCAAGTTTTTACAACAGAAAACATCAGACAAGCCAGAAGTGGAGGTTGCTTTTAGCATCCTTTAAGCAAGACAAAAACAGCTCTGTCAAATTCATTGCAAACTCACTCCTGGAGGCAATCACAAGAAAGCAGCACCTCCCAGATGAGCATTACCTCCCACCAGCATCAGCACAGTGCCTCTTCAGAGTGTCCTCAACAACCAAACCCTCAGTGTGAAACCTCCACACCCATGTAAAGTGCACTGTAAGTCCTCCAGGAGAAGCAAGGAGATACTACTGAGCCTACTCACCTTTCTACCCAGCTCTTGTAGTTGGGGATGTCCTTGGCGTACAGTAGTTTGTTGGAGGGAGAGTCTTTTCCTAATTTGTGCTCAGAAGTTGAGCAGGAGTCCATGAATGTCTGAGCCACCACGGATAGGCAGGCATCAGTAATACTGTTCTTGTGAATGTCGAACACAAACTGGGGGTTCTTAATCACATTCACCCAAAAACGTAGAGGTAGACTGAAGGCAGAAAGAAACAGGAGTAAGCACATGAAACGAGCCCTGAGCAAACATCCATTTGCCTTTGCCTCAGTGCAGTACCATTTTCCCTGCCCACCCCAACATGGCCACAGCTCTCCATGGAGAAACCCCCCAGCATTGTCAACATCTCCAAGGACAAAGCATGGCTGCAAAGAGCTGCTGCTTCTTCATGGGTCTGCTCACATGGAATAGCCCTTGCTGAGCCCATGGGTCACAAAGCATGGTTCCCTCCTCCCATATCAATAATCCTAAAACACTTGGTGGCATTTCACACATCTCTCATGCTGCAGGAGGGGGTCGCTGGATTCCTCCCGAGGCTCATTAGCACATTTAAGACGAGATTTAGGTAGCCTCAGATGCCAAAGATGCATTTCTCAACAGTGGAGGCACTGGGACTGGATGCCTGCTGCATACTTACACACGTGCCACTCTCCATCGCTCCATTTCCCACTCTCTTGCCCCTCTCCTCTCCCAGGAGCCTTTCACGGTCTCCCTCCATTAGAATGCCTCTCCGATCTGTCACTCCTCAGCACCAACACCCAGTGAATGCTTTTATCTTAGACAAAACACACTTCATTCCCCAGGACTTTCCTAATGAGGGTACTGGGTGCATGTACATATTTCATTTGTGAAGGGAATGGCCTCAAGAAATTAGCTGCACACATCGAATTAGCGCCCAGAGATAAGCACAGGCATTAGTATGCAGAAGCCTGCATGCCCAGCCCCTGCAGAGCGGGGCTTCTTTTCCTCCCTTGCGTTTCGCTCCTTCTTTTAATATAGAAAGCAGAGTTATAAATCAGTTCCAAGCACTTCCGCACTCTCACATCTCCATTTAAAAATGTTTCTTTTCCTGCCCTGCTAATTGCCAACAGTTACTGAACTATACAAAAGCAATTTGGCTGCCATTTAACAAATGCCAGGCACGGGAACGTATGTACCCGTCTCCAGCAACGGCAAGATCAGAGAGATGAAATCAGTGAGGCAGCAGAAACACAGAATGTCGAGGGGGGGCTGCAGAGGAGGAGCAAACATGTGCTCAAGCCCTGGCCCAAGCACAGCGCTCACTGAGGTCTCATAAGCAGCTCCTCCCCACTTTTCAGAGAGCAATTAGCAGAGCTGATGGGTTGGCTCTGCAGGCGAGGTTATGGAGGATGCGTACATGGTTTTACACTAACTCTGTTAGGGCACGCTCAGCTGAGTGACAGAAGGGAGTGTGGCAAACACCTCCAGGACAACTGAGATGAGAATGCAGGCTGGCACCACTGGAGGAGCCCAGAGGACAGAGAAGGCCGTGCTGCGCTCACTCAAGGTGAGATGGGAACAAGATCGTGTTTGTCCTCAGCAAGTTCCAGCCATAAGGGGGAACGTGGTACTGTGGCAGCAGGGATTCAAGGGCAAGTGTGAGCACTGCATTCCTGACATTTTTTCTACTGCAGGAAGGCATGTGAGAGATTTACCCACACCCCAAACACAGAGATATGGGCCTCTCTTGTGCTGGAACATTTCCAGGAACAACCTGAGGCATATTTCTGCTCCCTGTAGGAAGGGTGGGAATATCATTAGTTATGACATCGTCAGCCCCTGCCCCCCTGCCCTTCTCCATTACCAGTTACTCTTCCAGGTGTGCCTGACATCATAATCATTGATCTGGTGCTTATCAGCTTGCTCATCCAGGAAATCAAACATGTATTTGATGGCGAGGGGCAGTGCGCTCCCACGATGTGCTGTGCTGAAGATAGTCTCAAACAGATCATCCACAAATTTCTGCAGGGTGCCCTGAGGAGGAGAAGGAGAGAAGGGCCATTCAGCAGCACCCAGCAACAGCACAAAGATGGGCCTTTAAATTAATTTCACTCCTATTCCTACAACCTGGAACAAAAGCACAGTACTGTCTGTGTCACCATACAGGCTTTTGGTGGTTTAAACCAACGTGACAGCACGCAGATTTCTCCTTCGCTGCATTGTTTGGCATGCTAGAAACATAAAAACACAATATAGAGCAAAAACTGGGGGAGGATATAAGTTGTATTGTGGTCTTTATTTAGGTTCCATTAAGGTACCCAAGACTTGATCACAAATATCAGTGAACAAACCTTAATTACTACAATGCAGGGAGCCAAATCACAAGAGAGATGGCTGACCCCAATCTCTGCTATTTTGAGCCATTACCTTCAGTACAGCCCCTGATCCTCCCTAGAGAAATCCCAGACAAACAGTACTGGCCTTGTTTTATGCAGGCCAAGGGAAGGGGATCCCTGCTGTCACGTGTATGCTGTATGTCATACACCCTAGGGAATTAACCATCCTACATCACTGATTTCGCAGCTTTACCCCAATAGCCAAATCAATGGGATATGGTGCCCCTCCAATGAACCTCTACTTTGCAGTCCAGCTGTTGCTCAGTGATATGAGGAACAGTAAAAGTGCCAGAGGGTGTAAAAAGCAAATAGGAAAGTTCACTCAAGGGACACACACTGAGGGTTGTGACACACAAAAATGTCACCTCCAGCTCAGATCCAAAGATCAGGAAAACAGTTCCAGTACTGAAGCAGCAGTTCAATAAAAAACAGTAGCACCTCTGGATAACCCAAATCCTTATCCCTCCTCACCCAGATCACAAAAGCCATGTGGCAGCTGTGTGTCCCTGTGTCATACCTTGGTGGCCAGCAGGCGGGTCAAGTAGATCTCAGAGACCATCTTGCTGCCCCGGTCACCCTCCCGCTGGTCCATGTGGTCATGGTTTTTTACTAGGTGCCAAAGCTTGGTGCCACTCTCCAGGTCTGGGGTGATCATGGGGGTGCGTGAGCGCAGGCTGTCAGGGCTGCTGGCTGTCCGAAGCATGCTCTCTGCAAGCACCAGAGGGAAATTCATACCTTACTGACCTCCACCTCTCTACCAGTTCTCCATCCCCATCCTCTGCTCTGACCTCAGCATGTGTTACAAAGCACATTTGCCCCAACCCTCATCTAGGCTTATTTAAGTGCTTAGTGCCCCTGTGACTACTTTTATTAGATTTCAGGGGAATATAAGGGAGGAGACCCTTTAGCTGCAGCCATCTGACTTGTCTTTTCCTCCTTCTCCCTCCTCCAACACGCTGCAAAAAGAGATGGCTCCGTGGGGAACTGCTCTCTCCCAGACACCACTACACTACAGCACAGGAGAATCAAGCATTTAGAGGACCTTATTCCAGCAAGTCCAGGTGCCTCAGTCTACAAATCCAGCGTGGTGCTGCTTTCCTTGCCAACAAAGCAGAGAGCAAGGTCTGGATCCCCCTGTGCACTCACCGTATCTGCTGAGGGATTTGGTAAAGGTTGAGGAGTTGGAGATGTTGTACGCTGAGTTCTGCTTGGGCACCAGGGCTACTGAGGAGCCATCCGTCACCTGTGGACAGAGATGGCATGAGTAAGCTGCAACATTGGGATAAGCAGTCAAAGAACAGTTCCACAGCAGGAAGAAGCCGGCCCCAGAGGGATGAAGCTACACTGCACCCTGCCCCAGGGACAGGGGACAACATCTACCTGTGCAACATTTCAGGACCACAGAGCACAGTGGAAATACACCAAAAGCTTGGAGTTGAAAATAGCAAAGCAATGTCAGAGCACGGAGTAGTCTCTAGGAGTCCTGAAGACGCACCATTTAGTGCTTCCTTGAACAGAAGGACCAAAACACAGAGACTGTGCAGAGAAGTGACCACAGACCCCCGGCCACATTCCCACGTGAGCAGCACGGTCTGGAGAGCCAAACCCAGGCCCTGACCAAGATAAGGAGGGAGAAGAGATATTCAAGCTCTCAGCAGCTAGTGACTGCTCAGCACTCTCTACCACGGACAGCATTACCTGGTAGTGGGCCAGGGTGTTTAGCCTCTTCCAGTCATTGTCAATCTTTGTGGTGACATCTTCATCCTGCAGTATGATCCGGGCCATCCTGCCCTGCCGCCACTCTGTCCCAGTGAGGGAGAAGGGCTCATGGTTAGCAGGCAGCTTGGAGGACAAAGCCAAGCAGAGCAGAGGAGCAAGGTCTGGGATAAACGAAAGAGCCCTGCCATCACCTTCAAACCTACAGACTGATGACTGTCAACATGGTGTTGGGCAAAAGCTGTTTCTAAGTATTCAACAAAAAGCAGCATCAGCTTGGCCCTGGCAACCATTTATTTCACTCCTCTCCATCCTCCTGTTCCTCCTCTAACAATGTGACTATTAACACTGTTCCCAACAATTTCCACCCTTCTTGTCCCTCAGCCTCATTCCTGAAACCCAAACCAAAGCCAGAGCATGGAGAGCTCCTCTGCTCTCTACTGGCAGGACTCACATTCTCACCACAGAGGTTCCCATGCACAGCAAGTGCCACCAGCACAGCAATCTTAGCCAAAGTGGACTGTACAAGCAAAAGTACTCCTGCTCTGACAGGTCCTCAGTCCTAAAGGAGATTCACATTTGCTTGCCTTGAATATTTTTTTGGCCTTTCAGCCTTTGGGTGTTTCAAGGGGAGTGCTTGGCCCCTCTCTTACCAAGGTCCATGTCTCCAGCTTTGGGACGCTGGGAATAGGGCACTCCCTTGTAGACAGCATCCAGCAGCTTCTCTTTCACCTGTGTGATGGTGTCACAGTTCAGCACCTTGACAGGAATCTCTGGCGCATTCTCATTCTCGGGGTTCACACAGTTGAGGGTCTGCAGAGGGGCAGAAAGAACTGAGTGTGAGGATGGCAGATTAAAGTGCATGGGGCTGCAGCTGTCTACAGTCACATCTGCTCGATCCCAGGCCACCCTGAAGGTGCAGCCTCATGGCATATTCCTGCTTTCTTTTTCTTTCCACCTCTCCCCTTCCAACCCAAAACCTCCAGCTATTTCCAGATAGGCAATGTGATATCCATGTGGGAATCCTAGGCCAGCAAACCATGCCAATTCAAAAAAGACAGCAAAGCTTCAACACTATCCATGCACATTTCACTCCCAACTCCACTCAGGTGGAGGAGGAGATGGTGAAGAACCAGCTACAGTCTCAGCCAGATGAAGAACCCACTTAACACACAGCTGGACAAAACAGACAGCTCATATGGGAGAAGTAGTAGTTCTCCATCTCCCACGGTAATCCCCAGGCTCTAACTTTGATTCCCACAGATGGTGGTAAGAGTAATAAGAGAAAAAAACACTCTCTGCAAAGCCCTATGTTTGTTTCTAAGACCCTGTTAAATAGCTGGCCTAGGGATCGTGGCAGGAACTAGTACAAAGTGAGGATCCCACTTGCACTAACCAACATTTTGTAGTCAATCTGCTGCCGGATAAGCTTGTCTTCACTGAGAGAGTAGCGAGCCTCTCCGGTGATGGCATCAATGGGTCCCTTCTCCATCTGCTGCTTGATGGCACAGTACAGCATGAAGAGTGGCTCCCCAGCACATTCCTGTGGAACAGGGGACAGAGGGGAGGAAGAGAGACAGGTGAGAAGGTGTCAGGCACCAACCTTGCCTTTCAGAACCACAATGACAGAAGCCTTTTGTGCCTCTGCAGCATCAAGCTCCATCCATGGCTTTATAAACCGCATCCAAACCTTCCCCAAGACTGCAAGGAAGTGGGGAACACGAAGGCAATTTGTATCCTGCAGCAATTCATTCTCCTTAAAAACTTGCTGGAGGTCTTCAACCTGACGAAATGGACTGGGAGACCATTTCCTACAGCTAAGCCATTTGCCACCTATACATCCCTACTGTCAAACCCCCACAATCAGAGGCAGTGCTAGCTACTAGCCACATTAGTGTCTATCTCACAAGGTGGGAGAAAAGGAGAGGAACTGGATGCTTCACCCAAAGAAGCTGGATGTTAAAGCTGCAACAATTCAGGACCTGCCAAGGCCAAAGCCATGGCACAGCAACAGACCAACCAGCCTGAAGCCATGAGCTGAAGAAGGGCAGCTGGAAGTAGACACCACTTCACCACGCAAGGCTCAAACTGCCCCTCTGCACTGCATCCCAGCGTGCCCTTCCAGATACAGACATTAACCCTGAATGGGAAAATAGGGCAGGATGGCAGCAGGGAGGGCTGGGAGAAATCTCAACAGATTTTACCCCACCAGCTCTCACTCCTCCCTCCCGGCCGCCTCACAAATAAATTGTACTTTGGTGCAAAGTGCGGCTGCTCTCCCTGTCACCATATGCTGTTAGCATCTCGTTAGCATCTGCGGTAATTAAAGAGACAGCTGCTAACGAGCAGGAACAGGCATACATCATCCCCAGACCTTCCGACAACACGCCTGTCTTTGAAATTATGTTTCATTTGCAAACTTGGCTTCATTAAGTCAGCTCGGAGAAGTGAGAGACCCGAGGTGGGTGCTATGCCACATGCTAACAGCCGGCTTGCTGGGCTGCCCCAAAGCCACAAGCCCCCAGCTCTCACAACGAGCCCACCAGCCAAGGAAGAAAGACAAGAAATTGCTTCTTTTCATTACTTATAAAAACTCCTTGTGAGTCTTCCAGTCTGAGGAATGCAGCATGGATGGAAAATAAATGGCTGAGTCCAGGAATTGTCTCCTCCACTGCTCACACACCAGCCTGGCTGATGAGGAATAAACCTCTTTGGGGATCCATAGTTTAGATTTTGGTCATATGTATTCCCCAGAGGGATGGAAGGGATCCGGGTGATGGGTAGATCACTTCTCTAGCACCACACAGGCTTTCTGATCCAGGAGGGGCCATGGAATGGGGACAGGCCAGCCCACATGGTGATGGGCAACCACTACCACCCAGCTGTGTCTGGAGGATAGAACAAGGAGGGGCTGGCGGATAATCTCTGCAGGCAAACTCCTGTGAATGGTACATTCACACACACACCAGCATGTTGGGTGCAGACTGAGGCGAGCCAGCTAACTCTCAGACTGCCGTATCAACTAGATGTAGCTCATCAGGCACCTAATATCGTGCATTTTTCACTGTTTGTCTTGAATTATCCCTCTCCGTTTTCCCAGGGCGTCTCATTAAGAATCTGATAAATGCTACTGCAGGGTTCCAACAAGGGTTCTGAACACTGCCATCTTGTCTCTACCCTCAGCCCTGGGCAGCAGGAGGCTGTCTTGTCCCCATCCCTGTCCCAGCCCAGCACCATGCCAAGCACCCAGCCCGCTCCAGGCAGGTTTGCTGAGCACAGCTCTGGCAGCTGGGCACACATCCGCCTGCCTCATTTACATGCACAATTACTGCGGTTTGGTGCAAGGCATATGTTTTCCTGCTGGCAAACTGTCTGCTGTGATACCTCTCCATCTACTCCACGGGTTCTCCCTGCTTTTGATGCCACCTGTGATCTTCACCGCCAGGAGATGG